>NC_136799.1:36810891-37120891 GCF_951216825.1 Electrona antarctica
CAGCTCTGATTTGGAGGGGCAAGATATTCCAGAGCCTGCTGTAGCCTATACCTTACCTTCTCTGTCAGGCCTTTGTAGGTCCTGAGCTGAGGGTGAATCTTGGCCTTCTCGTCCACACAGTCGCCATACTTCCAGCCCAGCAACACCTAAACAACACACACATAGGTTGGTCGGTCCCATGTATGGGCATGGCCATAAATGGCCCATATACTGTATGCCTATATATGGGCATCTACAAGTATAGGGCTTAAAGGCCTATATACACCAGTTGTAGGTGATAAGGTGACCACCGACACGTAAAAACAGAGAGATGTGTTGGGGTGAGCGGTGATGTCATGTTGCAGTTTCCGGTGGTCACATTAGGGACTTTGACCCATTTTGACCTGAGATCAGATTCTAAAAAATGTCTGTTTGAAAATTACAGTTTTCTGAAAAAGCCATGTTTCTATGTCAGTGGTCGATTTAAAAAAAATAGCAGACCTACAAGCTCGTAGCGCGCCACTCGGTGGCGCGCTATGAGCTTGTAGATCTGCTATTTTTCAATAGCTAAAGCATAACATAATGCTAACACCAAAAGGGGTTCCCGCCCAAAATGGGTTAAGCAACGACTGTTTTCAGGACGGCTCCGCTAGGCGGAGGTACGGCAGCTATGACGCGGTCGCCGTAGCTGTCAAAACCGTTAAGCAAACAGCCACCGGCGACGGGTTCTCATCCATTTATGGTTACCATGGTGACACGGCTGACGCGTCTATGCAGCATGTGTCAAACATAAACACATTATTTATTTTTAAAACCACCCGTCACACCGCGCGTCAGCAGCTAACTTGCCGATATTGCTTAATTCTTATACATGCGCTGGACATGATCAGCAGTGGAAAGAGGAAGGTGCTGGAGCAATCTGTGTTATTCTAAAACCATGTTTTAATAAACATGGTTAATATGACATATGGTATTAGTGTAATTTCTTCATTCAGAGCATGCCAACACATTACACAGCATAAGAGAGGTGATGGAGCAATCGGTTTAAATGTTACTGTATGACAGCTAAATTCAATAAACATGGTTATGACATGGCGTTGTAGACACGACGTGGAAGTGGAGGTTCTGCCGTAGTAGAAAGGCCTGCGACGGCAAGCAGGTTTATGTATCGAGCACTGATCCATTTCCGGTTGCCGGAGCGGACTGCCGTAGCCGTCGTTGCTTAAAGTCCCTAATATCACTTAAAACTGGAGTATGAAGATGAGTGAAGTGGTAAAGAAAATCCCCCTCGCCCGTTTTCTTTTTTTTGCATCACTAAACAATGTCTGAGATGTGAGCCTATCTCACTGTTGTGACCTTAAATAAATAAGAAATAAGTTAAATAGAAGAATCACGTCCGCTAATTGAATTGGAGGTGTCCTACTTGTCCTTTCCCCATGGAAGGACAGTCGACCACATGATTTACAATTTCAGAGACTGGATAATTACTGTACAATATTATTAAAGAGTCAGACTGGGTGGTGACGTGCTATCCTAACATTGGTTATCAAAGTGGGGTCAGGCGTCCTTCATGGCGCCTTCATCCTTCATGACGCATCGTGTGCATGTAGATCAGCATTTATTTTAGGGGCGCTAGCCCCTCCTATGCTCTGTCTGTCTGTCTGTCTGTCTGTCTGCCTGCCTGCCTGCCTGCGTGCGTGCGTGCGTGCGTGCGTGCGTGCGTGCGTGCGTGCGTGCGTGCGTGCGTGCGTGCGTGCGTGCCCCATATCGATGATTTGATATAGGAAAGACATTTTGATAAAAATTGAGGAAAGACAATTTAGGATGCCACAAGTGATTATCCCTGAGGATTAGCCTTGAGGACTTGACGATAAATTAAGGATTTGAGGATGAAAAGTGTTGATTGCCATTGATTGTGATTGGCCGGAATGTGATGATGACGACAAGAGCGCCCCTCACTTCCTGTGATTTTTGAGTGGTGTAAACCACTCCTATTGAGTGGTGTAAACCACTCCTACAACTGGCTTTTGTGTGCAGAAAAAAATGAGCATGGTTGCTATGTTCAAAATAATTTCTGACGTAATTAAATCACACCCGGGTGAACTGGATGACCGTAGCAACCATGGTCATTTTCTCTGCACAGAAAAAGCCAGTTGTGAAATCACATCCGGGTGTGATTTTTATATTAATAATCTGAAAAATCTTCTCAAATCTTCTCTTACGGCGGTCCCTGGCATACAATCTTTTCATATCGGGGGGGTCCGCAACCAAATACACATCAATGTAGGAGTCCTGGACATGAGCATGTTTAAGAACCGTATAAGATGCAGCAACGCAGGCCTGGCAGTAGAGCAGCAGAGACAAGAGAAGAGAGGACTAGAGACTCACCCAACATATGGTGGCATTAGGCCACCAGAGGGAGTAGCATGCTGTGACATTTCACACTAACATGTTTCCTAGTATATGTTATATGAGCCTGACTTATTAGCCAGGCTAAGTACTGTATATGTCAGTGATTCTCAACCTTTATCATTTTATTAAGGAATTGGTATGTATTAGGCCACAATTAATGCATTTTTGAGGGGCGATACCCATGTCCAGCTTTTGGTGTATGTCCACAAACCTACACAAACATTAAATCCCATTGACAACGAATGGACAATTTTGAGTGTTCGTGTAAACACAAACACTGCGTAACACAAACATTGAAGACGAAGGTGAGGACGTGAATTCTGATTGGCCTGAATGAGATGATGTATGATGATGATGTACGATGATACTTCACTTCACACGGGTGTGCTTTTTGAGGGCTCCTATGTACACACACGTCTCAATATTTCCCATTGACAAACAATGAAAGGAGAAATTAGGTCAAATGTCCGCCAAATATGACGTAAATTTGTGGCAACACAAACATTAAATGCCATTGACAATGAAGGGAAAATGTACGTCATATGTAGACGAGCAAATCGGCGAACCAATAACATAACTTCAGTTGTTCATGAGATGATGTATGTCGATGATGTATAATGATGAGAGCGCCCCTCACTTCACACGGGTGTGATTTTTATTTAGATTTGACCTCTAGGACCCCATCTACACTGCAAAATCATCTGTGTTAATTTAATTCAACAAGATAACATTTGGTTACACACCTGTAACTCCACGAGGACCAGTGGGGGTCCCTGGACCCCACGTTGACGTCACAAACGTAACATGCACTGATGCGAGACACAATTACACCGATTTGCAAATGTCGGGGGCCCGCAGGGGCGCACTGAGTCGAGGCACACGGTCGTATCGGCAGTGTGACGTAAATGTGAGGAGCTCTACAGTATGCAGCCCGAACCTCTTGTATAACAAATAACGCCGTAAATAAAGCTTTATTATCCCCAGTCTGCTGTCACTGCATCTAATTAACACACATTATCACACCTGAGCTCACCTTCTCTGCCGACCACTTGTCGTGACAATGTTCCGCATATTTGTTCGCGAAGTGCTCCAGCTTCTCCGGAAGACAGACACTGCAATACAGACAAGACGTTAATTACTCACCGCGGTGTGACTGACACCTGTTGCTGCATGCGTGGATAAAGTACATGTAAATGCACAGTCGTAAAGTACGGTGCAGCAGCGTGTGTTCAATCACGGTAATGGTGTGTGTGTGTGTGTTTTGTACAGCACTTATAGGAGGAGTTACGGTGTGTGTTTAAATTGTATGGACGTCATATTTCACAACCGTATAGCCTGTGGTGGAAAGTAACTAGGCACATTTACTTACTGTACTTAAGTACAATTTTGAGGTATTTGTAATTTACTTGAGTATTTCAAATACTGAAATACATCTCGGATCCAAATATTGTGCTTTTACTCCACTACATTTATTTGAAAACTTTAGTTACTAGTTACTTTGTAGAGTTTGATTATTATTACAAAACACACATTAACCTCCTCAGCCCTGTATACATTTCGGCCATTTGAAAATAGCCGATCTAGAAACTTTTTGTAATTTAAGTACATTTTGATGCCAATACCTTTGTCCGGACTTTTACTTGCAACAGAGTAGTTCTATATTGCAGTATTGATACTTTTACTTAAGTAAAGAAATGTAGTACTTTTTCCACCACTGCGTATAGCTTAGTGCCGAAACAACCCCTCCGAGGGCCCTGGCGCTACATCAAATCAAAAGGCCACATGCACGCGCGCTTCGTGGGCGTGCATGTAATTCGTGCGAGCGTAACCCAATCAAGAGCGTCCCTTTTTGCGTTTTTACGCCCAGTGAATGAACACGCGTGCGTTCGGCACACCGCCAGCATTATCTGCTCCCATAGAGTTATAATATGCTCCCCAACGGGATCTGCTATTTTCCAGTCTCCTCCCACCGAGTTGTTAAGAAACTGTCGGACGACCAAAAACACTAGCTGGGGTTCCCGTGAATCAGAATCAGAAGCCTTTATTTGCCATACATGTGAACATGTTAGGAATTTGTTTCGGTAGAGTTACCACACCTGCCATGGACGGCGCTATATTGGATTGGTGTTGCGTTACATTGAAACCGCTGACCTATGAATACAGTTTCGACGGAAGCAACAGCTGTACCTATTTTGAAATAGTCTGGCGCACAGTGCCCTGCAAAGCTACGGGCCCTGGGGCTTATAAGCGGCAGTGAGTTCCATTGTTAATCCGGGCCTGGTGCTTACTTGGCCGTGGCGATAGGTTTGGGGTCAAAGTTGCCCTGTGCGTCCACAGAAACGTGTAGCTTACTTGGCCGTGGCGATGGGTTTGGGGTCAAAGTTGCCCTGTGCGTCCACAGAAACGTGTACCTTACTTGGCCATGGCGATGGGTTTGGGGTCAAAGTTGCCCTGTGCGTCCACAGAAACGTGTAGCTTACTTGGCCGTGGCGATGGGTTTGGGGTCAAAGTTGCCCTGTGCGTCCACAGAAAGGGGCTTCTCCAGCGTGGCGCTGGTGACGGTGGCGTCGGCGTAGTCGGGCGGCAGTGCTCCGGCGATGGCGCTGAGGCAGGGCATGGCCATCTTGAACAGCTCCTGGTCGTACTTCTGAAAGTGGTGGAACGTAGTACATTTACTTAAAGTGCTGTACCCAGGTACACTTTTGAGGTATTTGTACTTTACTTGAGTGTTTCCAATTTCCAATACTTTTACTTCGATTCAGAGGCCAGAGAGGGGGGGGGGGGGGGGGGGGGGGGGGAACACGGCATTCCATCTTTAAAAAATTCGACAAGCATAGTGGAATCTACAATTAGACCATGTAGATCTGCTATTTTCACTATACATATACAGGCCAGGGCTGAAGTGGTTAATGCCGATAAATAGGATGGGCTGGCCCGAGGCTTCAGATCAATGACCGCTGTCCAAATATTGACGTTCTCTGCCCATCCCTTTATGGGAGTTCACTTTCATAGAGTACGCTGAGAGTAAAGCATCCCTTCATGGGACTTCATTTCACTTTCATACAGTACATTTAGAGTGAAGCATCGAACAAGACCTTTACAGAGACCAAGGAAAACAAACCGGCGGCAACATGCATAGGCCTCACTCACACGGTCGCAACAGATTGCTGTATGCTTGTTGTATACAAAGGGTGTGACACAGCTTGCCCCAATGCATTTCCAATGGGAGTCGCATGGTTTGACACAACATTTGTGTTGTATGAGGGGGAGTGGCGCAGTCGAAACACAGCCGAAAGCCATACAACAGCTTGTAGTCCAAAATGTGGACTACAAACCATGTGACTTCCATTTGAAATGCATTGGGGCAGCCATGACACTCACAACATTCATACAACAAGCATGCATCAATGTTTTAAAGGTCTGAGTGAGGCCATAGTCTTTGGTCAAGACAATAATTAGAGTAAATGTATTCAGTAACAGGGGTCTCCTTGGCTCTTTAGAGTAAATGTATTCAGTAACGGGAGTCTCCTTGGCTCTTTAGAGTAAATGTATTCAGTAACAGGGGTCTCCTTGTCTCTTTAGAGTAAATGTATTCAGTAACAGGGTCTCCTTGGCTCTTTAGAGTAAATGTATTCAGTAACAGGGGTCTCCTTGGCTCTTTAGAGTAAATGTATTCAGTAACGGGAGTCTCCTTGGCTCTTTAGAGTAAATGTATTCAGTAACAGGGTCTCCTTGGCTCTTTAGAGTAAATGTATTCAGTAACAGGGGTCTCCTTGGCTCTTTAGAGTAAATGTATTCAGTAACGGGAGTCTCCTTGGCTCTTTAGAGTAAATGTATTCAGTAACAGGGGTCTCCTTGGCTCTTTAGAGTAAATGTATTCAGTAACAGGGGTCTCCTTGGCTCTTTAGAGTAAATGTATTCAGTAACGGGAGTCTCCTTGGCTCTTTAGAGTAAATGTATTCAGTAACAGGGTCTCCTTGGCTCTTTAGAGTAAATGTATTCAGTAACAGGGGTATCCTTGGCTCTTTAGAGTAAATGTATTCAGTAACAGGGGTATCCTTGGCTCTTTAGAGTAAATGTATTCAGTAACAGGGTCTCCTTGGCTCTTTAGAGTAAATGTATTCAGTAACGGGAGTCTCCTTGGCTCTTTAGAGTAAATGTATTCAGTAACAGGGGTCTCCTTGGCTCTTTAGAGTAAATGTATTCAGTAACAGGGGTCTCCTTGGCGCTTTAGAGTAAATGTATTCAGTAACAGGGGTCTCGATCCTTGTCTCTTTAGTGAACAGAAAATGCATTTTCAGAACATACTGTATGTAATCTAATCAGGAGAGAGAACTCTATAAATAAGTCAAACTTATATAAAATATAAAGTTGATCAATAGGTTCTCTCTACTGATTGAATGTAATCATTCCACCTGAAAAAGAAAGGTCATCTGCTTTAAAGAGCTGTAGAGACGGGAAGACCATTGTTACTGAACAAACACTCCATAGCAATGATTACCATCTTAAACCTTTGAAACCCCTTTTTTGTTTTAACCAGAAAATATCCTGTGGCAAGTTAGCCCCACCTTTAACACAAAACTACTGGCCGCGCTACGAACGATCCCCGCGGACGGGCTCAACAACTACTGTGCCGGCTGAAAATGGCATGGTCAGCACGTCGTGATCGGAACGTTTGATTCGGTCTGATCGTTTTGGAGACCTTTCCGGCTTAGCCCCCCCGGACGTAGCCCTCATGTTCTGACAGAGACGAACGAGCTCTCCTCACCCTCTGGGACAGGGAATCAAACACGCCCCAGAAGATCTTCTTGGTGAGCAGCAGCTCCTCGTCGCTGGCCATGCCGTAGCTTCCCCAGCCCGACGGCAGGCAGTAGTACTTCCAGTTCTGCTCGTAGTGGTTGGTCAGCAGCTGCACAGAACACACAAAGAGGGAAAAGGTAAGTAGGTAAGTAAGTAAGTAAGTACATTCTAACACTTCACACTTTACTGTCCCCCCTGTTACGCTGATGCAAATCCACCTGACCCCCGACTATTTCTCTAGCCACATGACTTCAGAAAGTAGCATGTTTTTAATAGGAACCCCTATACCAGAAGAAGTATCACTGTTTAATTTGCCTTTTTTAAGTTTTTATCAATGTTTTAGGTTTTCATGACTGATGGACTGATGGACTGAAAATATGGTTGATAAGAATCTTACTATGTGATACCATATTATTCATTACATGAGGAGTAATGGCCATCTTTAGCATAAAATGTCCCCCATGTTACTGTATGTCCAAAATGTGTCCCCCTGTTACAGTGTAAATGGATATGGAAAAATTGGAATAATGCATAAAGTGACTACTGGGTTGGGCTGTTGGATGCAAGGTCCAACCCCTACTATGCATGTCAGAAACCGTTGAGGGCTGATTTTACCCCCGTGTGCACGAGGGGAAACAAACGTCATGGAGGCGCCGAGGCATGGCCCAGAGTGTGACAGTCCATTCCATTTTTGACTATCAATCATTTAACTGGCAACCCCCCCACCCACCCAAACCCCCTCAAGGATCCCTGGTGGTCCCCGGACCTCACTTTGAGAACCACTGCAATAGATAAATAAATCAACTCTGGGACATACAGTACAGGAAAGCTTTTGTTGATGTGGTCTTCTGCACGCACCGCACACATGCACGCACCGCACACACGCACAAATTGCACACACGCATGCACCGCACAGCACACGCGCACACACGCACAAATTGCACACACGCATGCACAGCAGTGTGCAATGCATATCAATTTCAAACAGGATACATAGTGGATAATGACATGTAGGGAAATGGATTCTCCCGTGCCCAGCATGAATCAATAATTCCCAACCTTTTGAATTATCCTCAGTTTGATATGCATTAGGCCACGGACCCACGTTTGACGACATTATTTTCTATTTCTGGGACCTCAATCTACAACACCCTAAAATCCTCAGGTGTTTATGTAACTCCGAGACCTGCAGATGGACTCTCCTTCAGTAGAATAATACCTGTCAAGACGGAACCTTTTGGGGACATTTCCACGACTAGGAAAGGTTTTTAGAGCTATGATTACAATGCGAGAGAGAGACAGAGAGACAGAGACAGACAGACAGACAGACAGACAGACAGACAGACAGACAGACAGACAGACAGACAGACAGACAGACAGACAGACAGACAGACAGACAGACAGACAGACAGACAGACGATGAGAGCCATACAAAGAGAGAAAGAAAGGTTGGTTGCAGTGAACAGCAGTAATACAGGGTGGTGGTGATGGCAGCCGATAAAACAATGGTGTCCTGACAAACGAATGCAAAGCCGTACAGCAGAGAAGGCCCTGGAGGGACTGGACTGCTACAGAGAGGTCAGGCATGCTTAGGCTGGACATTGCAGCGAAGGAGAAGTGATGGGGCGGGGGAAGTGACGGAAAATAAAATAAATAAAAACATGTCAGTTGCAAGCGACTGCACCAAAAGTGGGTTGAACCGACGCCGCCATCCATACAGAAGAGGAAACTGTAGGAATATTATTAGTGCCAGCCAGAGTCTGAACCATGAATAAGCCACAAGAGAACTTTGGTTCTAGAACTGGTTCCGTTCTACATTCTTGGAACCATGGTGCTTTCATGGAACCGGCGGCCATTTTTTGGTTCCAGTTCTGAACCAACTTTTAGGGTTCTGAATCAATTAATTTTCAGTGGAAACACTCTGAACTGTTTCAATATTAGGCGGGGAAAAAAGAACCGAACCGGTTCAACCCCGGTGGAAAGGGGGCCATTAAGTGCTTTGAACAATGGGTGGTGCTAGAGGAAAGGGCCTTGGGGTCCCCAAAATCAGTTCATGTGGTTCATGGTAAATGGTGCATTTATATAGCGCCTTTATCCAAGGCGCTTTACAGAGATTGTGCATTACATTCACCCATTCACACACACATTCATACACCGATGGCAGCGGAAACCATGCAAGGCACAAACTAGCACATCGGGAGCAATTTGGGGTTCAGTGTCTTGCTCAAGGACACTTCGACAGTAACTCTGGGGGAGCCCGGGTTCGAACTGGCAACCTCACGGTTGCCATCCAGCCACTCTACCCCTGAGCCACCGCCGCCACATCCTCAAGGGTGCATGGAAACGTGTCAGTCTATCCGGTATACTCTATTCTACTGTACACACACGTATTTACGGCCAAATAAACGAGGCAAAAGAAAAGAGAAGGATGCGGTACCAACCCTGAGAGGCATCTTGCAGTACTCGCTCAGCAAGGGCACGTCGAAGACCAGGCGCCGCAGGAGCTGCTGCAGCATGGAGGGACGAAGGTACCTGCACAACCATGAGAGCAGTAAGTATCAATACTGTGTTATAAAAATAAACAAGAAATGATGACATAGTCATAACACCAGCTGCTATGTAACTACTGTTCATGGCGTGTAGACAATGGGTTGTTGCTTGCTGTCAATTGCTTAGTGTCGGAGCGTTGTGTAGGAGTGTTGTGTAGTGTAGTATTGTCTGTTGTGACTGTTGCGACTAGCATGTTTTAGAACAAGCCCTGGTGGTACGGCGGTGTCACGTGACGGAAAATAGCCGATCTGCAAGCTCATAATGCATCACGTCGCGACGCGCTGTGGGCTTGTATATCTGCTATTTGTGTTGCGTTTGAAAATCTTTGAAAATGTCTGTAACGTTTAAGTTGGTTGCACACTGGTACGTTCTTTTCGGTATCATAGGCTATCACTAGCTGTCAGCATGTCACCAACATCCCACTAAACCCCACTAGACAGCTGCGGAAAAGGGATAAAATCAACCCCGGTCAGAAAAAATATACGGACGAAATATTGTTTTTTAACGCCCTCCGAAATTCTCTCCGACATTCGGCAAAAAAAAACAAAAAAAAAACACACCAGTGTGCAAAAACCTTTAAATGTTGAGAACCAATGTGTTACTTAGTGACTTGCAGTGGAATTCGACGCAACGACAACAGAGGGGAAGCAGACCCTATGGCTTCACCGCTGAGCTCCAATGAATATTTGGCTGAACACTCTGTTCTTCCTCAAAGATGAGATTCAAGGCTTGTTCAGCATCGGTGCGCTGTCACAGCACACACAGCTCAGGGGGATAATTAGTAACGGAACTTTATATGCAACGTTTGTATGATCAACAGCTCTTGCCAGTGGTACAGTAGGTACAGTACGTGGACCATTAGCACAATTACACAAGGGGGTCCATAGGAAAAGAACCCATGTAAGAACGGGAACCCCTTTTGGAGTTTTTACCTTTCATGACAGGAACCCATTTTTGGGTTGTTGTTGCAACCTTTTTGTGTAATTATTTTAATAAATATTAAAAGAAATTATAAAGATTTTCAGAAAATTTGGGCAGGATTTAGAGAATTTTTAGAATCATAAAACCTAAATGGGTAAAAATATAAAATAATATATTGTACCTTAAATGTAACTAAAACATTTTTGTATTTTAACAAATATGCATAATGTGGGGAAGAAGCTCTCAATTAAATATTGATTGTTAAGAGCTTGATATACGTTGTTGTTGTGGAGTGGATTTTTCTAAACTGACTAATGGTCCAGAGCAAAAAGAAAGAAAGAAAGGCTGAGCCTTACTTGCAGACAGCTAGCAGACATTCCTCGATGGCGTCCCTCTGGGCCTTGGTGAGCGAGCGGCCCTTGGACAGACGGTAGATGGTGTGCAGGGTGCAGTCGATGAGCGTGGCGTGGTGCTCGGTGCCAGCGAAGTGGGGGGCACAGCGGGTGAGGAGGGGCAGCATGGCAGAGCCGATGTAGCGGTTCATGGCCAGGGCGGTCTCGGTGGTACACAGACCTTCCTGTCGAGAGAGGAGGTTGTTGTTACACCTTTGACGAATACCAACAAACTCACCCTTTTACCAACTCGCCCCCCGCGAAGACATGTGAAATTTCAGAAAGCGCAGATAGCTGAGCTCACCAAAAAACGTGAGATATCCACACCAGAGACGAAGAGTTCTTATAATTGTCTGCCTGTATTGAATTAATGAATGTCTATTGTAGCGTAATTGTCTCTCTACCTACTCTACGAGGCAGGTTAAAACAAAAGCCACCAGATTAGCATTTGAATGCCTGAACTGCGCCCACCCCACCACCACCACCACCACCACCACCACCCCTGGACAGTTAGGACAAAAGAGGACTAAAGGTGCGTTCAGAGTTCAGACTTGAATGGTTAGAGCGGCGCAATTACATACAAAGTCAATGCAAAGACGAGAAGTTGCGTGAACGGGCGCGGCGTGAACTGGCGCAGCACAAGCGGGACAAACCGAGGCGAATATATATATTAAAGTCTGAACGCAGCTTTACAATTTCTTCACGGGGGCTCAAGCTTACTCAACGTCAGTCACTTAATTCCACCCCATTCCGTATTTTAACAGGTATCTTTAAAATGTATGAGAATGTGGAGGTGGGCGAGGCTCTCTCATCAAGAAGCAGACAGTTTCCCAATCGAATCATGCCACATCATGAAACTTTATGGAAATGCTGGTCATGGCCCATGGGGCACAGAAGAACTCATCCACTTTTCCAAAACCAACTGACCAAACTAAGAGGGATGAGGTGAAACTGTAATAGGTGTAGCACAAGAAAGCATACTCTGTACAAGCAAAGTATTTGTACTGTAGAAAGTACTCATTATGCAGAATGTCCCATTTCACAAGTTTTCAAATGTATAAATTGTATTTGCCTCTGAGATGTAGTGGAGCATAAGAAAAAGTACTGAAAATAGGAAACACTCAAGTAAAGTAAAAAATATCTCAAAAACGTACAGTACTTGACTAACTTTACACCACTGCTAACAAGCCCAAAGGGATGCCAACAAGTTGAAAGAGGCAAATATAGCCGTCACTCACTATAAACCCTGCTGTTCCCTGTGTTCACTGCAAGGGGCTATAAGCTACAGTGTGTATAACCTCATGTTTCTGTCTTGGCTCCCTAGTTTCTCCTTTTTTGAGGCCCGTCTCAGATTCAGTTCCGCCTGCCTTCAGTGTGTTTGACGACCTTTTCTTTTTGTGGTGCCTGTCTTTGCCCTTTGGATTCTCGCCTGCTCCCTTGGCATCATTTGTCTGTGTCGGAGTGCGTCTCTGGAATTGACCCGTGCAGACCGGCTCCAAGCCTTCAAGTCTGTCGTGTTACTGAACAACCCTCGTACTTGAACCCACCGCTACACCCTCCTCCAGGCAGGCGTCTGCTCTTCTCGGGGGCCTTCCCCGTGCGCTTTGCTATACACCACGTTAGTATTCCCCGTGTCACGCCGTTAACAGCGTGTGAATCTAAGGCGGCCCTTTGATTCGCTAATGGCATGGATCAAATTAGCGCCTGATGATCTGTGCTTCGTCTCAGTGTGGATCAAAGTTATTCTTTGCCTGACGGCGCCGTGTGCAGCAGCTGGTGGTGGTCGAGAGGCATGAATGAGACATTCTGCATTATGAGTACTTTTTACTTTTGGTACCTTTAAGTACATTTTGATGCCTTTGTAGTTTTACTCAAGTACATTTTGAATTCCGAACTTTTACTTGCAACGGAGTATTTCCACATTACATTAGTGATACTTTTACTTGAGTAAAACATCGGAGTACCTTTTCCACCACCGCCTTACCGTGTCCAGTGGAGGCTCTGAGGTCCTTACCGTGTCCAGTGGAGGTGGAAACCCTGAGGTCCTTACCGTGTCCAGTGGAGGCTCTGAGGTCCTTACCGTGTCCAGTGGAGGCTCTGAGGTCCTTACCGTGTCCAGTGGAGGCCCTGAGGTCCTTACCGTGTCCAGTGGAGGCCCTGAGGTCCTTACAGTGTCCAGTGGAGGCCCTGAGGTCCTTACCGTGTCCAGTGGAGGCCCTGAGGTCCTTAACGTGTCCAGTGGAGGCCCTGAGGTTCTTACCGTGTCCAGTGGAGGTGGAGGCCCTGAGGTCCTTACCGTGTCCAGTGGAGGTGGAGGCCCTGAGGTCCTTACCGTGTCCAGTGGAGGCCCTGAGGTCCTTACCGTGTCCAGTGGAGGCCCTGAGGTCCTTACCGTGTCCAGTGGAGGTGGAGGCCCTGAGGTCCTTACCGTGTCCAGTGGAGGCCCTGAGGTCCTTACCGTGTCCAGTGGAGGTGGAGTCTCTCTGAGGTCCTTACCGTGTCCAGTGAGGTGGAGTCTCTCTGAGGTCCTTACCGTGTCCAGTGAGGTGGAGGCCCTGAGGTCCTTACCGTGTCCAGTGGAGGTGGAGTCTCTCTGAGGTCTTTACCGTGTCCAGTGAGGTGGAGGCCCTGAGGTCCTTACTGTGTCCAGTGAGGTGGAGGCCCTGAGGTCCTTACCGTGTCCAGTGGAGGTGGAGTCTCTCTGAGGTCCTTACCGTGTCCAGTGAGGTGGAGGCCCTGAGGTCGGGCAGAAAGCCCACCTCCAGCAGGTGGAGCAGGAAGATCTGGTCCTCGATGCCGTACACCCTGTCCAGAAACAGCACCATGGGGGCCTTGTGGTCCGGGCAGAAACTCGCAGACATGTCCGGCTCCGTCACCGACCCGTCTGGGAAGGACGGAGTAAAAAATATACGGTAACACAATTCAAATAATAATAATGCTAATAAAATAAAAAGTGTATTATCTCGTACTTTCCTCGTAACATGTACTGTATCTTAGGGGAAACGATTTGCACATAATACGTAACATAATATGAAATAAATGTAAGTTTCTAAAAACAATGTGGGAACAATTCAGAGGTGAAAATGTTTCTTACAGAGTTGACCTGAGAACTATGTTCTGATAGTGTGGTTTACAGTATGTGTGCTGTGCTGTACTGCAATGTCTAGTATTGCTGCTATCTTGGCCTGGGTTCGTCAAATAGATCTCGACTGGACTTTCCGTTTAAATTAATTTTGTGCCGGAGATTAGCTGATAACGGACGGACGGAAGGACGGACGGACGGACGGAAGGACACACACACGGACGGAGTGCAAAACATACTCTCTCCCCATGCCTTCGGCCTGGTGGAGACAATAAGTAACTATGTATTTCACCCACCAGATCACCACTTTCATCAATCCACACAATTGTGCGGCCGTGGAATTCACTAAGTGAATTCAGCATGATGCCAAGTCTGGTGCGATCAGGGGAGTCATGAATATTCATTAGGCAGTAGCATACAGCTCTGTGGTGGGGGGGGGGCTTTCTGCTGGGATGAATTTCAATATGATGCGCACTAAGGAAAAAAAAATCATCTCGTTTTATTATTTATACATCTTTTAAAACAACATGATGTCTATTTGGTGTGCAGCCAAATGTTTTGGCTTCTGCCTTCCGTAGTGGCTTCCAACCACTACCACTACTACTACCCCGAGGCCAAGTCTAAAAATAATGTCTTCTGAATCCAGTTTTCTGAAAAACGTATGTTGCTACATCAGTGGTTGCTCAAGTCAAACTGTTTCATGCCAAGGACCCCTAAAATGATATTATGTATTTGGCCACCGATCACCATCTCAAAAGAGGGACAACCCGAAGCAAAGATTTGAGTTAAAAATGTTCGCGACCCAATTAGACCTGAGGCCGATTCGAACAATGCCTTCTAAATCCTGACCACATTTTTCTGAAAAACAGCACAAATAAAGAATAAAATAAAAATAAATGTTGCGAAACGATATACTGTACACCAACAACACCAACAAAAACAACAACAACAACTACCGCAAAAGGGGTTCCCGTCTTGAAAGGTAAAAGGCTTGTTCTGGATGATGTCTAATACTGCAAAGATCATGTGCGAATCATAATATTGAGATCCACTGCTCTGCTATATGGAACTAAAAGCTTGAAAAACTAAAAGTTGAACTAAAAGCCAATTTAGTTTTTTGTACTTTGTGTCTTTCTGCTGCTGTCGGTGTCGTCGGCAGAACACGCTGTGTGGCAGCCAGGTGGGGCGAGAGGCAGTGGTGGAAAGTAACTAAGTACATTTACTAAGGTACTGCACTTAAGTACAATTTTGAGGTATTGTACTTTCCAATTTCCAGTACTTTAACTCCACTACATCTCAGAGGCAAATATTGTACTTTTACTCTACTATTTGAAAATGCTATAGTTACTTTGTAGATTTTGATTATTATTACAAAACATACGTTAACCACTTCAACCCTATATACATTTCGGCCATTTGAAAATAGCCAATCTATAAGCTCACATTGCGTTGCGATGCAACACATTGTGAGCTTGCAGATCTGCTATCTTCAAAAGATGTTTTATACATTTGAAAACTTGAAATGGGACATTCTGCATAAATAGTACTTTCTACTTTTGCTACTTTAAGTACATTTTGATGGCAATATGTTTGTACTTTTACTCAGTACATTTTGAATTCCAAAAGAGTACTTTTCCCACCACTGGGCCGGGCCCACCGGGCCGCACTCATGCAGAAGGATCAATATAAGCGGAACACACCGCAATAGAAATGATCTGACTTACGCGGAGCTGCGGGAGAGTACAAAGGCTGCGCTGATTAAAAAGGCACGAGCTGTGATACCAAATCAATAATCCCCATGCTTCGCTTTGAAGGTTTGGATCTTTTTTTAGTAGCTGTTGTACTTTCACAGAGAACGGTGACCTTTGTGGGAGTGTGATAAGGTCCGGTCCGTCACCTGGCTTGATGGACCGGTGGAGAGTACCCGTCATGCGTTAGGGACAGGTCGATTTTTAAAAAGTGTACCCCTGGAGGAAAATAGGGGAGGGTTATGCCTTTCTAAGGTCAGCTAATTTTACTTTGAGTCCAATGGAGGGTCATACAAATCAAAGTCAAAGTCATACCACAGTGAAATTTGTTCTCCGCATTTGACCCATCTCTTGGAGCGGTGAGCCACAGCCAAAAGGAGCGGCACTGAGCTGCACTGAGTGCCGCGCTCGGGAATCATTTGATTAGTTGATTTGAATTCATAAATACGTCAATCAATGAGACAATGACGGTCATTAACAAGGAATCAACACACTGCAAGTGTGAAGTGTCTCCCTCAGAGAGAGAGACTAGTCTATTCATCGTCTCAACGATGGTGATTGATAGTAGCCTGGCGCAGCCACACTAAACCTGCCCCTATTGCATATGCATATGCCCCGAGGCGCAGTGGTATATTAGTATCGCAACGCGAGGCTAGATTGATAGGGAGGGTTCATCTTTAAGCTTTTATCACTTGGGGAAGGTCTTTTTTTCCCAGTCAGTTGGAGGGTCATGGTATTTTATACCAGGGTACATGCATTTTCTCCAGGGGTACACTTTTTAAAAATCAACCTGTCCACATAGATCAAAGAGGAATACCTTTGTTGATGAGTGGCATTCTGAAGGGTATGCTGATAATCCCCACCAGATCTTCAGTGGGAACCAGCGAGCGCAGGATGGCACGGATACGCAGCGCCTCTCCTTTCCCTTTGTTGATCAGCTGACGGAGGGGAACAGGTGTGAGACAGGAGACATGGAAGGACAGACGGAGGGGAACAGGTGTAAGACAGGAGACATGGAAGGACAGACGGAGGGGAACAGGTGTAAGACAGGAGACATGGAAGGACAGACGGAGGGGAACAGGTGTAAGACAGGAGACATGGAAGGACAGACGGAGGGGAACAGGTGTAAGACAGGAGACATGGAAGGACAGACGGAGGGGAACAGGTGTAAGACAGGAGACATGGAAGGACAGACGGAGGGGAACAGGTGTAAGACAGGAGACATGGAAGGACAGACGGAGGGGAACAGGTGTAAGACAGGAGACATGGAAGGACAGACGGAGGGGAACAGGTGTAAGACAGACATGGAAGGACAGACGGAGGGGAACAGGTGTAAGACAGGAGACATGGAAGGACAGACGGAGGGGAACAGGTGTAAGACAGGAGACATGGAAGGACAGACGGAGGGGAACAGGTGTAAGACAGGAGACATGGAAGGACAGACGGAGGGGAACAGGTGTAAGACAGGAGACATGGAAAGACAGGACATGTGATGATGACAGTGGTGGGCAAAGTGGTCAAATGTCTTACTTAAAAGTATTCATACTGCAATACTGAAATACTGTGTTACAAGTAAAAGTCCGGAATTCAAAATGCGTTTGAATAGGCATTTTAGCCATATTATTCGATATTTACATTGCAAAACGATATGATTCGATACAAAGTCAAACGATACAATATATTGCTGTAATATGCTTATATCGATAGAGTTGAATCGTTGCAATTAAAATCAATGAATCGAAACAGCTACTGTATGGTTACACCAAATACGTACATGCATCTCTGGCGCGCAGCGCCCCAGCAGGTCAATGAGGGCAGAGTAGAAGGACATGATGGCGTTGCCCATGTGGACCACCTCTTCCTCGTCGTCGGCATCACCAGTGCTGCAAGATTAATCGATTAACGATGAACTATTAACATCTCTACCATAGGTGGGTATGTTTTACAAGAATGACACATTGTGCAGCAAATACAGTACATCCACACACTCTCAAATACAGTACATCCACACACTCTGAGTTAACGAGGCCTCCTAATGCACACCCAACGGGAGGTCCTCGAAACAAAAACCTTTGAGAACAAGTTTCCCAAACAGTGGGCCGGGACCCGTTTGTGTGCCGCGGACACATTTTTATGGGACGCGAATAAATATCCCTTGATTTTGTTTCCTACATTTTCTTTTTCATATATATAGATATTTTTTTGAACACGCTGTGAGCTTGTAGATCTCCTATTATCACTAGTTTGGGTCCCTGGGGGAGGCATCAACT
This sequence comes from Electrona antarctica, assembly GCF_951216825.1. Taxonomy (NCBI): domain Eukaryota; kingdom Metazoa; phylum Chordata; class Actinopteri; order Myctophiformes; family Myctophidae; genus Electrona; species Electrona antarctica. Next base: position 36,829,046 of record NC_136799.1, read on the forward strand.
TTTTCTTTTGGGTCTCGAGCTAAAAGGTTTGGGAACCACTGCCCTATAGGGTTCATTTGGTTGGGTTTAGCTTCTTTTCTCTTTTATTCCACATCTTTGCAGTGACACATTGCATAATACATACATAAGTACATGGTACATATATATATTTACAGTAGGTGCGTTTCATGGTAGTCATTGCATGTTTGTGGGTTTAGCTTCTTACCCTTCAAAGCTGACCCCCTGTGCCGAGCTGGGGAGGTCCAGAGCGGGGGTCTCCGAGATCTTGATGGCTTCCTTCATGGCGGCCAGAAGGCCGTTCCCGCCCTCGCCCCTCAACGCAGGGCCGAAACACTCAGGACGACGGATCAGTAGCTTCACCACCACACTGGAGTTCTCCTCCACACTCTCACCTGGAGCACGCGCACGCGACACACACACACACACACACACACACACACACACACACACACACACACACACACACACACACACACACACACACACACACACACACACACACACACACACACACACACACACACGTTACAGAGTTATTTTTTTCTCTCCAATATTCAGTATCCAAGTAGCCTCGGAAACCCAGACGTTTTTATTTCCTGCAGGGAGAAAAAAAAGTCTGGGTCCGAGTCCACTTCAATTCGGCATAGAGTAGCGCAAACATCACTCACTCTCTGCTGATTTCTGATCGTCTGCACCTTTGTTAAATTGACACACACGCACACACACACTCCTCTCTCTCTCTGTCGCTCTAATTAATTAGTCTCATGTCTAGCAGCTGCGCATAGTTTCTCCCGGCGGATCCTGCCGGGGGCTGCCTATGCCATAAAAAGCATAGGTGAGTTCCAGGCTAGTATCCAAGTGAGGAGCAGGACTTCCCCGAGCGGCTCTACTACCCTACGGCTAACCCTTCTGCTCTGGCAGGCTATGCCTCCGGCAACTCCATGGAAGGAGAAAGACAGAAAGGAGAGAAAGAGGGAAGGTAAAGTATAGTAGTCTTCAACATTATTTTTTTTCAGGCTAAGAATCCCTTAGAGATGAAGCAGAGACTTTTTTTTCTTTCTTTCTTTTTTATTCTGTCAAAATTTCGGTCCATTTAGGCTGTTTCCATTATCATTTGTTTTGTCTTTTTGATTTTATTTCAATGTTGTGCCTATAGTATTTTGCTTTGTCTTTGTGAAAGAGTGCTACATAAAATGCTATACATAAGTTGAGCCTGTAAGGTTGTCGAGGCTAGGGCAAGTGCTACATGCTAAGATGGAGTCTGAAGAGGTGGGTTTTCAGACTATGGCGGAAGATTGGGAGTGAGTCTGCAGTTCTGATTGCAATGGGAAGTGCATTCCATAGTTTTGGAGCCAGAAGGTAGAAGAGTTTGGAGCGTTGTCCCGGCGTAGTTAGTGAAGGTAGTTCAATGGAGGCAGCGGAGAAGGGGGAGAGTGGAGACGTGATAATTTTGGCTGGTTGAAGACCAAGCGAGCTGCGGCATTTTGGATCAATTGGAGAGGCTTAAGTGCGCATGCCGGCTAGGCCAATAAGGAGGGAGTTGCAATAGTCAAGTTTTGATATGACTGATGTCTGGATAAGGAGCTGGGCTGAGTCCTGGGTGAGGAAGAGTTTCATTCGTTGAATGTTATAGAGTGTAAACCTACAGAGGATCGAGTGGCCGTGTGTATGTGCTTTGAATGAGAGCTGACTGTCCAGGACAACAAGAAGGTTCTTGGCTGTTGGAACCGAAGTTACCAAGGTGTTGTCTATGGATATAGTTAGCTCCTGCATGGGGCAGGACTTAGCTGGGAAGAAGAGAAGCTTAATATTGTGTTGCTAATATAATGTTTTAATGACTTTGACCTTTTCCTGTCCTTTTTGCGCAAAGCCCCTTCCCCCTCAGTGCTCTCTGCAAGGCCCTGTCTCTGCCCATATCTTTATCTCTCTTTGGTAAATCACTTGGTACAAATATCTCTAAGGTGAAGTGAAATGTCTAACGTCAATTCATACCTTCATACTGTGTGTAGGCTGACCAGGAGCTGAGGGCTGACATCACCCAACATAAACCTTACTGTATGTAGGCTGACCCAGAGGGTAGAGTAGGAGAGTAGCGACACACTTTCCGCAAAGCGGGTGCCTATGGGCTATAGTTCCAAACATTGCTCCTATGGCTGGAACTATCCCATTGAGATAGAACGAGCACTTCCGCATTCCATTGTTACAATGGGAGTCAACGCTAGTGTCGTCACTCTCTCACTATACCGGTAAGATGCCTTAATATAGGCGAGGAGCGACCGCAGGGCTGAGACACTCTACCGGATGTCTTATGTCTGCTGACATCACCCAACATAAACCGTTGCAGTGAAAGCCTAGAAACCATGGCTAGCACAAGCCGTCCATGTTTGAGCCATTTGTCTCTACACCATGACATAATCAATATGACAACGTCAACATGACTGCAGAGATCCACAGAAACCACAGAAACCAAACCATATTTTCATCAAATCTGCCTCACGGTGTCAAGTGTTGATTTGGGCAGTCAAATGTCTGCCGTCCAGGCAGACCAAATGGCAGTCAAGTGTTGATTTGGTCTGCCGTCGCACACAACAAACCGTTGCAGTGCAAGCCTAGCGCAGGCCGTCCATGTTTGAGCGATTTGTCTACTGACATCATCAATATGACATCATCGGTTGGTTAGTTAAGCTCAGCATGTCTGCTTGTGTCGTTTGTACTACATGCCGACTTCCATCACAATATGGACAGTGAAATGGCGATATTAGGCAGTGATTGCCTTATCCACATTTTTACCTTCCTAAATGTGGACGATTTGATCAACGTCTCAAGTGTTTGTAAGGATTGGCTCGAGGCTGCACAGACTCCTTGGTTATGGAGGAGGTTGTGCCTCCAGCGCTGGGGCTTCTGTAACGTCGCCGTGGTGGACAGTGAACACACAAGGGACGCGTGGAAGAGGTACTACCTGCGTCGCTCCCACTTGGAGAGCAAGATGTCACAGGGCCGGTCCGGCTGCGACTACACCTGCAAAGGCCTGAGGGGTCACACAGGCCGAGTGGTCGGTTTAGTGTACCTGGAGAAGAATACACCCACCGCTACGGAGCCCTGGAGTTTCTGTAGCACCGTCTGCAGTGCCTCAACTGATGGGACGGTGCGAGCGTGGGATGTGAAAACTGGGGTGGAGTTGTGGCGCAGTGCCATGCAGAGTCCTTTGACGAGCATCGTCGGTGACAGAGAGCATGGACTAGTGATTACATCCGACTCCTCAGGGCTTATCAAGAGCTGGCAGGCTCAGACAGGAGTGGAAATGGCGTCATACCACACCTCATCTTCACACTGCACATTACTACCGTACACGTTTAAAGACCGCTGCTTTCTCTTTGTAGGCACCGCACAAGGATCACTGCACACACTAACGGGTCCCGAGTGGTCCAAAACGTCCAGTCTAGCGGTGTGCGACTCTTTCAATGTCAACGTTCTGCTGGCTTCTCCCGACAAGAAATGGATATTGGCAGGGACCAAAGACAACCACGGTTCGAGTCCAAAGGTGATTTCTGCTGCCAGTTTGATCAATCCATCTTCGGAGGAAGGTCCTCTGAGCCAGTGTCTGCCGGTCCAAGGGTTCCACGCTGCTGTCTTTATGCCCAGCCAGCCTGCTAGACTGGCCGTCGTCCACCAGGTGGATGACCATGGAGCCGTCACTGTGCTGGACGTCAGCATGAAGGCATCCAGATACAAGTCAGAGATACAGGTGGTGCAGCATGGGATGTCCCTTGGCCTGCCGGGGAACAGATCTCCACACAATGTCCTGCTGGAGGCCAAGGGCGGCGACACGCTTGTGATGGCGGATCACCAAGACGTCTGGGCCTGTTATTTGGAGTTGGGCATCAACGTGAAATTCCTATCTGCGAACGTTTCATCCATATCTGTGGATAGCTTCCGTGTGGTGGCCGCGTGTCGGGACCTTTCTTTAAGAGTGTACACGTGGAAAGACCAGAAGGGAGAAGATGACCTAACCCCTATAAACCGATATCACTTACTGGGAGGTTCCCATACTATGTCCAGGGGCTTCAGCCACGTGGCCTGCGACTACTCCAGCATTGTGGCCGTAGCAGAAGGCAACGACGGGAAAGATGTCCTGAAGGCTTACTCCTTCACCTCCTGAAGACCATTGAGGAGAGACGTCCGCACACTCGACTTACTAATAACAGCAGCTGCGTCGGTGACAAAGCAGCAGACTGCTCTGTTCAAAAGCTCTTGAAACAGCAAGTGGCAGTCAGTGTGCGGGTGTCCTTCTCCTACCTCCTGAGGCCCGAAAGCACCACATGAATGGAAAACATAATGGCACTACTGACATACTTGCACTATCCACTGACTCTCCCCATGCCTTCGGCCTGGTGGAGACAATAATATTAATAACTAGAAAAGTCGTAATTTTGAAAAATTGCAAAGTGTGGTTGCCGCACAATTAGCTACTACAAACGTTATACAAAGCTCGGCCAATCACAGCGGAAGTTAGGTAGGTTACTAGGTAGGGAAGAATAATAAAGTGTGACAATAACTATAGTCTGGTTGCCCACACTAATAAATAAAAATCACACCCGTGTGAACTGAGTGGTGTAAGGTCTTATATAGCCTGATCAGCTGTGGTCTGACGTCATGTCTGACGTAATTAAATCACACCCGTGTGAACTGGGTGACCATAGCAACCGTGCTAATTTTTTGAGCACAGAATGACAGCTACCTGTTAGGGAACAACAGACAGACTAACAAAGCCAGTTGTAGGAGTGGTTTACACCACTCAAAAAGCAGACTCCCCCCGGGAGCTTGTAGATTGGCTATGTTCGGTTGTCTATCTCTTTATACTCTCTATACTCTTTACTCTGTCTGTCTGTCTGTCTGTCTGTCTGTCTGTCTGTGGAAAAGAGTGAAAAAAAAACATGGCAATACCATTAACAAACACAGCAAAACGCAGGAAGGAGAGGTAGCGTTCTCCTTCGATGGGATTCCAGCCGATGTCTGGGTAGCCTTTAGCCAGCAACATGGGGCAGCTCTGAAGACCACAGCCCGCCAAATAGGTCACCACCTGCAGGAGTGCAATAATATCACAGAGTTATACATACTACATACTTCTAGCGTGGCCTTCATTGGTCCTCGTCAATTTGAAATTACTTCCAAATTCCAATTGATTTAGATTGGAGTGTCAATTGTCTACTGTAATCCTGGGCGCTACACTCCCTCTGCCAACCTGGGGAGAGCAACGGACTCACCTCATGTTTCTTTCAATGCATGAGGAGTCCAGGCCGCTTCTTTTCACCTGAGGGGGGAGCTTCCCCGGTTGGACGTAGCATGTGATAGGAACACGTTATTCCAACCAGTTACTTTTCCCCTCCATCAGGTGCCCCAGCTGGCCAAGGGGAGGGCAGTTTAGAGACCAGGATTACAGCATGTTTTTTGTGAGGTTACCTACCCTAGGGGACACGGGGAGAACATGCAAACTCCACACAGAAAGGCCCTTTTGCCAACCCCCCCTAGGTTATGGGCACTGATGACGCGAACATGACCCCAGCGCCCACAGCGTCCCGAGCAGGAATGGAGCCCAGGACCTTCTAGCTGTGAGGCGACAGCGCTACCGACTGCACCACGTTGCCCCCTTAATTTATTTAGACTTAACCCATTCAGGCCTGACGTCGAAATAAAAAAAACTTTCGCTCTGAAAGAATATATATTCAAAGATTTGTGCCGCATTTTTACGATTTTTCAAAAATAGCAGACCTACAAGTTCATAGCGCGCCACTCGGTGGCGCGCTATGTGCTTGTAGATCTGCTATTTTTCAATAGCTAAAGTATAACATAATGCTTAGTTAAAACACCAAAAGGGGTTCCCGCCCAAAATGGGTTAAAAGCTATAATATGACACAGATGCGTCCTCAGGTCTAAATGGGTTAACTAGAACATTTGGGATTGGTGAAATTCAAAACATTGAGACTAAAAAAGGGCTAATAAAGGCTGCTTTTTTCATAGGGAACGTATCTATTGACACTTGAATGTAAAACAGACTTTAAAGTAGTATCTTCCTACCTTGTCTAGATCAGGTTCCTCCAGGGCCAGAGCCAGACCATTGTTGTCCATCACTGAAGAAGCAGCCACGTCCAGCGGGGTGGAACCCCTCATAGCCGGGGAGGCTGCAATACAAAACACGTGAATGCGTAGACGCAACATAGCAGGCTAGTAGTAATCTCTCAACAACAGATTCAGAGCTGTGCTACCGAATCTGTCGGCATGAGCACACTGTTGTTCCCTAACAGGTAGCTGTATACCCACCCAGTCCCACGCTGTTGTTCCCTAACAGGTAGCTGTATACCCACCCAGTCCCACACTGTTGTTCCCCAACAGGTAACTGTATACCCACCTAGTCCCACACTGTTGTTCCCTAACAGGTAGCTGAGGTGTGTACCCACCCAGTCCCACACTGTTGTTCCCTAACAGGTAACTGTATACCCACCTAGTCCCACACTGTTGTTCCCTAACAGGTAGCTGAGGTGTGTACCCACCCAGTCCCACACTGTTGTTCCCTAACAGGTAGCTGAGCTGTATACCCACCCAGTCCCACGCTGCTGTTCTCCAGCAGGTAGCTGAGGTGGTCGAACATGGCCTTCTGGTTCTGTCTGCTGATACGGCAGAAGTAGCAGAGGAAACGGCAGCAGCTGGCCACCATCTTGGGGAAGGCGATTTCCTGCAGAGACACCAGACTGAGGTTTAAAGATGGTTTTGTACTTTTTTTCCTGTTTTGTATGTGTATTGTGTCTACGGAGTTAACATTACTCTACCCCTGGGTGTGGTTATATTAGTCAAACATGTCTTCCTTGTGTGTTTTTGGTTTCTTCCTGAAAGCTGAAAGCCTTTGAGTCAAAGGCCCAATCAAAATACAACCATCCCCTTACCTAACCCCTCCCACATTATCATACAACAACAGCTGTGTGTGTGGCTTCAGTTCAGGTGGGTGGTGCTAAGGTGAGAATCAGGTATACTTAATGAACTGGTGGGTGTGGCCACATAAAAACATCATTATTAACACTTTCTGCTTTTTTAAATGTATTCCTAAGCCAATAATTTGATGACCAGCTGTGTTATAGGAGACTCAAAGGGGACCCTTTGACTTGTATGTCTCGTGTACGTATGTCTACGTTTATTACCGGTATAACATGGTCGGTACAGCACGCACGGTAGACCAACGAGCTATAAATACATTAGATTTAATTTGAATCGAATACACTGAACCTCTAAATTCTCCCAATGAGCAGATTGGTTCCTTGCATGCAGGCAACCTCCGCCGTCAGTGGTGTGCATTATGCACACTAACTGCAGACTGTTCAGCCTAATGACTGTATCACTTTCTCCTGGCTCGTTGCTATAAATTCTCTATCAAGTCGCCTTTCCTAATGTCTGACTGAAAAGGCTCCACACAGACTGCCCTCTCCTACTGTACCTATGATGATGCTGTCAGCCTCAGGAGAGAACAGCCTGCTTTTCTAGCATTGATGGGTGCAAGCTACCAACATCACGTAACCGAAGATGATACAGTAGATATAACCCTGACCCTATAAATTATACATTTATTCTAAACCACTTCCAGATGAATATTATTTACCGATACTTCTCTCTCACTAACAAGGAGTGCAGGTAAGTCAGCAGTGGTGGAAAAAGTACTCATTTTTGAGGGACGCTAGCCCCTCCTATATACAGGTTTAATGTTTGTTTTTAGTTCAATGTTTGTTTAAAAAAACACCATTGACAATGAAGGGAAAATGTCATCTTGTCCCTAACACAAACATTAAATGCCATTAACAGAAGAGAATTTAATTTTGTTTTGACACCGTTTGTTTTACATCATCATTACATGACCTATTTAGAGTGATTTGAGAGTAAATAATTAATTAATATGGACATTATTGTTCTTTATTTCATAAGTTTCTATCCTCACAGAAGTGAATAGACATGGATTAGATGACCATTGAATAAAGTAACATGTATAGCTGCTCCAAGCTATACCGAATTCCCTCCTCGATGTTATACGATGATGAGCGCGCCCCTCACTTCACACGCGTGACTTAATTAAAAGTATCAATACTTAAAGTACCAAGAGTAGAAAGTACTCATTATGCAAAATGTCCCGGTTCACACGTTTTTAAATGTATAAAACAAACAATATCAGATCTACAAGCTCATTGCAGACTGGCTGTAGTACTGTAGTACAGTACTTGAGCACATGTACTTAGTTACTGTCCACCACTGGTGCAGGTAAAGGCCTATTCATAGTCTGGATTTTCGGTGGTGAGGTGACCACCGCTCTGGTGGTGAGGTGACCACCGTCTGTAATAACATGGAGCGGTGGTGAGTAAAAACAGAAAGAAGGGCTGTGGTGGTTTGCTCTTCACCGCGGCTCCGTTACGTCATGTTGTAGTTGCGGTGGTCACCTCAGAACCGATAAATCAGACTATGAATAACGCTTAAGGCAACGTTAGGTCTGCTGAAAGAGTGTTGCAGCCTAAGAAAAAATAAAAAAAAATCTAAAGGAGCGAATTAGGAAGGGAAACAGTCAGTATCTTCTTCCTCCACGCTTGAAAGGACTATTTGCACCAGTCCATTTGCAACAGAGAGATAGTAAAAGTCAGTTCCACCAAGGTCTCTTCCTCATGAGCAGAAGATGTGCACGCACACACACACACACATTCACATGCGCGTTGCTTTTAGTGGAGAGACTTTTGAGACGAGAAGAGACAGTATTGTAAACGTGGAAGTGAACGTTCTGTTCTGCTCTGCTCTTCTCTGCTCAGAGGAGAGTGTGACTCGACACTCTCTACTTGCCTCGGAGGGGAAACCACCCTTAATACAATTCAATATGAAACAAACATACTAATAATTAGATATGCCTATGTCACATCGCAGAAATCGAGTGTCGCAAAATTTGTCTTTTCACCCAGAAACCAGGAAACACACAGAAACAGCAACCAAGATAGCAAACCAGAAGCCCATGAGAGAATTGTACTATATCATTGCTCATTGCTATTTTGTTAAATTCTAAGAAAAGGTGATTTTGGGTGTCCCACAGCCACTGAAGCTCTGGGGGAAAAAAGGAAATAGTATACCTGTGACTTGTCACCGCCCAGCACATTGACCATGACCTCCATGACAGTCTCGTGCATGCCCAGCACCCTCATCAGGTTGGGGTGTTGGTAGAACACCTTGTTGTTCATGATGTCCCTGGGTGGGAACACACACGCACACGCACACACGCACACACACACACACACACACACACACACACACACACACACGCACACGCGCACACACACACACGCACGCACAAATTCTAATTCTCTTTTGGGTCAAGGGGCTAAAATGTTTGGTAGCCACTGCTGTACAACCAACCATTCAAAGCCACAACAGCCACCTTACCCCAGGCCGTCGATCATCAGTTTCTCCTCCTCCTTGCCCATGCGCACAGACAGCAGCGAGCGGATCTGTCCCAGCGACGCCAGCAGCTGGATGGTGTCCTGTTGATTTTGACAGCAAATTTAGATTTTGTTTTTTATAATCATAATTATATAATTATTCATTCAAGTATTTTTAATAAAATTCCATTCAGTGTCAAGTCATATTTTAGTCATCTGAAATGTTTTAGTTTACTATATATATATCATACGATTTTCGGCGGGCCTTGATGGCGTCGAAATGCTGGATTTTAGAAGTGGTTGCGTGCTGAAGATAATATTTTCAGCACGCAACCAAGGATAATATAAATGTATTTTAGTTCTACTGGATCTCTTCTCCTCTACCCAGGCTTTTATTTTTGTTCGCATTCGGCCCAAAAATGAAAGCCTGGGGAAATGCATTGGAAGATCTGCCATAGGAAGCCCACTTGTATTTCGCTAACCAATAACAGTGCAGAGGCGCGTCGCTCCAAATTTGGTGACGTCAGTGCTCTCTGCTGTTTTCTACCGGGGAGGGGAGGGGCGGAGGGGGGGTGTGTGCTTAGATCGGTGAACCAGTAGGATCCACTGCCTGTTTTCGATTTTATCTAGTCTTCGTTTCAGTCATCATAGCTTGTTTTTTTATTTCGTTTTTATTTAGTTTTAACCTCGGTGAAAAAAGGTAGTCGACAAACATTTCTCCGCCATTATAGTTTTAAGTTGACAGTCGTTGTCGGTTTGTTGATTTAGTGGCATGATTCAGAAGACATTTAGGAGACTCTGGTCTCAGGTCTACATGGGTTAACCCATTTTGAGCGGGAACCCCTTTTTTTTTTTTTTTTTTTTTTTTTTTCAACAATAATATTTATTTTCCTTTTTACACACAAATGACAATACACATATACAAAAAACAACAATGAACAGTACAAGACAATTACTGATATAAAGAAAGCAAAACAACAATAACCAAAAACAACAAAACAAAACAAAAAACAACAACAACAACAGCACTACTCCTCTTCAGCTCCATCCATTAGATGTGACAAATTATTGTTCTTTATGTATCTCATAAAACGGCCCCACACCTCCTGAAACATTTCTTGTTTGTCCTTAAGAATGTATGCAATCTTTTCCAAAGGTAGACATAAAGACAATTCTCTGAACCACTGTGTAATACTTGGTTTGTCCGGCCTCTTCCAGGTCAATGCTATCACTCTCTTAGCTTGTAAAAGACATATATCTATAAACATTTGTTCATTACGCTTTATCTTGTGTCCCTCCGGATATAGACCGAGCAGGAAGAACTTTGGTTCTGGTACAATATTTATTGACAAAATCTTCTGTATTTCCTGCCCGACCTTCCCCCAAAACTCAATCAATTTTGGACAGGACCATAGACAGTGGAACAATGTGCCTCTATCTTCACCGCATCTGGTGCATACATCTGGAATATTACAATTATACTTATTAAGTTTAACTGGTGTAATGTACACTCTCATAAGCCAATTGTATTGTAGAAGTTTTAGACGAGTATTCCCAGTCTGGGATTGAGCTTGTGCACAAGCCGTACTCCATTGTTCCACTGTTAAATCCTCCTGAATATCTGTTCTCCAGGCATTAAGCCTATCTTCCGAGGATTCCGGAGAAAAGTCAACCAATAGGGCGTAGAAATCTGATATTAACCCCCTTCCGAACGGGTCATTAACCAAAGCTTTCTCCAGCACAGACATGGATGGGGCCAGCATGGATTGCCCCAGATTAGTTCTAATAAAGTCCCTCAGTTGCAGATATTTAAAGAAGTGTTTGCGAGGGATATCATATTTAATGACCAGTTCCTCAAACGAGAGCATACTCCCCCGACCCCTCTCAAATACATCCCTTAATTGACCTATTCCCCTATCAGCCCACAATTTAAACCCCCCATCAGCTCTACCTGGCACAAATTGATTATTACCCCATATTGGGCTGAAGCGAGAGAGACGTGGATGTTCTCCCAAAAATATATTAACCTCATGCCAGACTTCAATCATTGTTTTAACTATAGGATTGCTTGTAATTCTTTTTAGGTTTTTATAAGTATCTGAGTAAATATAAAGGGGGAGTGGTAACTTCAAGGAGCTTGATTCCACATCTTTCCATGCCGGCGCCGCATCCGTTGTAAAGTAGAACATTAGTGTTCTCAATTGAGCTGCCCAAAAATACCACAGCAAGTTAGGACACTGTAATCCTCCCCTATCATAGGGTAGATAAAGTAAGGACAATCTAAGTCTAGGACGTCTATTGTTCCAAATAAAGTTGGTAAACAATTTCCTGGTTCTAGAAAAGAAGTTTGGTGGAGGTGACAGCGGGAACCCCTTTTGGTGTTTCAAGCATTATGTTATACTTTAGCTATTGAAAAATAGCAGATCTACAAGCTCATAGCGCGGCACTCACTATGAACTTGTAGGTCTGCTATTTTTGAAAAATCGTAAAAATGTGGCGCAAATCTTTTAGCTGTCGCCTCACAGCTAGAAGGTCCTGGGTTCGATTCCCGCTCGGGACGCTGTGGGTGCTGGCGGTGTGTTTCCTCCTCCGCGTCATCAGTGCCCATACCCAAAGGCGGGGTTGGCGAAAGGGCCTTTCTGTGTGGAGTTTGCATGTTCTCCCTGTGTCCCCTAGGGTAGGTACCCTCACAAAAAACATGCAGTAATCGTGGTCTCTAAACTGCCTCCCCCTGGCCAGCTGGGGCGCCTGATGGAGGGGAAAGGAACTGGTTGGAATAACGTGTTCCTTCCACGCGCCACGTCCAACCAGGGAAACTCCCCCCTGTCAGGTGTAAAGGAGGCATGAAGGAAGCATGAGTTCAAGTTTGTTGCTCTCCCCATGTCCCCCATATATGGGGACTAGGTTGGCGGAGGGTGTGTAGAGCCCAGGATCACATTAGATAATTGACACAGGGGTAAAAAATGGGTTACAAAATCGTGGGATATTTTTTTTTTGAAAAAACAAAAACAAAGTGAATGTTTTTAACTCAGGTCTACATGGGTTAAATCCACCCTCTACCTGGACGGAGGAGGCGCTGATGGTGTAGCTCTTCCGCATGGCGCGCAGCAGCTCCCCGATGCTGTCGTACTGCCTCCGCAGCAGGCTGAACATCTTGCGGACCAGCTCCGGGTCCTGGATGTGGCACTCCTGGGCCCAGCTCACCATAGTCTGTGAGATCAGCTCCTTCAGGTTGGCTGTGTAATGAGTGACAAGTACACAACAACGGCAATGAGGAGAGTTCATAAAAGACATTATATCGTTGCTGCTGTCGCGGGCGGAAACCTCTTAACTCCATATTTTAACGCGTTTAGACCTGAGGCCCGATCCTACAAATGCCTTCTAAATCAGTAGATATCAAACCTTTTTGTGCCAAGGGCCCCCAGAAGAGAATATTTGTGTAAAAAAACAAAAATAAGAAAATCTAAATTATTCAAGATTTTTCATGAATGTTCAAAAATAGCAGATTACAAGCCTGACACCAGAAACACGAGATTTCTCGTGTTGCCACGCAAGGGTACAAGCATTAAACCCGAGAAATCGCGGCTTCGGCATAGACTGGGTTTATTTACAGGAAAACAATGCAAACAAGTTTGAATATGGAGATAAGTGCAGCGGTGTGAGCTTGTGGGCCTATTATCTGCTATTTTTTAGAACCACTGTTCTAAACCAATGTTCTAAATCTTAATAGTTCTCTCTCTCTCTCTCTCTCTCTCTCTCTCTCTCTCTCTATATATATATATATATATATATATATATAGCTAGCTAAAATCTAACACGACACAGATGCTTTCCCCGATGCGAGGATGTCTGGAAGAAAAGGAAGCAGAATGAAGGGCCAGGAGGCACGTCTGTACAGTATGTACTGTACTGTACAGTAACAGGATGATCACTCATTGCAATGTCACAGATTTGATTACCACTACTGGTGGAGACCACGCATGCATTGTAACATGCAAGCATTAGTTAATAATAGCATCATAATTCGCTTAACCACTTTAACAATATGTTATACTTGAAAGATTTTGAAAAAGGGCCTATACAGTATACTTAGGCCTACTGTCCTGTCCTACTGTCCTGTCTAGAAAACAAAAGGAAAGATGGGCCAACAATTGTGGGGAAACTCCTTCCTCTCATGCTCGAGGCCTGCAACAGTTTCCTGATTATATTTTCCACTGCTTCTTGCCCATTTCCCACGGCTGCCGAAGATATCATACAATATTATCCTTACTTAAAAAAGATGTATCATACCTGCTAGGGCTGTTAATAGTTAATCGCCGTTAAGAAATTAGCCGTTAATTAAATTAACATTTAATAACTAATCATAATTAATCGAAAGTTACGTGGTTCTATCATTGGGTGGTTTAGTGTGAATGTAATGCTGTCTGCGTGCGCACGTGGCCGAGGAACGCACGTACAAAGATGCCATTGCATGGCCCTGTATCGTCAATGGTCAAATAAATATTTGATTAAGGAATATAATATGCCATTTGAATTATTTCCGTATATCAGCAAAATGTAGATTTGTACCCCGCTTATCAACTAACCGGTTTGATAACGTATCAATTAAATATTAATGCATCAATCGATAATTCACATCCCTAATACCTGCTTTTCTACCTGTACATTAACTTCATTTCTACAGTATCTTATACTGTATATAAGTTAAGTTCCGTACTTAAATTACTTTTTATTTTTACTTAATTACACCCAGTATCATTATTTGTTATTATTAGGTACGCGTACTCCATTTATGTGTTGAGTGACAAACAAACCCTCCTTGATTCTCTTGATGAATGGCTCTGTGTCTATACCTTCTCTACAGCGACGTGGGTGAAATGTGCTACAGTTGGGTGCCACCGATATTGTCCCTTATCATTTGACCCATTTAGGCCTGACCTCAAAATTAAAAAAAAATCTAAATCCTCCAGTTTTCTGAAATAAATATTTTCACGATTTTTCAAAAATAGCAGACCTACAAGCTCGTAGCGCGCCACTCGGTGGCGCGCTATGAGCTTGTAGATCTGCTATTTTTCAATAGCAAAATTATAACATAATGTTTAAAACACCAAAAGGGGTTCCCGCCCAAAATGGGTTAACTGTCCTTTTGCGCAGATCACGCAAACCTCAGCAAAAAGAAAAGGACAATATCGATGGCCTCCAACTGTATGAAATGCAGGTGCGGTCTCCCGCTGTAACATGTCTCTTTAACACTGTACGAGGAACCGGTGATGGAAGGTATACAACGGTGCTAAGCTGTTGTACATCGTGGTAATAGTAATTACCAGCCAAAGGTTGTCTATTTCATTCTGATGACTCTTGGAAAGGAGCCAGTCCCCTTCCACATCACACAGCTGTATAACTTACAGTATCCCAACATTAATGTTGTTCATTCCTACCGTACGGTAGTAGTAGCAGTCACCCTCCCGTCACCAGCTCAAAGCTGCCATTGAAAAGAGATTTCCCCCCGCTGGGCCTGGGTTAATAAATGTCTATCTATCTATCTCTGGTCGGTGTCAGGGATCAAAGAACTTTCTGTTACTAGATGGATTCCAAGCATCAAGGCCACCCCCCCATAATCTCTTTGAAATCTTCCCCATCTTTAGTGGGGGGGGGGGGGGGGGGGGGGGGGGGCGTACATGTGAAGCCATGTATTTCAGGAGATGAATCCATGCTTTTCTCCATCATCTACCAAGGTCAAAAATAGCAATCCTCTCCAACTACTGTACAACGCGCACGCGCGCGCACACACACACACACACACACACACACACACACACACACACACACACACACACACACACACACACACACACACACACACACACACACACACACACACACACACACACACACACACACACACACACACACACACACACACACATTACTGCATGCGAACAATGACGGTGTCAGTCATCTCCTTTTTCACACTGCGAGATGGTCGGTGAAATGGACCTCGCACATTTCCAGCGGAGCGGAAAAGAAAGGAGGCTCTTTTGTGTAAAGAGAAGAAAAGAAAAGGGTGATTTTTAACCCGTTCAATCCGGTGAAGCATAGGTGTCATTTTAGACTTTTAGAAAACACACGTTTTCAGACAAATTGTTAGGATTCAGAGGGCATTTGTATAGAGCGTCGCAGTCCCGCCCCCTTTCATGACGACGCCAGGCCCAGTCACGCCCCCTTTCATGACGACGCCAGGCCCAGGAAATAATTCCCAATGCATTTTTCCCATAGACATTTCAAAACGTATTTATTTAAAGACCTTATAAAGAAGAAAAACAACAAAAAAAGTGTTGTAACCTGCCGTTTTTTCTACTTTCTAATTCTTTGTTTGGCCCAAAACATTGTGTTTATTGTCATGATTTGTCACGACAAGAGTTGGCTTTGTCCGCGGCGTAAACGTCTTTAAATAAATACTTTCTGAAAAGTCTATGAGGAAAATGAACGGGGAATAATTTCCTGGGCCATGGTAGGGGGCGGGACTGCGACGCTCTATTGAATCGGCCTCGAGGTCTAAATAGGTTATTCATAACATTCTGTCTCTGAGGCGAAACTGACACATTTTGTTTGGACAGCTCATGTGGGTTGCCCGTAAGGCTTAATTAAAGCGGCATCAATTAGCCCCACAGCATGTGTGTGTGTGTGTGTGTGTGTGTGTGTGTGTGTCTGTGTGTGTGTGTGTGCGCGCGCATTTGTTTACAGCAGGGTCACAGGCCACACGAGAGAGAAAGCTGTCAAATGGAGGACTCAGAGCCACGGAGTCATTTGCATGCCATTGATTTCTTTCTTGCCTTAAAAGCACAGCAATTAAGAGATTGCGTTTCAAAGGCCTGATCTACCGTTTGGCTTTATTGAATCTGTTGGTGTTCCACTGGCACCACATGTCAATCAATCAAGTTGTGTATACATACATACGTGTGTGTGTGTGTGTGTGTGTGTGTGTGTGTGTGTGTGTGTGTGTGTGTGTGTGTGTGTGTGTGTGTGTGTGTGTGTGTGTGTGTGTGTGTGTGTGTGTGTGTGTGTGTGTTGGGTCAGGTATAGTGGGCGGGGGGATAGCAGAATGTAACCAATCTGGCCACTGATTTGAGCGTGCTATGGGTGCAAAACGGTCCTGTTGTTCCGGGGGGGGGGGGGGGGGAGTTTTGAAGGAGACATGGTTGGATGCTCTCCTTGAGGATCAGCCAAAATCCTGAGTCATTCAACTCAGGGAGTGACAGTGTACAACAAAACTAGTTCTAAGTGTAACAAACAAACAAAAACAAAAAGGTCCAATTTTGTAGGTCTGCTATTTTTGAAAAATCGTTAAAATGTGCCTCAAATCTTTCAGAAAATTGTCATGATTTAGAAAACTTTTTTTTTTTATTTCGACGTCAGGCCTGAATGGGTTAAAGTCAAGGACCCCGACCTCACGTGCGGAAGGACATTCATCACCTCCCCGTTCCGGCCACATTGCCACGATCTACTGCTGTTTTCCAGGGGCATAAATCCAGCACACCTTCTGACACGGAAGTCAGAAGGTTTATTAAACAATCCTCCCTTCATTCTCTATCAGCAATTAATTCTGTTCCTTTAAATCAGCTGTCTCTCTCCATGTCAACTCCCTTCACTCTCATTCGCTGCCAGCTAACTCACTCACGCCCCCACATTCAATCAAGGGGTTCCTTTAAAGCTACTACTCTGTCCTCAGTCGGAGTAATGGGATGTCCCCAACTGGAACAGTGGGCACCTGAGAGGTCTGGGAAACTCAATGTAATATATTAAGATGTTAACAAAAGAAAAGAAAAAAAAGCTTGTACAGTTGATATTTAGCCTAACATTTCAACAATAAGTGTCAGTTATTTGGCATGAACAACATTTTCAAGTGTAGATTTAGGTGTGATAATGATGTACTTCAAATCATGTATAGTCTACATTATTTCAGACTGTTTTTAAAAGCATACTTTTATTCTCAACTTTATCACATTTTGGGAGAATTGCCAATTTCACACTGAGGTGACCAGACTTCTCTGGTGCCCTGTTGCCCACTCAATTCAATGGGCTTTATTGGCATGAGACATACCAAATTATAACAAAAGTGGAACAATACAATCTAAACAAAATAATGCATGTACTGTTTGTGGATCTGCTGCTTTTGACGCTTTTGAATTTGAATAACAGTCCAAATTCAACAGTTTTGGACAAGTGAGGATTCCGCCCGACGGAGACGGTATGGTCCAGCGGTTAACAGAAAGTACACGTGACATTACTGAACTCCTGGATGCCAAAATGAAGCAGGCCGCTAATCAATCAGCCGTCACACAGCGGCCATTCTCCTTCTCTGGGGGGGTGCCAGAGAAGGAGAAGGAGAACGCAACAATCCCCATTTTCATCTACCCGCGGCTCCCTGGAGACCAATGTGTCGGTCTTATTATGCTCCTCAACAAGGGTCAAGCGACGAGAGATTGCCTTTCAGCATCTGGCAGGCAGCAGCACATTCCATTCCATTCTGTTTGTTTTTTTGCTCCTCGACACCACTTTTCAGAAGAGTGATGACTTTGTCTTGCATGTTGCCAGGTGATCGATATCTAACGTCTGGGGAGCCGCTATTGAGAAGTTGTTAACCACATGAAGCCTACGTTAGCGTCCCTATTATCGTAACAGGCAAACAACCGGCAATGACAGGCGAACGTTCTGTCAAAATAGCACATCTACAAGCGCACGTCAACAGCCTGAGCTTGTTGATCGGCTATTTTATAATAGGTTTAAGAGGTTAAAGGGGAATACCACTCATTTTCAACATTGAACACTGTCATTAATATACCTTAGAGTTGTTGTGTGGAAATAAAAAAATCACACCCGTGTGAACTGAGTGGTGCAACACCCCCCCCCCCCTTTCTCTCTCACTAGCAGGCAACAGTGCAGCACTATCTCTCTCTCTCTGTTTCTGGCACAACAGCGCCACTTTTGCCCCTACTGGTACTCATAGTCACATAATCACACAGTCACATAGGTTAACACACAGTCACATAGGTTAACACGGAGGTTAACACGGACATTGCTGTTCCTTGGAGTGGTTGCACCACTCAAAAATAAAAAATCACACCCGTGTGAAGCGCTAAGTCTAACTCATGTTGATTAGGTGATGTAATGGTGATGTAAAACAAACGGTGCCAACACAAACATTAAACGCCATTAACAATAAAGAGACAATATGACGTAAATGACACATTATGATTATGATTTTCCCTTCATTGTCAATGGCGTTTACAAAACAAACATTGAACTAAAGACAAACATTAAACCTGTGTATAAGAGGGGCTAACGCCCCTCAAAAAGTGTCCATGTGATCAGTGACACAGAGAAGGTGTACTAAGAACAAAACAAATGCATGACAGACATATGAACTGACCAACCACACGCCTCCTTAGACCAGCCACAGACTTGTTACTGTTACAGCCTAGCCAATCAGAGTCTAATGATGACTAGCCAAGGATATTTGGCTGAGAGCTGAACCACATTTTCTGGAGCGTTACATGGGACTTTAAACATGATTAATATGATTCATTAAGGACGATTAGTTCCTCGAGCAATAAAAGAGGCGTCATTATTAAGATATGTCATTATTGATACTTTGATTGATACTATCATTTATTGCGATATAGTAATAAGAGAGGGGAGAAGGGGATTTTTTATTAAAGATAATATATATTAATATATCACTGTCATAAATGGAGATAATAATAATTTAAAAAAGCCTATCCTAATGTGATCCAGCTGGGTAATTTGAAAAGTTGTATTAATGCAGGGCTTGCAATGTTCAAGGTCAAAGGAACAGTGAGAGGTATGCCTGACTGTCATCTATTGTTCAGTCCACTTCTTATTATGACCAACAGATGGATGACAGGCCTCTGACGCGACAATAACGTCTTAAAGGCTAAGTAACCATTTTTGGACTTAAAGGTATATTCAGTGATTTCACTTAATTCAAATATCACTTATTTTTTCTTATTTTTTGGATAATCCTCCCTACTATAAAGTGTGCTGACCATATAAGGAGTTCCTCCCTGTCCCCAGTGAGCCCCTGGGGTCAAAAAACCCTAGTTTCGGTTTGGGCTTTGGGTGGCAAAGCCTTCATCCAATCAGGATGAGAGGGGCCTTCCTCCAATCACGATCGAGTGAGGCGGGCCTTGGTGCACGTGCTGTTGGTCTGTTGTACTCCCCCCACTGTAGAGTGTGCATGTGCACATCTTGTTACCGGGGCGGACCAGGGTTTTTTCCAAATCACTGAATGCTCCTTTAAAGCTGGAGGAAATACATGGCATTAATATAGTGGTTGCAAAGGTATTATTTGATTGCCTGTGTCCCGTGGTGGGAGTTCTGGTCTGGTTTTGGTGAATATTAAGTTCCGGTCATTTGGCAGGGGTCTGGGGTCCACGCATTAAAAATAAATTAATCCACAAAACTAGCGTCATTTGTATTGTTGACATATTTGTACCATATAGCGCAACTTTTGTTCAACTTTGACCCCTCTGTCACATGGAACTATGGTTTTGTGATGCTGCTGGCGTAGTGATACAAGACACAGAGGGGGTCAAAGTTGAACAAAAGTTGCTCTATATGGTAGAAATAGGTCAACAATACAAAAAACGCTAGTTTTGTGGATTCATTTATTTTTAATGAGTGGCCGCCAGTGACCCCCACCAAATGACCGGAACTACTTAATATTCACCACAACCAGACCAGAACTCCCACCACGGGACTCAGGCAAGCAATTAATACCTTTGCAACCACTATATTAATGGCAAGTGTTTCCGACAGCTTTAAGTCTAAAACTCTGAACTAATCCTTTAATCTCGCCCATGTAGGTTAATCGTATAATAAGCGTTATTTGTCTTACCGCATGCCAACGACTGTTTTTATAATCGACTAGTCTGATTAAACTTTCAACCCTCTATTATACATCGTAAAAACTAAAACAGCCGATCTACAAGCTGGATCGCTATTTTCACTATCATTCATTCACTGTAATCGAGGCAAAAGTTTGAATTAATCTGGATATTGATTTGAAGTCGTATCGCCCAGCTCTAGCAGTCACTCTGCAATCACACTGAATTGGCAATCTACATACTGATGCTTGTGTTGTGCGTGCTGGCACCCACATGTGCATGCACACTCGTGTATGAGTGTGTGTGTGTGTGTGTGTGTGTGTGTGTGTGTGTGTGTGTGTGTGTGTGTGTGTGTGTTCCTAATCGGTTAAAGGGAGAGGGTTATTGACGTTGTCAGATCTGCTGACTGAAGACAATCCTCAGTCCAGAGCTCGTCCATTCATCTGCACCTCCTTCACATTAACATAATGAAATTGAAACCGAAAGACTATGGTGTTCGACATCCCCACTGTCAGAGGCAGCAATGTGTGCCGCAATACAGCAGCTCTGTGCTGAGGGGGGGGGGGGGGGGGCTGACAGAGAGAGAGAGAGAGAGAGAGAGCAGTGATGTAAATAGGTTTTCAATGTAATGGGTCCCGGGATGCACAGGTGGTCATTCAAATGAGTCCCAAAAAATTCTTATGAGTCCCAAAAAAAATCACACCTGTGTGAAGTGAGTGGTGCAACTCAGTGAGGGGGTTCGCGGGGGGGGGGGGGGGTGGGGGGGAGTTCCAGACCCCCAGGAATGCGCCCAGGGGGCCGGGCCGGTTCCGGCGTGCCGTGCCGTGCCGTGCCGCGTCCGAAACGGTTGAGAAATGACAGAGTTACCGTGTGGCAGTCCCTCTACTGTACTGTACTGTCACTGTAAGGTATTGGCACCCCCCGAACGCATCATATATACAGTTAATACGTGCGTGTGTGTTTGTGTGTGCGTTAGGTTGCGCACAGATGGTGAAAAACAACCATGCTATTTTTGTGCTCATACCCAGACACACACATAGCTCCGTAAGGGAGTGGTTGCACCACTCAAAAATAATAAAACATTTTTTATAAAAAAAAAATATATATATAAAAATATCAAATAGGCCTATACAGTATATATTTGTATGTAGGCTAGTAGTATTAGCAAGCACAACTTAGTAAGAAATACTAATAGTGGGCAACAGTGGATTTAACATAGCTTAATATACCAACCAAAAGTTGTTTGCAGTTGCAATTATTGTACTTGGCCAAAATGCAAATAGGTTTGCCATTGTGGATGTAAAATAATTTATTTGGAAAACTGGAACTTAGAAGTCACTTGAGTCCCTGTCTACAGGGAAGAATGGCAGCTGCCCTACACAGTACACACGCATTAAGGTTGGGCGATATAGCAACATTTTCCCATCGGCTGGTCAAAAATCGCCGATAGACGACATATTCGTGCAATGTGATTACAGTTTACAGCAGGTCGCAAGTCGAAAAAAAGACAGATTCACAAGCTCTCAACGCGCCGCTGACGCGTTGAGAACCTGCAGATGCGCCTGTCTGCAGCACCGTTTGCAACGTGTTGAGAGCTTGTAGATCAACGTGAACGAACCCTGACACCAGCACTGCAAAAACAAACGCGTTGAGAACCCGCAGATGTGCCCATCTCTGCAGCGCCGTTTGCAGCGCGTTGAGAGCTTGTAGATCTGTCTGTTTTTGCAGCGCTGGTGTCAGGATTCGTTCACGTTACAGGCGGACATGAAGTGAAGTTCAATCAGTGCGTTGAATCAGCAGCAGCAACAAGCTAATAGCCAACACCACCACCACCAGTCTGTTAGCATAGCTTGTTGCTAACGATTTGTCACTCCGTCTTTTTCTTTTCTCTCTTTTATTATTTTTCCCCCCGACTTCACGGGTCGCGCATTGGGTTGTGATGAGACACGAGACAGCAGTGTGCATTCTGGTGTGACTGTATATTATTAAACTGCATGGGTCTGGACTCCGGAGAGTAAACAACATGTAGGCTAGTCCATTAGCCCCTCGGACCCAGGCTCCAGCCTTTACTCAGCCAAAGTGTGATATGACTCGAGTGAGGCGAGGGGACAGCGGAGCGCTCAGTGCTGCATGACTTAAACTTCCCCCGTTCCCCGATGTTGCAGCCTGTGTGTGAATGAAAGAGTGCTAGACTTCCACGTAGAACAGTGTGTGACCGAAAGAGTGCTAGACTTCCACGTAGAACAGTGTGTGACCGAGAGAGTGCCATAGTCTTCAGTGCAGCCAGATACACCAACAGCCTCTGCGTCCACAGACCGTTGTCTACGTGACCATTTCAACAACAACACATTTCGAATTCACCTAAGGGTTCAAACTGACAGTGTTTAGACGCCCATTATAACAACACACGCTGCAGTGGCACCAGGGAATACTCACAGGGTTTAGTCTGCTCCTTTTCTGTCGGCTCCTCCTCCGTTTTGTGAGGCTGACCTTTGACCTTGTACACCAGGGCAAGGAGACGACCTTTGATGGACGTATCCTGCTCTTCATCCTCTTCCTCCATAGGGTTTCCTACAAACGCACGCACACACACATGAATGCACATGCGCACACACACATACAAACAAAGGGAAAGTCAAATTATACATATATTAATGTTGCTGTTGGTAAGAAACCTTTTATCTCCATATTCCAACTTTTTAGATTTTTGTATTTTGTATCCGATCTACATGCTCACAATGTGTACATTTTTGGGGGCATTTTCGAAACATTCTGAAAGTGAACATGGTTAAGTTTTATATAAACTAGAAAATGTTCCTGTTATGCTTTTACAGATGGAGAAAGAAGCTAAGATGAAGTTTGATTTGATTTGATTTCATGAGTCAGGACCACCTGGCGATGGGCCTGCATTCGCGGCCCACCGATCAGGCCACTTAACACAGTTACCCTGTTATATAAATGATTTATATTATCAATAAAATCTTTTATATTATTTGAGGGCCCACTTGTAATAACCTCATCAGGCGCCCAGGTTGAGAGTCTTTATATCGTGGGGAACATTTACCTATCCACGCAACTAAACGTCAGCACCATTGACAGCACTCCTCTATCCACATAACCAGGCTTCAGCACCATGGACAGCACTCCTATCCACAATCCACATAACCAGGCTTCAGCACCATGGACAGCACTCCTCTATCCACATAACCATGCTTCAGCACCATGGACAGCACTCCTCTATCCACATAACCAGGCTTCAGTACCCTGGACAGCACTCCTCTAGCCACATAAGCAGGCTTCAGAACCCTGGACAGCACTCCTCTATCCACAATACAAATACAGTAACTAAGCTTCAGCACCATGGACAGCACTGACATATGCATATGAGCTGGTTAGGTGTACTGCTTTATTGTCTCCACCAGGCCGAAGGCATGGGGAGAGAGTATGTTTTGCACTCCGTCCGTCCGTCCGTGTGTCCGTCCGTCCGTCCGTCCGTGTGTCCGTCCGTCCGTGTGTCCGTCCGTCCGTGAACAGCTAATCTCTGGCACCGTTGGCTTGATCGCAGCCATACTCTGCACACACACTGCCTGAATGCCAGAGCTGAACCTCTGCCCCAAAGTTTTCACATTGGCCTGTTATAGCGCCACCAGGAGGCCGCTTTGTGCAAAACAAATGTTTTGACAGCACACCTACAGATTTTGCCCAAACATTACGCAAATTGGTACACAGTCTCTCTAGAGACATTCAACGAAACGGGTCTTTCAGATTTTTCACACTCCATCCTGATTGGCTAAGATTGGCTTCCAAAGTTTGCAGGAGTGCTCCGTTTCAAACAAAATGCTGCAAATCATGAACACATGGTGTGATTTCCGTTAAATTTTGCACGCACATTCCCACTAGGTCGAGGAAGAAATGCCACTTGCATATTTTCAACTCAGCCTCATGGTGGCGCTATAACTGGCCGATTTGTGTTTTACCTATAACTGCACCGATCTGTGTAAAACCATGTATGCACACTCCCTAGAGGCCAAGGAAAAACCTTTGCCTGGAATTTTTCACATCTGCTCTTTATAGCGCCACCAGGAGGCCGACATATGTAAAACACATTTTCTAATATTACTCCTTCACATTTTATCCAAATTTCACGCAAATCGGTACACATGCTCTCCATAGTCATGTGATCATGTGATTTGTTTGATTTCTCATAATTA
The DNA here is from genome assembly GCF_951216825.1 of Electrona antarctica. Taxonomy (NCBI): domain Eukaryota; kingdom Metazoa; phylum Chordata; class Actinopteri; order Myctophiformes; family Myctophidae; genus Electrona; species Electrona antarctica. Next base: position 36,853,613 of record NC_136799.1, read on the forward strand.
TCCATCCTGATTGGCTACGATTGGCTTCTAAAGTTTTCAGGAGTAGCCCGTTTTGTACCCGTTTTGTACAAATTGCCACAACTCCGCAACGCAGCGTCCGATTGCGGTGAAACTGTGCATGCCTATTCCCACTACTAAGCTGAGGAAGAAATGCCACTTGACAGTTTTCAAATCAGCCTCATGGTGGCGCTACAACAGACCAAGTCGCGTCACACACACACACACACACACACACACACACACACACACACACACACACACACACACACACACACACACACACACACACACACACACACACACACAAACATGTTTATATTACTCCTAAACATTTTGCCAAACATCACACACAATCCTATCCTCCTGGTGGAGACCTGTGCCCAGAAGGGCACTTTTTCTAGTTATTATTATGTGTTGTTGCGCGCCCGCCCGCCCGCCCGCCCGCCCGCACACAAACACACACACACACACACACACACTCACTCACTCACTCACTCACACTCACACTCACACTCACACTCACACTCACACTCACACTCACACTCACACTCACACTCACACTCACACTCAACACTCAACACTCAACACTCACACTCACACTCACACACACACACACACACACACACTCACTCACTCGCGCACTTGTCAATTGAAGTCCGGACTGTCCGGCCATGTCCCGCGATGCGAAACGAAAATCCTCCACGGTGTACTGTGAAGAACGCAGCTGCTTTAGCTGCGTTCACCAAGCGTAGTGTAGTTGTGTGGCGTTTGCCGTGCGATAGGCGAGAGATGTGTGTGTCGGGTTGTTGCCGTCATGGGTCCTTATTAGTGTAGTCTAGTCAACACGACGTGGTGGTGTGGTCGCCTGGCCGGCACAGCAGCCAGAGGGGGAGGGGGCGGAGGTAAGATGAGCTGGGTTAGAGCAGAGGTAGCGAGATTGGACATCGAGGGTCGGAAATAACGCGTGTGTCACTGTGAAGGCCGTACCATTGGACTGGCCCCATGAAGTGAACGGAGTTGGCGTAACTCGGCAAAGTGGTGACGATTTTGACGTAGGCTGGTGGTCTTGCGCAAGAATGTGTTATTTCATAAAAATGGGTATTGTACTGTAAATTCTCTTGTACTGTAAATATAAGTAGTGGTTGATGTCTGGACAGGCATGCTGTTGGTGTTGTGCATGGCGGCGGTGGCTCAGGGGTAGAGTACCTGGATGGTAACCGCAAGGTTGCCAGTTCGAACCCGGGCTCCCACAGAGTTACTGTCGAAGTGTCCTTGAGCAAGACACTGAACCCCTAATTGCTCCCGATGTGCTAGTTATATATTTGTTGCATTTTTTTTTAAATAATAATACAAATATTAATTCTGTTGATCTATTATGAAGATGGTGATGCCTGGCATTTCACTTTTACTGTGTTGAGTTCTCAAATTCTGCCCAAACCCTAGCAAAAAATCTATGCTAATTAGTCGCGCCGGGCCTCGGCCCTGATCAGTTAGGGCCAGGCCCGTTGAGACCTCTAGCGCCAGAGCCTTGGGAGGGCTTGATCCATCACTGATGCTGCTGTGACAGTGTTGACGCTCAGGTTTCTGACAGCAACGATGTGTTTTAATTTCAAGTTAAATTATGGAGGTACAAGGTGTCTGGCCAACTAAACAGCGACCGACTGCTTCCCAATTCTCTCCAGTAATGGTCCATTTGTAGCTGATTGCTGTTCTTGTCCTTGTCACATACAGCTTTGTTTGTTTGTTTTTTTGTTTGTTTTTTTGTGTCGACCCACCGCCGCCCATGGCTACCGTAGGCGTAGACCCCCCCATAGTCTGGTGGCTTAGTGCACTTTTTTAGGAGAATAGTGCACTTGCGGATAAAAGTGCCAAATTGTGTATGATGCTTCTTTAGGACATACTAAAGGATTTTAGCCTAGGAGCCCTTGTCAAATATCTATTTTAAATATAAAATTGCAAGATTATCAATATCAATGAAATATGTGAAAATCCGCCTAGTATTTTTCAGACTATATACATCATAAAATGATCAGATTACTTACAAATGTGATAAAGTTGACTTATTTTGACATTATTAAAGTCACAGAACATGACATATCATCAATAACACCTTTAATGCAATGAAGAATACAAATTAATATGCATCATAGTGTCACGTGAAACATGTTATGGAGCTGTGCATTCTGCCTAGCTGTCACAATTGCATTTGCAATGTGGGGAACAGTCCAAATTTGCATTGCTGCATTTGCAGGTACATCACCTTTACAGGTGTATCTCATCAGCTCTCTGCAAGCTCTGGAAACCTCTGGAATGGTCAGCCAAACTGGCAACCCATGACCCTTCTTCCTTGGCCTACCCATAGTTCTGTGGAGAAGGAATCACTTGATGGCTTTGTGTGCTGGTGTCCTGGGTGGGTGGTAATTTCTTCATCGTTTGGAGAAATGATCTTTTTTTTTCACAGAAGAGTTATTTTCTTTTTTCGTTGATGGACTGGATTTGTCAGTCTTTCAAGCTCCCGGAAGTGCTGGCAGTCAACATCTAGTTGCTGGAAGGGATGCTTTGCCAGATTGACAAATGTTTCTGTCGCAGCATCATAGGCTTGCCAGGTCCGCCAAGCTGACTTCAAAAGGCTCATACATAGTCTGGATTTTCAGTGGTGGGGTGACCACCGAACTACAACATGACGTCACGAGCCACGGTGAAGAGCAAACCACCGCCACCGCTCCAGCCCTTCTCTCTGTTTTTACTCACCACCGCTCAACGTTATTTCAGCTCCAGTGGTCAGCTCACCACCGGAGCGGTGGTCACCTCACCACCGAAAATCCAGACTATGAATAGGCCTTTACCCTTTCCATTATAGTCCATGAGCTGGACAGGTTTTCACTACGAAATAATTGGGCAAAGCCATACCTATATGAAATTATTTATAGGGTCAATAATTGATAACCCTTCCACGGGAGTAGCACACATCACATCACACATTTTGTTATTTTCACCTACAGTATTATTGGGTGAATAGAATGAAAACAATTAAGAACTAGTGATCACCATGAAACTTCCCTGGTTGATTAATTACATAAAGACAATGTATTGTATTATAAGTTTTCTGAAATTGTATATTTAAATATGCAAATTAGGCATTATATAGGAAAATATGCCCGATTTTGCCTAACTTTCCAGAATCAAACTCAGAATATTGGATAAAGCCAGAGTCAACATTCTTATTTCATTTGGTTAACATTTCAATGTCAAATGTTTGTTTGTGTTCTTATGTATCATTGCATAATAAGAAAATACTGTGAAAAGTTCTGTCTTCTTCGTAAGAAGTCGGGTTGTTCTGATGTGTCTAGTGTGTTGGTGGAGTGCCTAGTGCTTGTCACTGGTCACCGTCAATCTCCACCGCTGGCTAGCAGATTGCGAACGGGAGAGCCGAGTGCATAAGCCTCTCTCTGCCATGCAGTACATAGCCTCTCTAACAGCAAGCCCCATGTAGTGCCTCCACGTGGCGACAGACAGTAACAGGGTACAGTCCAGACCCTGGCTGAACTACCAGGGACTTGGAGGAGGTTTGGCCCCCAGACGTGCGGCACGCAGGCCCACCGGTGTGTGGACATGCCCTGGTGCCCACGAACCAGCCCCCAACTGGACCTTCTGGACTGGTGGCGGAGATGCCACCACTCCAAATTGGAAGTGAGACATGGGCCCTGAGGGTGGAGCATGAAGAGAAGCTTAACAGAGCAGAGATGAGGATGATAAGATGGATGTGTGGTGTGTCACTGAGGGACAGAAAGACCAGTGCAGAGCTGAGACAGAGAATGGGAGTGGAGGCCATAGTGGATGTGGTGAGCAGAGGCAGACTGCGATGGTACGGACACGTTTTAAGGAAGGAAGAGAACGATTGGGTGAAGAAAGTAATGTGTCGATTAACTTAGAGGGGACAAGACCCAGTGGCCGGCCTAAGGCAGAGGACCGTGTTGGCTGACATGAAAGCGCTCGGCATCGACCATGAGCTGGCCATGGACCGTTCCCGGTGGTAGAAAGCCATATAGAGACACAACCCAATCCAACCCAGCGGTGCCTGGAAAGCGGACTTTAAACCGATGATGTTGTGAGCACTGCAGGCATAAAATAAACACTTTTTGGTGGCCAAATTCTATTATTATCATTATTATTATAGCTCTAGTCTATAACATGTTTCACACTATGATGCATATCTCTGCTGTCGGGAGGAAACCTCTTAACACCAAAATCTTCATTTTTCAGGAAATGGAAAAACAAATTTGACAAATTTTTCAGAAATATAAGAAAACCTTATATGTTTTAAACAAAGCAATACTGACTCATCAAACTTGGTATTGTGACTTTGTATATTATCAGATACTTGCATGTGTCATTATATTATCACCACTTTACCCAAATACAGCTCAAATGGAGTTAGGTGGTTTTCTCTGTCAAGATAGTTCTTATCAATGACAGAGAAAACCTCTTAACTCCACTGACAATGGATCTCCAAGTTTGATTATCACACACACACACACACACACACACACACACACACACAGTATCTGTCTCTCTCTCGCTCACTCACATGTATCTTCCGCGTGGCTCCGAGGCTGAGCTGCAGTCAGTGCCCCCACAGAGCAGTGGAGTTAAGTGTTTCTACTGACAGTTTGAGGATCAAATGGAGTTCAGAGGTTCAATATGTTCATAACAACACACAGACGTAAAGGGTGTTCAGTAGCATCGATTTATGAACAAAAATCAAAAAATTGAGTTATGAGGTTTCCTCCCGACAGCAACGAATATTATCCTTCTACTATAATGGAAAGGGGGAGCAAACCAATATGCTCGTTTATCCGTCCGTCCTCTCCTACGAAACCACTCCGTTAGCACACATCTCTCCATGCACAAACAAATCACACCTGTGTGAACTGAGTGGTGCAACTGCCCTCTCTCTCTCTCTCTCTCTCTCCACGCACCTGTCATATTTATTCTACAAATATGTGTACATATGTGTACCATACTGTTATTGTGCAACATTTTGCTGTGATGCAAATTACATCACAATTTCAGTACAGTACAGTACAGTACAGTAGTACAGTACAGTACAGTACAGTACAATACAGTACAGTACAGTACAGTACAGTATGGTACATTGCAGTACAGTATGACATAGTACAGTGCAGTATTGTACAGTACAATACGGCACAGTACAGTACAGTACAGTACAGTACAGTACAGTACAGTACAGTACAGTACAGTACAGTACAGTACAGTACAGTACAGTACAGTACGGTTCAGTACCGCACCCAAATAGTCTGACTGAACAAGTGGCCACCTGGACAACTGGCCACCAACTGGCCACCTGGATGAGTGGGCACCCGGACAACTGGCCACCTGGATGAGTGGGCACCCGGACAACTGGCCACCTAGATGAGTGGGCACCCGGACAACTGGCCACCTGGATGAGTGGGCACCCGGACAACTGGCCACCTGGATGAGTGGGCACCCGGACAACTGGCCACCTGGATGAGTGGGCACCCGGACAACTGGCCACCTGGATGGTGTGGCGTGGCGCTAGAACGAGACCATCCGAAGGCTGGTCGAGTTCTAGTTAATTTGTGTTCTTCATTGCAATAAAGGTGTTATTGATGATATTTCATGTTCTGTGACTTTAATAATGTCAAAATAAGTCAACTTTATCACATTTGTAAATAATCTGATCATTTTATGATGTATATAGTCTGAAAACTACTAGGCGGATTTTCACATATAAAATAACTGACCCTAACCCATCATGCAAAGAATTACGCTTTTATCCGCAATTGCACTATCCTTTCACTAAGCCACCGGACTACTAGCCTGGGGTCCACCTATGCATTCTATGGCATAGGCAGCTCCCGGCAGGATCCGCCGGGAGAATCTAGACACAGCTGCGCGACATGAGACTAATTAATTAGAGCGACAGAGAGAGAGAGGAGTGTGTACGTGTGTGTGTCAATTTAACAAAGGTGCAGACGATCAGAAATCAGCAGAGAGTGAGCGACGTTTGCGCTACTGTATGCTGAATTGAAGTGGACTCGGCCCCAGACTTTTTTTTCTCCCTGGAAATAAAAACTGGATTTCCGAGGCTACCGGACTACCAACACCTAGAATTAAATTATATCATCACACACTCCTCCCCCCATTTATCAGGTAAAGACAGTAAAGTAGTGCCGTCTTGCTTTGCACGTATTTAGCTGGCTACGGTGTGGATGTCACATCCGAAACGGCGAGGCGAACTGTTGCTTCAATTCACGCCACAACGTGGCACAAATACTGTCCAGGGGTCCATCCATCCATCCATCCATCCATTGATCCATCCATCCATCCATCCATCCATCCATCCATCTATATAGATGACTGTCAGTCATAGTTACACCTGCAGGGTCATGGGTTGTTGTCATGGGTTAATAAACAAATTATGACATATGTGTTCCCTGAGGTTATGCAACTAAGGACAAAGTTTGCATAAAGAATATACTGTACATTTCCATGAATGAAAATGCTTTTAAGTGCAGGTGTGCAACAAACACACATTAGTGGAAGGAGGAGCAGGGAAAGGTATAGTTAGAGAAGGCAAAGCACAGAGTTCATCATTTGGAGGATCTGCTCTCATCAGGAAGAAGAGACTTCACCAAAACACCAACTCAGAGATCTGACACACTCTGCTGGCATCAAAAGGTGAGATCCCTTTAACCTTGTGTCATTGTTCATTAGAATAGTTGTTCAATAGAATAGAAACATTTAGAAGAGTTCTTACATTTTTTTACTTGTGTCATTGTTATATCTTCTGTACCGGTTACAGGACACACAGAGCCTTAAGATGAACGACACACTGGCGAATGGCACCAACTCCTCCTTCCCCTTCACATCCTCGGAGTGGATAGCAATGTGCAGTGTCAGCTCTATCAAGCTCCTGGGTCTGCCCATCAACAGCTACGTTCTGTGGCTGATACTGAGTGGAGCTGGTGGGACGATCGCCTCCGAGTTCTTTTATCTCAACGTGATCGTATCTGTGATCATCTCTACCTTGGCCGATGTATTTTTCGTTGCATGCCTCTTCACATACAACTCAGTGTTGTACAAGGTTACTACCTTTACTTTTAATTTGTTTATCTTATTCTCCATCCCATCGTTCCAGTGTTGTATCTGTGTGGAGCGTTACATAGCGGTGGTTCACCCCGTGGTGTTTCTCAGGTACAAAGCTCTTCGGTACAGGGTGGCCTGTTGCTGCCCTGTCTGGCTGAAGGGGCTTGCAGTCAGCTTGTTAGTTATATTTGATACTTTGTATCCTTTCTACTTCCTGCTGGGCTTTTGGGTGGTGTGCATTTCTGTGGTGTGTTTCTGCTGCCTCTCGGTCCTCAGAGCTCTGAAACAGCCTGGACCAGGAGAAGGACAGAGGGACAGTGGGGAGGGAAACGACCTGAAGAGAAGAGCTTTTAGAATAATTCTGATCAGCTTGGTAGTAATGTCACTGACTACAATGAGCTATTTTCCCACTACTCTGTTTGCACTGCTGAATTATTCCAACATAGTTGCTCAAATAATCGCATATACAGTAGCCATGATGTCAGCTCTTGTTCATCCTTTGCTCTACCTCCACAAAGCTGGGAAACTGCCATGCTTCAAGGGTCTCTGAAAGCACGATAGATATCTTACTAGACTTGTGTGTAATACTAGGCTCTAATCCATACACAAATTTAATCCAAATTGCCACTGTGTCAGAGAAACCTACTTCAATTAGTCAGCCAATTCCACTGCAATCAATACATTTGTGTTCATCATAATTATGTAGATATTTTTTTAAAGATGGAGTGCCGTGATTTTTTTCCACCCTAAAACATGATAATCAGTTCTTATTGTTATTTAAAGGACCACTTCACCACTTTTCAACATCTCTTCATATAATTGGTCCTCATTAATGTTCATGATAAAACACCACCATTTTTTCCTACTCAGTCTGTGTCTCATAGGAGGGCTTTGGGCAGTTCGGACACCCGTCCACCAGTGACATCATCATTAGGCAGTTTTTTTTAAAACAAGATTTGTTTTAAAGTATATTTAGATTTTTATTATCGTGAGAACGATGGCTTCAACTTTTGCATTGCAACTTTTCAGGAAAAGAAAGCCTGCTGTTTCTATTAGCTTGGATTCACCATCGATGATGTCACTGGTGGACGGGTTTCTGAACTGCCCACAGCCTTCCTATGAGACACAGACTGAGTAGGAAAAAATGGTGGTATTTTATCATGAACATTAGTGAGGACCAATTATAGGAAGAGAAGTTGAAAAGTGGTGAAGTGGTCCTTTAAGGAGGTATAATTTTTTCAAAAAAGTGTACAGTATTTGTTAAAATGTTGTTTTTATGTGGGCACGCCCACCAGTTCATTAAGTAGGCTATGCCTGGTTTGCCTGATGGGTGGTGATCCACCTGAACTGAAGCCGCACCCACAGCTGTAGTTGTATGATAAAGGGGGAGGGGTTAGGGGAGGGGCTGATAGTGTGGTGTCACTATATTACTGTTTATTCCATTGGCCTGTTTGACTGTCAAGGGTTTAGCCTCCTAACCTGACTCCGCCAGATGGGGCAGCAGAGAGTCCCCCCTCCTGCTCCCATCTGGGAACTCTCAGGCAGACTTGATGCCCGGCCACAAAACGGCCTGGCCAATCAGCAGCAGCTAGAGGCGGGATGCTGTTCCCAGATGGGAGCAGGAGGGGGGAACCCAGTGTACTCTCTGCTGCCCCATCTGGCGGAGTCAGGTTATTAGTCTCCAGGAAGAAACCCTAAATACAAAGTTAATACACCATTGCACATAAAAACGACTCCAGGGTGTCTAATGAAGTACTGTCACCTCATAGACACATGAAAAACTGGAAAAATACAAAAATTGTGGCACTCCATCTTTAATGGAAAAACATTGTTTCTCAGGTGAAATCTGGGGGCTGTCCAGGTGACGGTAAAGTAAAGTAATCGTCATTTCATAAAAAGACTCCTGCAATGTGAAATACATAACGATCTGATGACTCGCCGACAACTTTAAAACTCCTACAGTGTGTAGGGGCTATTACTGAGAGAAAACGCTATTGTTACTGCTGCTTAATTAGTTACATTTTCGCTATAAACAGACTGTATCATATATGAGTGACTGACGATACAGAGACACCTCCCTGACAATAGTGCCGAGACAGTTTGTTTATTTTTGGACCACAGTGCTTATATGAGACGATTTTAAGATGACCCCATGTTATTCTCCATAGAGAAATTACTTCCCTGAAGCAGGGGATGAGCGAGTGACGTCAGGACTTCGGCGTCCCCCGTGACACCAGGAATTGAATTAAATCACACAACAAACCTCCCCCCATTTATCTGTGAAAGTATAGTAGTCCCGTCTTGCTTTGCACATATATTTAGCTGCTATGGTGGATGGTGGACGTCACATCCGAACCGGCGAGGCACGCTGCCGCTTCAGTCCGCACCACAACTTAGCACAAACACTGTCCAGGGATCCATCCATCCATCCATCCATCCTCTATTAATCAAAGTTACAGGGCCAAAACAAATTATCGGCACATTTGTGTTGCTCGAGGACAAAGTTTGCATGGAATCAAAAGCAGTTCAGTTCAGTTCAAAAATGTTGATGTCTGGGCAAGAATTTTGCATTGAACATCCACCGGTGGGAGTTTCTGCATCATCGAGCACCACGCATTATTTGAATGTCACACGCAGGCCTATTTTAGGCAAAACTAGACAGGGTGGCAAATAAATACAAACAAAATAAGGTACTAAGACTTCAAGACACAGAGCATAATAAACACAATTATAAACGAACATTTGAGAACACAAAAAATAAAATTGAAGAGTAGAAAAAGGCAGCAGAACGGTTATAATGGCCCTATTTAGAATATAGTGAAAAGAGGCGATCTATACAAGCTCACTCATTTGCAGCAAACGGTGCCTGATCAATGGGCCAATCGAAGCAGTGACTCCCACTTTGTATATACCTGTACCTGTATATTGCAGCATTGCTACCCCAGAATACCAGGGGTTCATCCATCCATCCATACATCCATCCATCCATCCATCTATATGGACGGTGGCTCAGGGGTAGAGTGGCTGGATGGTAACTGCAAGGTTGCCAGTTCGAACCCGGGCTCTCCCAGAGTTAGTGTTGAAGTGTCCTTGAGCAAGACACTGAACCCCTAATTGCTCCTAATTGTGACTGGTTGGTGTACTTAAAAAGTACAAAAAGTCATCATTGTTTTGATTGCTCAATTGATCAGGCACCATGTGCAACGAATGAGCTTGTAGATCGCCTATTTTCACTATTTTTTTGTGTGTTTTTTATCACCCTCTAGTTTTGTCTAAATAGGCCTGAATGTGACATTCAAATAATGTTTGGTGTGGTGCTCCATGATGCAGAAACTACCACCATTCACATTTACATTTTCAATGCAAATTTCTAGCCCAGACAACATGTCTGAAGTGGAGCTGTTCAATGAAATCTGTGAGGGGTTGAGGAGGATCCACTCTGGCTCAGTCAATATGCCAGATTGCAGCATGTCCAGTTTTTAAATTATGCACAGATTACACTACTCTAAGGACAGAATGAACAAAATGTTTCCAGCTGTTTCCCAGGGCACGCTGGGTCACACATTCTGGTCGGGCCCAAAGATTATTCCATTTTGGCAAAATAACTTTGCATGGTACAGCAAAGTATACCGTATTAATATTGTTCCGGATGCTCCAACTGCCCTGCTCGGTTGCTCCGACGCCTCCCTCCCTGGCGCTGCCATACGCTGTACAGCAGACCCTCATGCTTGGCACACTAGTAGCCAAAATAATTTTAACTGAGTGGAAGACTCCTGTTGTTCCTTGTTTCACTAAATGGCGTAAGGAATTTTTATCACTGATACACACTTGGAAAGGCTGCGGTGCAAAGGGCAGGAGTGGACAGTCTGGCAACATTTGAATACGATTACGGCTCATCTTGACTCCACTGCATAACTGCTTTGCTATAGCTGCTGTCACCACAACCTCTAAAGGGGTAGAAGCCATGCAGGCATGGTAAATGGTGCATTTATATAGCGCCTTTATCCAAGGCGCTTTACATAGATTGTGCATTACATTCACCCATTCACACACACATTCATACACCGATTGCGGCGGAAGCCATGCAAGGTACCAACCAGCACATCGGGAGCAATTTGGGGTTCAGTGTCTTGCCCAAGGACACTTCGACATGTAGACAGGAGGAGCCGGGATTCGAACCGCCGACCCATGGATCATTGGACGACCTGCTCTACCTCTTGAGCCACAGTAGCACACACACACACCAAGCCATGGCATAAAGACGTCTTCTTTTTAAAAGAAAACTCCTTTACACCTGACAGGGGGGAGTTTCCCTGGTTGGACGTAGTGCGTGGAAGGAACACGTTATTCCAAGGCTTCGTACACACATAAAGAACAACTGTCCTGTGCTCTGTGCCCAATGCTTTTCCAATGGAAGTCACGTGGTTTGACTAAACACTTGTGTTTGATTGCCCCCCATCCCCCTATCACACAGATATACAAATACACAGATACAGATTGATTGAAAGTGAAACATGCAAATTGATGTAAACATACATACAGATTGATTGAAGGCCCAAGGGTTAGGGTTAGATCGCAAAGACACGTTTGGTACAATGAAGCGCGACGCATCACATATCATCGGTTAAAAACTAGAAAACAAAATCAAAATGGACAAACAAGAAGGGTGTGTGTGTGTGTGTGGTGTGTGTGTGTGTGTGTGTGTGTGTGTGGGGGGGGGGAAGCCAGTCTGAAAAGGTGGGTTTTGAGTGTGCTTTTGAACATGTCAAAGGTGGGGGCAGCTCTGATGTGGGCTGGGAGTGAGTTCCACAACGAGGGGGCGGCCACTGCGAAGGCCCTGTCACCCCAGGTTCTCTTGTTGGACTTGTGGGGTTCCAGTAGGTTGGCAGTGCTTGACCTGAGGGAGCGTGGTGGGGGCATGGCGTTGTATGAGTTCAGAGAGGTAGAGGGGGGCCTGGTTGTTGAGGGCTTTGTAGGTGGTGGTGAGTAGTTCCCTTTCCTAGTTCATTCAAACAATAGGAAGCTCCAAACAATGTGAACTCTCTTCACAGATAACTCCAGCTATGACAATAATTCCACCGTATGTGTATATACAGTAGTTTGTTGTTGGTTTGTACTATGTTTGGTTTTGTACGTACCCTGTAAGACCCGGATATATTTCTACTTGCAAAAAATGTTCTAGACATTCTAATGATCACACATATATATATATATTACATGCTTACTTTTATCAGGGTTAAAGGTTAAAGGTCAAAGGTTAAGATTTTGAAGTTGTGTGAATTTTTGCCTCTGTGGGGGGTATTTATCAAATATCATGACCAATGCAATTGCAAGACGAAACAATGAACATCAATGATGATGTTTAGGTGGGGAAAAAAACAGGAAAATAAATATATTAAAGCTGCTATAAGCAATAATATGTCAACATTTTAATGACCTTTTCATTTTTTATTTTTTTGGTATTCAGACAGCCAGCAATGGGTAGAACGCTCCCCCAAAAAAATTGTCTCTGTGACACATCTAGGGGCCGCAATCTGCATTCAAAGATTTTCCTAGAAGCTTTGTCATTGGTTGATTTGCCTGTTTGCTTCCTGATTGGTTAGTCACTGCGACCAGGTTTTTTTCGACCAATGACAAAGCTTCTAGGAACATCTTTGAATGCAGATTGCGGCCCATAGATGTGTCACAGAGATTACATTCTTTTTGAGAGCGTTCTACCCATTGCTGGCTGTCTGAATACCAAAAAAATAAAAAGGTCATTAATATTTTGACATATTATTGCTTATAGCAGCTTTAATTAAGTAATTAAATGGAAATGTAGCTAAATAGCTACGCTGGGTCTTGCCAATATAGAGCAAACAGAGTTTCTTCACAATATTTTTTATTTTCCATCAATGTTTCATGTTCAATCACAGTCACACATTATGAATGATGATGAAAAACAGATGAATTAAAAGTAGTTCATGAACAGGTCATATTATAGACATGGTATTAATCCGTCACACATGCGTCATGTTTCGTTGTATGAATAATCCAAATGATTGAATTCAAAATAGTTTATGAACAGGCCCCATTATTTACACCAGTGGTTCTAAAACTTTTCAGGCTGTGACCCCCCAAAAATAATCCTATTTGAACTGGTTCTGCAGGTAAATATTTCTAGTGAGAAACAATGCTTTTCCATTAAAAAACATCTACATATGTTAAACAATAATGATGTGTAATTGTCAACTTCTCTAATTAGCATGAGTAATTCAATAAACAACAACATATCAAATAGCTGAATAAATTTAATAAAATAGGTTTCTCTGACAGTGGCAGATTTGGATTACATTTGTAGGATTAGAGCCTAGTATCACACACAGGTCTGGTGATACTGCGTTCACACGGGCAGATGCAAAGATACAGTCTACCATTCATTGTCAATGGAAGCCAGCATGAAGATACAAAGATGCATCTGATGTTTGTGGCTGCTGCAAAAGCTACACATTGAAGCTGAGCTGGGTTCAACTTCCAGATGCAAAGCTACAAAGCTACAACTGTAGCTGCAATGACACACGTCACTACGGACGCACGCTTGATTATGTCAATGACCGGGTGACCAACATATTTTACAAAACAAAAACACATCAACTTATGCTGTGATCTTTGCATCTTTGCATCTTTTGGATCTGCCAGCGTGAACGCAGCATTAGAGATCTATCCTGTTGACCTGCTTTCAGAGCCCCTTGAAGCATGGCAGTTTCCCAGCTTTGTGGAGGTAGAGCAATGGATGAACAAACGCTGAAATTGTGGCGACTATATGTGCGATGGTATTAACAACTGTGACGGAATACTTCAGTAGTGTAAACAGAGTAGTTGGAATACAGCTCATTATAGTCACTGACATTACCACCAAGCTGATCAGAATGATTCTAAAAGCTCTTCTCTTCAGGCCGTTTCCCTCCCCACTGTCCCTCTGTCCTTCTCCTGGTCCAGTTTGTTTCAGAGCTCTGAGGACCGAGAGGCAGCAGAAACACACCACAGAAATGCACACCACCCAAAAGCCCAGCAGGAAGTAGTGAGGATACACCGTACCGGATAGAACAATTAACAAGCTGAATGCAAGCCCCGTCAGCCAGACAGCGCAGCAACAGGCCACCCTGTAGCGAAGAGCTTTGTACCTGAGAAACACCACGGGGTGAACCACCGCTATGTAACGCTCCACACAGATACAACACTGGAACGATGGGATGGAGAATAAGATAAACAAAGCAAAAATAAAGAAAGTAACCGCTAGCAAAATTGAGTTGTATGTGAAGAGCCAGGCAAAGTAAAAGACATCTGTCAAGGTAGAGAGGATCACAGATACGATCAGGTTGAGATAGAAGAACTCGGAGGCGATCGTCCCACCAGCTCCACTCAGTATCAGCCACAGAATGTAGCTGTTGATGGGCAGACCCAGGAGCTTGATAGAGCCGATAGTAATATGTAGGGCCAGAAATGAGGATGCGGAGGAGACGGAGGAGTTGGTGCCATTTGCCAGTGTGTCGTTCATCTTCAGGCTCTGTGTGTGTCCTGTAACCAAGACAGAAGATGGATTTGAGCACAGTTGACCTGATATAACAATGACACAAGTAGTGATGGGAGATTAATTGGCAAACACATCGGTATCGCCCGATTTGAGTTGTTTTTAGATTAATCGGCATCGGTTTGATTAATCAATCAGACTGAATCGGTCCGATTAATCGGTCTGTCTTTAGTCTTTACAGATAAAGAAGCCCAAAGTAACAGCTTGAACAGATCTACAAGCTCACAATATTAAATATAAAGGTATTAAAGTTCAATCTGACTTGCCTAAGCCTGCAGTACAGACACCCTGTTACATGTATTTTTCAGAATGGACAAAATTATTATATATTTTTTAATACATAATGAGATCATATCAACATCGGTAATATCGGTTATCGGCCATAACAGCAATTAATTATATCGGATATCGATATCGGCCAAAATGTCTCCGGCACATTCCTAGACACAAGTTAACATTTTTAACAACTATTCTCAATGTTCTTCTGAAAACAACAACTATTCTAATGAACAATGAACACAAGGTTAAAGGGATCTCACGTTTTGATGCCAGCAGAGTGTCTCAGATCTCTGAGTTGGTGTTTTGGTGAAGTCTCTTCGTCCGACGGTCACTTTCTTCCTGATGAGAGCAGATCCTCCAAATGATGAACTCTGTGCTTTGCCTTCTCTAGCTATACCTTTCCCTGCTCCTCCTCCCACTTTGTTTGTTGCACACCTGCACTTAAAAGCATGTTCATATTCCATTGGATTCATGGAAATAATCTTTATGCAAACTTTGTCCTAGTTGGATAACCTATACCGATAATTTGTTTATTAACCCATGACACAACCCATGACCCTGCAGGTGTAACTATGACTGATAGTCATAGATATAGATGGATGGATGGATGGACCCCTGGTGTTCTGGGGTAGCCATGCTCCAATATACTGTACAGGTATATACAAATTGGGAGTCACTGCTTCGATTGGCCCATTGATCAGGCACCATGTGCTACAAATGAGTGGGCTTGTAGCTCTTCACTATATTCTAAATTTAGGGCCGTAATAACCTTTCTGCTCTGTTTTTCTACTCTTAAATTTCATTTTTGGTGTTCTCAAATGTTCGTTTATAATTGTGTTTATTATGCTCTGTGTCTTGAAGTCTTAATACCTCATGTTTATTTTGTTTTAATTTGTTTTTGCCATCCTGTATAGTTTAGTCTAAAATAGGCCTGCGTGTGACATTTAAATAATGCGTGGCGCTCGATGATACAGAAACGACCACAGATGGATGTTCAATGCAAAATTCTGTCCCAGACTCAACATCAACATGTTTGAACTGAAGCGAGACTCATTGGAGCTGCTGTCACCACAACCTCTAACGTTAAAGGGGTATCAGCCACACACCAAGCTAATAATAATCTTTATTGTTCTGAAGGATATTCATCTTCAAAGTTCTGTTCAAACACCCACATCAAAACAACAAATAATGTAGGGGCGGCAGTGGCTCAGGGGTAGAGTGGCTGGATGGTAACCGCAAGGTTGCCAGTTCGAACCTGGGCTCCCCCATAGTTAGTGTTGAAGTGTATTGATCAAGACGCTGAACCCCTAATTGTCTCCACCAGGCCGAAGGCATGGGGAGAGAGTATGTTTTGCACTCCGTCTGTCCGTCCGTGTGTCCGTCCGTGTGTCCGTCCGTCCGTCCGTCTGTGAACAGCTAATCTCCGGCACCGTTAACCCAGTCGATGCCAAATTTTGCACACACACTCCCTGGATGCCAACGATGAACCTCTGCCCCAAAATTTCCAGAACGGCCTGTTATAGAGCCACCAGGAGGCCGCTTTGTGCAAAACAAGTTTTTGGACAGTACACCTACAGATTTTGTCCAAACATCACGCAAATTGGTACACAGTCTCTCTAGAGCCATTCAACGAAACAGGTCTTTCAGATTTCTCAGACTCCATCCTGATTGGCTAAGATTAGCTTCCACAGTTCGCAAGAGTGCTCAGTTTCAAACAAAATGCTGCAAATCATGAACACATCATGTGATTTCCGTGAAATTTTGCACGCACATTCCCACTAGGCAGAGGAAGAAATGCCACATGAACATTTTCAACTCAGCCTCATGGTGGCGCTATAACTGGCCCAAAAGTGTTTTTACCTCCAACTGCACGGATTTGTGGATAACTTTGTATGCCAACTCCCTAGAGGCCAAGGAAAAACCTTTGCCTGGAATTTTTCACATCTGCTCTTTATAGCGCCACCAGGAGGCCGACATATGTAAAGCACATTTTCTAATATTACTCCTTCAGATGTTATCCAAATTTCACGCAAATCAGTACACATGCTCTCCATAGTCATGTGATCAAGACGGGTTTGTTTGATTTCTCATAATCCACCTTCATTGCCTACGATTGGCTTCTAAACTTTTCAGGAGTAGCCCGCTTTGTACCCGTTTTGTACAAATCGCCCCAACTACTCAACGCAGCGTCCGATTGCGGTGAAACTGTGCATGCATATTCCCACTAGGCTGAGGAAGAAATGCCACTTGACAGTTTTCACATCAGCCTCATGGTGGCGCTACAACAGGCCAAGCCGTGTCACACACACACACACACACACACACACACACACACACACACACACACACACACACACACACACACACACACACACACACACACACACACACACACACACACACACACACACACACACACAAAACATGTTTATATTACTCCTAAACATTTTGCCAAACATCACACACTCCTATCCTCCTGGTGGAGACCTGTGCCCAGAAGGGCACTTTTTCTAGTTAGTTTCCTTTTTTTTTTACACTGCACTGATTATGACACTATTATTTTCTCTCTATCTCTTTTCTATGTCCCTACTAGCATATCCTTTTGCATCGACTCGAAAAAAGCGCCCTTTGGGCATTTTGCCCCTACCTCTGCAAATTAGATTGCCATGTACTATGCACACACACACACACACACACACACACACACACACAAACACACACACACATGGTGGGTGTGCACAGGCATACACCTCTTCTTTGGATTTTAACGGCAGATTGCATCCTTAGTGTTAGATTACTACCAACACTCAGGTAAGCTGCAGTTGCGTACACCCCCAAAACACACAGAGATGCGATGCACAGACCCACGGACAGACAGATATTATATATACAGATATTCAGGTTGTTTTGGTTCTCTCCGTTGGTCCAAGTTCATTAAGCAAACAACCAATGCTTTAACACAGGCTTTGGCATGTTTCACGTATGATGTGAATCCTCCTGATACCGCCTGTGTATGTTTTGTTTCCAATTGAACGTTACAATTTGTATTTCTGTTCGCCTTCTAGGCTTCGTAATCACAACAGGGCAGATATAATAAACGTATAGACAAATAACTTAAATAAATCACTGACACGTTTAATTTAATTCTTTCCAAATAATTTACAAAATAGCGTAAATAGTTGATCTATCTGCTATTTCTGATAATTTTTTGTATGTATGGACATTTTTCAACATGGAAACGATTGACGAATATCAAAGAATAATTGCGATTATCTCAAATAATTGTGATTAGGCGATTATGTAATAATTGTGACAGGCCTATATACTGTCTTTGTTGTGGCTTGTGCAGTCGGCCCGTGCTGATGCTTTGCAGCAGCACTAAGACGGTCATCAGATCTCCGGAGGACGGGGACGATTCAATTATTTATCAAAAAACATTGAGATGTCAGAGAGCTATCTGGAGAGACACTGCTCTCTCTCACCACTGATACGCAGAGAGAAACACACAGAGAGAGAGAGAGAGAGAGAGAGAGAGAGAGAGAGAGAGAGAGATATCAGTAGGCTGGGGAGGAAGAGAGAGACTGCTATCTAAGATAAAAAAGAAGAGTAGGGATGGTTATAATTCGCCCCTCGCTGCTCAAACACTGCAGCGGATAGGAGGGAAATGCATGAGAAATGCAAGGGAGCAAATCATATTATACCACTCACAACAAAGGGGAAATTACCAATTTATCGCACGCCTTTCTTTCTCCGGTCTCATTTGAAGAGCCATGCATCAGATTTCCTCTGAGTAACGTTAATCGGATTGTCACGTAAATTCGCTCCATATTCCTTCCATCCCATTCTGTGGCACTGTCATTGCATTGCAGTGAAGTTCTCAGCATTCATTTATCTCCAGCAGTGTACAGATGGAACCGGATGGAGCCGTATGTTATTATAAACTCCTTCACTCAGTGAATCGCCCTATGGGGAGTGCCATCTCTGGCACGAACACACAGAATTAAACCATATACTTCACGAACAATTCATTGGTCGGGACTTCTGCCCGCCCTGGCATGATGATCACCCCTCCCCCCGAGGTGATAAGAGATCCCATCATGCCCTGCGGGTCATTCCGATTGTCTTCTGCTTGCTGAACGCACGTTAAGCCACGCTACCTGTGTTTGTTATTGTACCTGTTGAACTTGTATCTCACCAAGACGGGCCCTCGGCTTGTACTCAGAGATTTCACAGCGTCTGCAAACTCTCTGGTAGCCCTCTTCACGTCTCTTGCAAAAGATCACGTAAGTGTTTACCGGTTGCTGAAAAGCGTCAAGGTTTTTGTGCAAGTGTAAAGTTTGTTAGCCCGCTAAGCTAGCTTCTTCCCTCCGGTTATTAGCTCTAGCTAGCGGTCCTCTTCGTCTAGCTTTAGCTCGCTGGTGCCGCGCCGAGAGACGCCACTTAGCCTCGCTAACATACAACGTTAGCCTCCTCCCGCGCCGTAAGACCGGGTTGCTGCTAGCTAGCGCTCGCTTACACAACAAGCCTTAGACGCGGCCTTGCCTCGTTAGCTTGACGCCGAAAGACGCTAGCTAACTCGCCGCTGACGCTCCGCGCCGCTAACACACACACCGCTGACGCGGCCTGCCTTGTTAACTCGACGCCGAAAGACGCTAGCTAACTCGCCGCTGACGCTACTCTCCACCTCCGGTCTTTTTACACGTTCCCGCGGTAAAAAACCGGAGCGCATTTTGACAGGCCGTCGCCGAAAGACGAGGCCTCGTCACGGGGCTTATTAGTGTAAACAATAACCCCACAACACGACGACCCGCGGCTAGTAACTACTAGAACCTTGGTTACAGTACTTTCTCTGTTAATTCGAGTGCTCTGTGAAAACTCCACTCTAGATAACAAGAGCCTGTTGCTGGTTTGTTTTTGTTTTTCTGCTATCTTGAGTGTTCTGTGAGAACTCCACTCTAGTTAGCATGGCTACTAACAAGAACCCAGCACCCACTAGCGCCAAGGCTAGTAGCCTTGTAGCTACTCCACAGAGGGTCTGTCTCCACAGGTCATGCTCCAACCTTCTGGCTGTAGATGACCTCCACACAAGCTGTGCTTTCTGCCTGGGCCCCGAACATCTTCGCCAGGCCATCCTTGCTCCAGGCTTCTGTCCATGCTGTCTTCCCCTTTCCTTCCGGCGGAAGCAACGGCGTCTTCAGCGGGTTGAGGCCCGCATCGCCGACGGCGATGCCAACTTGGACGACCCGGGTTTTGATCTGAGAACACAATTCTCCGCTTTGACCCAGCGCCCCCAGCCAGGGGCTCGTCCTAAGCCTTCATCCACCGCCACCAGACCGACCGCAGCCTGCACCTGGAGCCAGGGGGATGGGCACAACTACGCTCCTCCTAAGAAGGTTCCTAAGCCCGCTGAAAAACGGGCTCCAGCCTCCTTCTTCAACCCCTTCGGTGCGGCGCCGCAGCCTGCCGCAAGACAGGCCCGGCCTGCCTATTCAGCTGCCCGCTACAACGAAGCCCCACCGGCAGCAGGCCAGCGACCCCCTCCGAGGCTCCGCCAGCCTGCCGCACCTTACACCGCAGCCAGGGCCAGCAGGACCGACTGCTACCCGGACTATGAGGCTTCCTTGGAACGGCAGCACGACGCTTGGGCCGATGACATGGACGACGCGGACCCGCTGGACTTCAATCTCCAGGGCTCCCCTTCGGACTACATGGTCCTCGATGAAGTCGTCTATGAGGAGGCCGTCTACGAGTGCGACGACGACTCCCCGGAGCTGGACTGCGAGGGCGACTGCCGTGTGGACAACCTGTCCGCCCGCCTTGCGTCCTCCCCCCTCCGTGTGACCTTCACGGATGGAGATCAGGCTGCCCCAGGGGGCAACCCGGATCAGGCCAGAGCAGCCGATGCTCCTCCCCTGCAGATGGATGAAACCTCCCTCCTCACCATCTACAAGCTGGCATGCATCAGGTGCGACCGCGCCTGGCCGGCAGAGCAACAGCTCACCGTGGACGAGGACGAGAAGTGGCAGGGTCTGGTGGACACCACCCCAGAACCTACTCCTCGTACCATCCTCCCCCTAGCTAAAGGCTTTAAATCCTTCCTTACAGCCCAGTGGGAAGATCCGCTGAAGCCCGTTCCGATGCCTCGGAGCCGTGAGGGCCTGTCCCTCGAGACGGAGGACATGGCCTCGGTGGCTTTGTCCGGGATGCCGGTCATAGACAAAACCCTGGCCGCTTTCCTGCTCAACCCGAACGCGCCCCGCATCACTCCGCTGACCAAGACCCCTGCTCTACCCCTCAAGATCGACAGGGAGGCCTCCCTGCTCGACGAGAAGGCGTTTGCCAACCTTGCTTGCGCTGGCAAGCACCTTAACGCAGGGTCGCTGCTGCAGGGGTCCATGACGGCACTGCTCCTACAGGTGGGAAATGCTCCCGACGCAGAGCAGATGGCGGAGATTCGCCGCCTACATAATGAATCTGTGCTCCTCAACCGTGCTGTCACACAGCAGGTGGGGAGGGCCATGACGTCCGCCATCTTACAGGAGCGCGAAAGATGGCTCAACGCTTCACCTGACCTACAAGACGAGGTGAGAGGCAAGCTCCGGAAGCTGGCCATCCTGCCGGGGGGCCTCTTCGAAGGCTACATGGAGGTGCTGGCTCTCCTGGCGGACAGCCAGAAGAAGGTTGACGCCTTCAGGGACATCCAGCAGCCGCCTACACGTCAGCCTCCGCCACGCCAACCTCCACGCCAGCCTCCACGCCAGCCTCAGCGTCCGCCCGGGAAACCGAGCGAGCGCCCCGGCTTCAAACCACGTCAGGTCAGGGACGCCCCACAGGACTCTTCCAAGCCCTCCTCAGGCCGCAACAAGACACGTCCCCACAAGCGCGAGGATCGCCGCCGTGACGACCCTCCGGCGGCTACCAACCGCGGGCGCGGGCGTGGCCGCGGCTCTGGGCAGCGCAAGTGACCGACGCCTGGCCTCGGGGAGACGCGGCCAGCCGTCTCCTCAGCCCCCCTTATGCTCCGGGCTCCCGCCAGGATGTAGTGGTCTCGGACCTCACACCCGGGCCGCCCCCGAAGCGGATGAGGCTCTACATGCCTCAAAATGTTGTTCGCACAAATGCACTTTGTTTTTACAATGCACAATGTTCTGTTTTTGCAATAAAGGCTTTGCCCAAAAAAGACAAACAAAAACAACATCAATATCGGGGGGGCATGAGCTCGTTGTGGAAGAAGACCCCCGGGTCTTCCAACGCAACGAGACAGGACCTGTTTCCGGTGCCGAGTGCGCCCGTCTCGACGGGCACACTCGTCACGAGCCGGACGGGTCATGCCCGTTTTGTCTCTCGTCCAGGGAGCTCCACCGCCACAGTGGAGGCCCCCATGGCCGCGGAGAACCCTCTAGCTCGATGCCGACCGCAGTGGGAACTGTGCGGAGCGTCCCCTTGGGTTCTACGCACCATAGCGAAGGGCTACAGGCTCCAGTTTGCTATGAGACCCCCCGCTTTCGCAGAAGTCCTCTTCTCCGAAGCTCGTGGGCCAGCAGCGGAAGTGCTCCAGACCGAGGTTCAGTCCCTGCTGGAGAAGAAGGCCATCAGAGAGGTACCATTGACTCAGAGTCGCAGCGGTTTTTACTCCCGCTACTTCCTGGTCAAGAAAAAGGGGGGGGGGCTACGTCCGATCCTGGACCTACGGGCTCTCAATCGGTACCTCAAAACCTTCAACTTCAAAATGCTGACGGCCAAGTCCCTCGTACGTTCCATACGTCCGAACGACTGGTTCACGTCGATAGACCTGAAAGACGCCTATTTTCACATCCCCATTTACCCACCTCACAGGAAATTCCTGAGGTTCGGTTTCAAGGGGAGAGTGTACGAGTACACTGTCCTTCCCTTTGGGATGTCCCTGAGCCCCAGGGTTTTTGTGAAATGCACCGAGGCGGCGATTGCCCCGCTGCGGCGTCTGGGTCTCCGCGTAGCGAGCGTTCCATACGTCCGAACGACTGGTTCACGTCGATAGACCTGAAAGACGCCTATTTTCACATCCCCATTTACCCACCTCACAGGAAATTCCTGAGGTTCGGTTTCAAGGGGAGAGTGTACGAGTACACTGTCCTTCCCTTTGGGATGTCCCTGAGCCCCAGGGTTTTTGTGAAATGCACCGAGGCGGCGATTGCCCCGCTGCGGCGTCTGGGTCTCCGCGTAGCGAGCTACATCGACGACTGGCTGCTGAGCGCAGACTCTGCACAGGAGGCAGCGCGGAACACCACTCAAGTGGTGCTCCACATGACCTCCTTTGGGTTCACCATCAATCACGAGAAGAGTGTTCTGGTCCCCGCAAGGTCGATAGACTTCATAGGCATAGCACTGGATTCAGTCTCCTACACGGCTCGACTGAGCCAAGCGAGGATGGACGCTTTCCTACAGTGCGTGGCGCTGTTCAGGACGGGTCAGAGAGTCCCCTTCCGAACCTGCCTAAGGATGGCCGGGCTCATGGCATCGGCCATCTCCCTAGTACGGCTGGGCAGGCTACACATGAGACCTTTCCAGAGATGGATAAGGTCCCTAGGTGTGCCCACCAGGTGCCTATCACGGCGAGTGACAGTGTCTGCAGGCTGTGTACTCGCCCTGAAGTGGTGGTCGAACAGATACGTCCTGATGGAGGGCGTTCCCCTGGGACTGACCCTTACCAGGAAGATCGTCACCACGGATGCCAGCATGTCGGGGTGGGGGGCCACCCACGACGGCAGGACGGCCAGAGGTGTGTGGCACGGAGCCATGAGACGTGCACACATCAACTATCTGGAGCTCCTGGCGGTCTTCCTTGCCCTGCGGCACTTCAAACCGTTTATCCAGGGGTGCCACGTTCTGGTTCGAACCGACAACACCACGACAATGTGCTATATCAACAAGCAGGGAGGGCTCAAATCCCTACGCCTGCATACGTTGGCACACAGGCTCCTGACATGGTGCCACGAGCATCTGCTGTCAGTCACAGCCTGTCATGTCCCGGGACTCCTGAACGCAGGAGCCGACCTGCTGTCCAGAGGCCCACTCCGCTACCACGAATGGTCACTGCACACGGAAGTAGCAGCTCAGATATGGGCCAGGTACGGCGTGCCGGTGGCGGACCTGTTCGCGTCAGAAGAGAACACGAAGTGTCGGTACTTCTTCTCCCTGACAGGGTCCCCGACCCTGGGCATGGATGCGTTAGCTCACCCTTGGCCGAGGGGCCTACTTTACGCGTTCCCTCCCCTGCCCCTGATCCCCCCCGCCCTAGCCAGGGTAAGGACTCAGGGCCTATGCATGCTACTGGTGGCCCCCGCTTGGGGGTCTTGGAGGTCGGACATAGTCCCACTCTTGTACGACCAGCCCTGGCAGCTCCCGCTACGGAGGGACCTGCTCACTCAAGCGGGGCAGGAGATCTTCCATCCGCGTCCACAGGACCTAGACCTCTGGGTCTGGCCCGTGAGGGGCTGAACCTGGACGCCGAAGGCCTGCCCCCGAACGTCATCACGACGATTCTAGGGGCGAGGGCCCCGTCGACTAGACAACGATACAACACGGCCTGGACCGTGTTCGAACGTTGGTGTGCGGCCAGACCTGTACGGGCTATCCCGTTTCAGGCTTCGGTGCGGCACATTCTGACCTTCTTGCAGGAATTCCTGGACAGAGGCCTAGGCCAATCCTCAGTGAAGGTCAACCTGGCGGCCATTTCGGCGTACCATGTGGGTATAGACGGTAAGACTGTAGGTGAACACCTACTAGTCCGTCGTTTCATGGCGGGCGTTAGGCGGGCCTGTCCAGTTTCCAGGTCTCTGGTCCCGTCCTGGGACCTGACTCTGGTACTAGACGCCCTTTCAAAGGGCCCCTTCGAGCCACTAGGGACAGTGGACTTGAAGTTCCTCACGCTAAAGACTGCTCTGCTGGTCGCCTTGACGACTGCAAAGCGGGCCAGCGACATACATGCACTTTCGGTCAACCCGAGCTGCATGAGATTCAGCGGGAACGACTCTAGAGTCTCTATTAGGCCGAGCCTCGCGTTCTTGCCTAAGAATTTTCCCTCTGGCTGCGCCCCGGTCGATCTGGCGGCATTTCACCCGCCACCTTTCTCCTCGGTGGAGGATAGGAGGCTGAATTGCCTTTGCCCGGTCAGGGCGTTGAGACACTATGTGGACAGAACTGCTCCTTTCAGGAATGGGGATCAGCTGTTCGTGTCATGGGCTTCCCAAAGTAAAGGGAAACCGATAACGAAGGTGAGACTTTCACAGTGGATTGTGGAAGCCATTCGTTTGGCATACGCCGAGAGAGGAGTGGAGCCCCCAGAGGGCTTGAGGGCCCACTCTACTAGGGGTATGTCTGCATCCTGGGCGCTCGCTAAGGGTGTCCCCATTCAGGATGTCTGTACAGCGGCGAGCTGGTCGTCCCCTTCGACCTTCGCCACGTACTATAACTTGGATGTGGTGCCGTCTGCAATGGCTCATGCCGTTTTAGACGTCGCTTCCAGGTAAGAGGTGGGTTGGGTTGGCCGTCACAGGTGAAAACCTGTGACGTTGGTTGGGACTTGTTCAACTGGTAGGTAGCTATACGGGAGTTTATATTTCCCCATAGGGCGATTCACTGAGTGAAGGAGTTTATAATAACTATAGGTTACTTTAGTAACCCCAGTTATTAAAACGACTGAGCGAGGTGAATCGCCCGAAAGACTACCCTTCTGACTTAACTAAGCAGAAGCCAATCTGGTTGACATGGAATGACCCGCAGGGCATGATGGGATCTCTTATCACCTCGGGGGGAGGGGTGATCATCATGCCAGGGCGGGCAGAAGTCCCGACCAATGAATTGTTCGTGAAGTATATGGTTTAATTCTGTGTGTTCGTGCCAGAGATGGCACTCCCCATAGGGCGATTCACCTCGCTCAGTCGTTTTAATAACTGGGGTTACTAAAGTAACCTATAGGTTCCATACGGTCCATTCGAGAAACATGTACAATTATTTTTTTGCGAGCTTGCAGATGGAGTATTTTTAGCTCATATTGTGTGAGCTTTTAGATCACCATTTAGATCCTACATATTTGGTTTTAATTGTTATCATTTCAAAACATTTTCAAAAAACGTTCCCAAAAAAAAGCAAAATTTTTCGTGAACAAATTCAATGGTTCCTTTCAGTAATTTCATGAATAAATCAAAGAAAATGCAATGAATTTCCATGAATTAGAAAACAAATGTGACCGGGTCTTGCAAATAGGCCCTCATCTCGACCAGAGTAATTGTTCAGTTTTTTACAGATTATTAAAGTACAGAATGTAAGATGTATGATGTATCATTCAATGAAATTGGAAAATATTTGAAGGAGATATGACCATTTGAATATTCACTACATTACAACACCTAGAGCTGGCTAGAAGTGGGTGTGTCAGTGGGAGGGACAATAGGTACTTAACTCCACCCATAATGACTCACTAATCACCCAAACCACCCCCACATGTAGCTGTCAAGGGAAGAATGCAGCCTCTGTAGCAGATAGGAACAACATTTAAAAAATAATTTGAGATCTTACACCTTAGGCTTTCATAAACAATAACTTGTATTTGTCCAAACTTTGAAAATACAACATGCACAATAAAGTGGCCATAATAATGGTAATAAAAGGTACAATAAAAGTACCGGTATGCACAATAAAGTAGCAGTCAAGTAGTACTATTTTCAATAAAATATATTGGCCTATATAAAATAAAGTGGCTGGTATTTTGTTGAATAAAAAAGTGTGAACATTACTCTGCAGGGCTTACATCCGGTCTAAAGCCCACCCACTGTATGCGCTGATTTACATACACGATCCGTATCCTCCCCTCACCGGATGTTGATTTAACAGTGCTAACTAGCAGTGCTGACGACCGTATTTGAATGATGTATTCAATCATTTACACAAATGCTGTCTATAAAAGCACAAACACTACGTGTGCCTATGTATCTGTATCCATGCCCTGGGGTCGCTACAATAACATTAAAGTGTTGAAGCCATCCAGAAAATGTCTCTCTCTGTTAACAACACTTAACACACGACACACAGACGGCTAGCTAGCTTCTAGCCGTGGTCTCTCTCACAGTCTCACTACACTAACTTCCATAAATTCCACTGCTATGCGAGGGGGCCAACTTTACCGAAAATAAATAAAACTACTCCGCTAATCACCGAAACAAAGCCTGTTTTGTGTTGGTGAAAGTCTATTCTCCAGGCTGGGGATTTGTGTCATGAAATAAAATACATCGAAGTGGATTGGATGCAGGCACAACCCTGAAATGCCATAGTAGAATAAGTGAATCTGTCCGGTACATGACTTTATTAAAATGGCACAAAATGCATTTTATTGAGAAACTGGGGACCTGAGACGTTTCCCAGCCTGGAGAATATACTTTTTCCTAGGTCTAGCAGGCTTTATTTCGGCGAGTAGCTACGTGGTTGTGTTTATTTTCTGTAAAGTATAACCCCTCGCACGGCAGGGGGATATTTTGCCTGTGAGCAGCAGAGGCATTATCCCACAGTATCTGCTCTACTCCCACCGACATCGCGTGTCCATTTATCTCCAGCCGAGAGACACTAGCTACAAGAGTTACTTCCACGGTCCACCGTAGCTATAAAATCCCAAATGCTCCTCCATACTATAGCCATGTTGAAGAATTCTGTGTTTACAAACACACAAGCACGCTAATGGGTGGTGCTCAGAGCGTGAACCTGAGGACAAAGACATTCCAAAGACCAATCGAAAGCTACAAATCTCGGAACTGCTCCTCTCCGCCCCCAAAACAGAGGTAAAACTAGAAAAAGTGCCCTTCTGGGCACAGGTCTCCACCAGGAGGATAGGACTGTGTGAGATGTTTGGCAAAATGTTTAGGATTAATATAAACATGTTTTTGGGGCATTTTGTTCCAAAAATGTGTTTTGCAAAAATCAACCTGTTGGTGGCGCTATAACAGGCCAATGTGAAAAGGGTGGGATATATTCCTCAGCCTAGTAAGAAAATGTGTGAAAGATTTTCACGTTGCATGCTACGTTCATGATTTGAGGCTTTTGTTCAAAACGGGGCAATCTTGCAAACTGTGAAAGCTAATTATAGCCAATTAGGATGGAATATGAAATATCGGACAGATCCGACTTGAGCACATGACCATAGAGATAGTGTGTAACGATTTGTGAGATTTTTGGACAGAATCTGGAGGAGTAATATCAAAAAATGTGTTGGCCTCCTGGTGGCACTATAAAAGGCAGATGCGGAAAATGTAGGTCAACGGTTTGTCCTTGGCCTCTAGGGAGTGTGCATGCAACGTTTCACGCAGATCGGTGCAGTTTTAGGTAAAAAATGTGAAAAGCTGCCTCATGGTGGCGCTATAACAGGCCGTTCTGGAAAATGTGGGGCAGAGGTTCATCGTTGGCATCCAGGGAGTGTGTGTGCAAAGTTTGGCATCGACCGGGTTAACGGTGCCGGAGATTAGCTGGTAACAGACGGACGGAAGGACGGACACACACACGGACACACACACACACACGGACGGAGTGCAAAACATACTCTCTCCCCATGCCTTCGGCCTGGTGGAGACAATTACCGAAGAAACAAGCCTACTTTGACTTATAAATGTATACATTTAATTTACCCAAATCAATAATCTGTTGGAATGAATTACTCTTCCGAGTCTTGAGCTAAAAGGTTTGGTGGGAGCCAGCGCTCTGCTGAGCTGAACAGCAGGAGCACGGTTAGGAGGTGTGACTCACCACAGTGGAGACGCAGATCGTTGTGGAAGTCGTACAGCTCCTCCTGGATGTCCTCCGGACACGGACAGTCCTCACCCGTGCTGAAGTTCAGCAGCATGTTGATCTGAAACACACACACACACACACACACATGTGCACGCAACTTACAACTTTGAAACTTAGAGATACAAGGTTTCTGCCCGACAGTGACGATACATATAGTAACAACCAGTGGTGGCAAATGTACACACAGTAAGTAAGTAAGTATCAATACTGCAATATAGAAATACTCTGTAAAAATCCGGAATTCAAAATGTAATTGAAGTACCAAAAGTAAAAGTATTAATTGTGCAGAATGTCCCATTTCAAGCTTTCAAATGGGCGGGTAATGTAGTGGTTAATGTATGTATTGTAATAATAATCAAATTGTACAAAGTAACTAGTAACTAAAGTTTTGAAATAAATGCAGTGGAGTAAAAGAACAATATTTGAATCCGAGATGTAGTGTAGTAGAAGTAAAAGTATTGGAAATTGGAAATACTCAAAACTGTACTAAAGTGCAGTGCTTAAAGGACCACTTCACCACTTTTCAACTTCTCTTCCTATAATTGGTCCTCACTAATGTTCATGATAAAATACCACAATTTTTTCCTACTCAGTCTGTGTCTCATAGGAGGGCTTTGGGCAGTTCAGAAACCCGTCCACCAGTGACATCATCGATGGTGAATCCAAGCTAATAGAAACAGCAGGCTTTCTTTTCCCGAAAAGTTGCAATGCAAAAGTTGAAGCCATCGTTCTCACGATAATAAAAATCTAAATATATTTTAAAACAAATCTTGTTTAAAAAAATAATCTGCCTAATGATGATGTCACTGGTGGACGGGTGTCCGAACTGCCCAAAGCCCTCCTCTGAGACACAGACTGAGTAGGAAAAAATGGTGGTGTTTTATCATTAACATTAGTGAGGACCAATTATATGAAGAGATGTTGAAAAGTGGTGAAGTGGTCCTTTAAGGAAATGTACTTGGTTACTTTCCACCACTGGTACTGTAACGACTCAAATGACACAGATGCTTTCCCGGGTTGAAAGGTACAACAAGGTGTTCCAGGTCCAAACGGGTTCATGTGAAAGTGTTGCGTTTGCAACAGCAGCGTAACGAGGTTAAGAGCAGCAGATGTCTGCAGCCATGCAGGAGCGGAGAGCTGGCCGCAGTTCAACACTCCTAAACTGAGTTATGGGACGGGGTGACAAGCTAATGGCTTAAAACTGCTGCCCCGTGTCACACGTTGTATTTCTAGTGGAGACGCTGTCACACGTTGTATTTCTAGTGGAGACACTGTCACACGTTGTATTTCTAGTGGAGACACTGTCACACGTTGTATTTCTAGTGGAGACGCTGTCACACGTTGTATTTCTAGTGGAGACACTGTCACACGTTGTATTTCTAGTGGAGACGCTGTCACACGTTGTATTTCTAGTGGAGACGCTGTCACACGTTGTATTTCTACAGTGGAGACGCTGTCACACGTTGTATTTCTAGTGGAGACGCTGTCACACGTTGTATTTCTACAGTGGAGACGCTGTCACACGTTGTATTTCTAGTGGAGACGCTGTCACACGTTGTATTTCTACAGTGGAGACGCTGTCACACGTTGTATTTCTAGTGGAGACGCTGTCACACGTTGTATTTCTACAGTGGAGACACTGTCACACGTTGTATTTCTACAGTGGAGACGCTGTCACACGTTGTATTTCTACAGTGGAGACACTGTCACACGTTGTATTTCTACAGTGGAGACGCTGTCACACGTTGTATTTCTACAGTGGAGACACTGTCACACGTTGTATTTCTACAGTGGAGACGCTGTCACACGTTGTATTTCTACAGTGGAGACGCTGTCACACGTTGTATTTCTAGTGGAGACGCTGTCACACGTTGTATTTCTACAGTGGAGACGTGGAGACGCTGTCACACGTTGTATTTCTACAGTGGAGACGCTGTCACACGTTGTATTTCTACAGTGGAGACGCTGTCACACGTTGTATTTCTACAGTGGAGACGCTGTCACACGTTGTATTTCTACAGTGGAGACGCACACGTCAGAGCTAGACCAATATCTTTAAAGGGGAATTCCGCAGTAGCCTTTTCTGTCTTCTGAATTCCGATGATAATGTATGTATGGACCACTGTATGTATGGACCACTGTATGTATGGACCACTGTATGTGACAGTTTCTGACCGGGGCTAAGTCATTGCATTTTGTTCTGGTCAAGGCAGAAGACACAGAGTGACAACATTCTGTGGACTTATTTCCCCACATCATCTACAACAAATATAAACAAAAACAAAACGAAAATCTGCGCGATTTATGAAGAGATTCACCTGCACGGCTAAAATAAGGAAGAAAACGTCAAGGCGGTAAAGCAAACTCTTCCTTTTGTCCTTGTCCTTTGTTTATAGTTGCTGAGCACAAATGCTCATTTTCACACACACATTCCACTGGAGCTGCCAGGGGTTCTGTGCCTTACCCCAGACCCCCGGACCCACGGAAGAGGAAGATTTATATTAAAACTAATTCCAAATTATTCAACATTTTTTCCATTTTCAATACATTTCAATACACAAAATTGAACATGTACAATCTCGCGTGAGATTGTACATCTGCTATTTTTCAATATCCAACACGGATGAAGTGGTTTACATTATTATTTAAACCACTTCATATACCTACTGGAACCCCCCCCCCCCCTCCCTCCCGGCAAGGATCCCTGGTTTGAGACCAATGGACCAATGGTCCACAACTCCACAACACAACCCCCCCCCCCCCGCACACACACACACACACGTGTGTAGGAGACGCGTCACGGTCATCTCACCTGTTCCTGAGGAGGCGAGCGGAACTCCTTGGTCTTCTTGGCGGTGATGGCGGCCGACATGTTGAGCGCCAGCATCAGCTCGTTGTAGCGGAACTTCTGGTTGTACTGCAGCTTGGACACGAAGCTGTCGGAGAAGGACACGATGGCCTCGATGCGATGCTTCAGCTCGCAGTCGCAGAAGTAGTGGAGCAGCTCACACATCTGGGGGTTGGAGAGGATAGCGGTTTGGGATGCTATCAGATGATTTAATCTCCGTCATCAGCCCTTTTCAAGACCATGCAATGGAGCCAGTATGGACATTTCCTACATATTGACAGTTTGTTGTCAGCCATTGTCTGACGTCGCGTTTGGCACGTTGCCCGACTACTAACCCTAACCCTAAATCTAACCCTAACCCTCAGTCTTAACCGGCCATGTACTGTAAGTAAACATAAAGCAAAGTTGTTCTATAGTGCAGTTTCACAATGTTTTCGCTTTGGCGGCAGTAATTTCACTTCCGTGTTTCCTGGTCGCCTACTCGCAGTAGGCAGTATGTAGGAAATGTCCATAATTATTGCATCCATTGCATGGTCTCGATAAGAACATATTGGTGATTATCGGTTGATAACATTCTCCAAAACATGTGGATTGCCATAGTCTGGAGGAGATTGTCCAGCACAGAGAGAACAAGCTCTAGTATGTAGGATTTTCACAGAACGATAGGAAATCACCAAAGTTCCCCTTTAAATTATCTGTAAATTACTATACAATTAAATAATAGGTTACATAGTAATAGCATATGGCCGCTGTCGGGTGGAAACCATACAGCATGTCCAAAACTGTTCATTTTCAGGATTCAAATTCAAAAGCATAAAAAATATCTACAAGCATCAAGCTTGTGGGTCTGCTCGTTTTGCTGTGTTTGTGTGACGCCATAGTATGACCTATATAACACTTACGAAAAAGAAAAAACAGTGGTGTAAAGTAACTAAGTACATTTACTCAAGTACTGTACAATTTTGGTAAGGTATTTGTACTTTATGTGAGTATTTCCAATTTCCAATACTTTTACTTGTACTACATTATATCTCAGAGCAAACATTTGCTTTTACTCCACTACAATTATTTGAAAACTTTAGTACTTTGGAGATTCAATTTTTTATTAGAAAACACACATTACATTAACCACTTCAACCATATACATCGGCCATTTGAAAATAGGCGATCTACAAGCTCAATGCGTCACATCGTGACGCATTGTGAGCTTGTACTACTTTCAAAAGCTTTTGTACACATTTTGAACTGCAATATGAGTACTTTTACTTTTAGTACTTTAAGTACATTTTGATTCTGATACTTTTGTACTTCTACTTGTCAACTTGAGTACATTTTGAATACGGGACTTCTAATTGTAACGGAGTACATCTACATTGCAGTATTTATACTTTTACTTAAGTCAAACATTTGAGTACTTTTTCCACCACTGGAAAAAACACAAAAATAGAGTTAAAAATGGAGTTATGGAGTTAAAGCATTTGCATCATTACAACAGTTGTGCATCTCTACCTGTTGTTTGACCGGCTCAGGCAGCCTCTTCTCCAGCAGCCCTTTCATTGGCTGCTTGGCGTCTTTAGCCGCCTCCTCCTCTCCGGCCTCCACCGCCTTCTCCTCCGCCCCCGTGAGCCCTTCCTTCTCCGTAGCCTGGTGTTGATTTGGACAGCACATTTTCATTTACTTTAGTCATTATTAGGCATTAGGAATTAGGCATTTAAAACACTTCCAGGATGTCAGGGTACAAAACTGGCTCCCACTGGCCAGCCTGATGGGGAAAGCAACTGGTTGGAATAATGTGTTCCTTCCACGTGCTACGTCCAACCCGGGGAAACATGGGGAAAGCATGAGGTCAGTCCGTTGCTCTCCCCAGGTTTGCAGAGGGAGTGTAGCGCCCAGGATTACATTAGATAATTGACACTGGAAAATCGTGGGATAAAATTTATGAAGTAAAAAAATGCACTACCGTGACGTCGGCAGGCGCCGCAGAGACGTCCTCTCGCGTGGCGTTCGTCTCCCCGAACACGTTGGGCTCAATGAGCATGAGGATCTTGTGCACGTCCTCGCTGCGCAGCACGCCCATGGTGAGCAGCGTGCCCGTGAGCCGCAGGATGGGCACAAACTGGTACTCCACGCTGCCGCCCACGGGGTCGCGGATGTGGGCGCCGCTGCCCTGCACCGCCTCCGTCAGCATGCTGATGGCCTTATCCTTCAGCACGTCCAGCGGGAACTGAGGGCTGTAGAGGTGCTGCTCCCGCCTGCCGGTTATAGGGATGGGACGATGCATTAACACTTACGATGGTGTAAGTGTCCACACACGTCTTAGGGCACGGTCTTAAGGTATTTTTTATCGATATAAAATGGGTTCAATGAAAGGAGAGATCAAGTTGTTGCAATTAAATGAATAGTTGTATTGCATAGCATTTGCATTACTAGAGCGGTGCCCGCGGGGCCTCTACAGCGGTGCCTGTTGGGCACTGGCGACTTGGAACGATGCAAGTTAGAAATGCATGCCCAACCCAGATATTATGTCTGTGTCCCTTTTATGCCCATATGTGGAGTTCTTTGCCAGGCATGCCCAAATATGGAGTCTATGCAGACGTCAGAATGATGTCAGAACAGGACAGCTCCATATATGGACACTGGGCAGGGGCCCTGTGTGTGTGTGTGTGCGTGCGTGCGTGCGTGCGTGCGTGCGTGCGTGCGTGCGTGCGTGCGTGCGTGCGTGCGTGCGTGCGTGCGTGCGTGCGTGCGTGCGTGCGTTATGTAATGGCTGCTAAAAACTCAGCTTCCCATCATGCACCTGTGCACAGTGTGAAGCTCAACAGCGCCACTTTGTCACCTGTTGGTACCCTAAACAGACAGACAGACATAAGGAGCCTAAACATAGGGACACACATCGCTGTGCATTGGAGTGGCTGCACCACTCAAAAATAACGCTCATCTTTTACTTTCTCTAATAACAACAACACAATAATCGCGACACGTCATTTTCACAACCGCCCCCATCCATCCATCCATCCCTACCTGGCGGCACTGATGAAGCAGGGCGGGGCGAAGTTGAGGCGGGGCATGAGCGACGTGCTGAGCCCCACCCCCGGCGGCAGATGGCGGCTCTTGGCGGCGTCGGAGAAGAGGCGGATGGAGCGCGTCTCGGCCGTGACGGGCACGATGAACTCGTTGTTCATCATGAGCCGCGCCTCCTTGGCCGTCTCCAGGTGGATGCTGATGACAATCAGAATCATCTTTATTGTCACATCACAGTTTTACAGGTAAAAGAGTGGGTGAAGGCCCGGACGCTTAGCTCAACCGTCTGGGCACTTAGGGCTCCATTTTCATCACCACTAAACTTCTTTGCCTTTTTTTTTTACTATTTTGCAAAACATTTTTGAATAGTTAAAATGGCCAGTCTACAAGCTCACAACATATCAATGTAGATTGGCTAGTTGAACTATTCAAAAATGTTTTTCAAAGAATTTTAGGGATAAGGGGTTTAGCGGTGATGAAAATGGAGCCCCTAGGCTGCCAAGCCAGCCGGACGGCATGTCACGGGTTCGACTCCCGAGCCGACAGCCACGCTGGTGTGACTTCCGATGACTTAACTGAATGAAACTCTTGTTACATTGTTTACAGACAGTGGTAAGGTCTTTCCCCAGTGTGGATACGCTGGTGTCTCTTCAGGTTCTGTAAAACACTGAAACTCTTGTTACATTGTTTACAGACAGTGGTAAGGTCTTTCCCCAGTGTGGATACGCTGGTGTCTCTTCAGGTTCTGTAAAACACTGAAACTCTTGTAAAACTGATCACAGTGAAAAGGTTTTTCTCCAGTGTGGACCACTAGGGGGGCGAGCCCAACTCGTTTGCGATGGATTTTGAAAACCTAATGCCCATACCCAACATCATACCAAAAATCTAAAACGTGTCACCCAAGTGCACAATCTTAATGATTTTGGTACGTACTGCATCACTGTCTGGTATGGGAACTGCACAGATGCCGACCGCAAGTCCCTACAGAGGATAGGGAGAGCAGCGGAGAAGATCACAAGTGTCCCCCTCCCCCCCATAGCTGACATATACAGTTGGGTGCCACCGATATTGTCCCTTATCATTTGACCCATTTAGGCCTGACCTCAACATTTTAAAAAATCCTTCTAAATCCTCCAGTTTTCTGAAATAAATATTTTCACGATTTTTCAAAAATAGCAGACCTACAAGCTCGTAGCGCGCCACTCAGTGGCGCGCTATGAGCTTGTAGATCTGCTATTTTTCAATAGCTAAATTATAACATAATGTTTAAAACACCAAAAGGGGTTCTCGCCCAAAATGGGTTAACTGTCCTTTTGCGCAGATCACGCAAACCTCAGCAAAAAGAAAAGGACAATATCGATGGCCTCCAACTGTATACACAGACCGTTGTGTCAGGAAGGCCATGAGTATTATGACCGACCCCTCCCACCCCTCCCACCATCTCCTTGAACTCCTGCCATCTGGTAGGAGGTTCAAGGGCCTAGGAGGAAGCACCAGCAGGCTGTCCAAACAGTTTCTTCCCCCAAACCATCAGGACACTAAATGCTCGCCACATATTGCCCCCAAGGCCAACATCCTGAGAGATGAACAGCACTTTACACACATGCACTTTGAATGCATCAGCACTTTCTTCTGCCAAATGTTGTCTGCTCCTTTTACCTTTAAATGTTTTTTTAAAAGGCTTTGCCTCTTTTTGATGTGTATTGTTTTTAAATGTGAAGCATCATGAGCCGTGGAGAACGGTATTTTGCTCCCCTGTATGCCCAGTGTATATTGTGGAAGTGACAATAAATCTGATTGATTGATTGATTGATTGATTGATTAATTCCTTCCCTGCTACATTACAAATAAGGGGTTTCTCGATATTTACAAGCTTGATTCACAAACGGCACAACCTTATTTACAGGCTGTACGGCCGTACAACCAAGGGGGACTCTTTTTTCCACAAGAAATTTACACATAGTACCCGAGTAAATCTATATATTTATATATACTAGCCCTTACCCGTTGTGAAATATTTGCTGCCTTGTGGCCGCGGGGGGTACTGCGCCCTGTGGCCGCGGGGGGTACTGCGCCCTGGGTGCGTTTTCGCATTTTTAATTCACTAATAAATTAATTATTAATTTATAATTTGTTAAATTGGAAAAAAGGGCTTCGTTAAGACCTCCATATTATTATGGTCAATGCCTGTGTGAAAAGTGGGAGTGATTGGTGCAGGCAGTGAGGAGCTACGGCAGTCGAGTGACACACAGACATTCAGAATTATAGTATGATAAGGTGCGTGCCTGATGAGCGCGCCGTAGAATCCCTCGCGCAACGTGCCCGACAGGTACTGGTTGTCGATGGTGTAGAGCAGCTGCGACTGGTCCAGGTGGCTGCAGAGTGCATGGGCCACGCGCGTGTTGCCCAGCGCGCACAGCGCGCAGTACAGCTTCAGCGTGTGGTAGTGGAACCGCCGCATGTCCTCCTGCTCCGAGAGCTCCATGATGTCCACGCACCTGAGGGGGAGGGAGGGAGGAGGGGAGCGGAGTGAGAGGTGTTGGTTTTCCGTCGACTAAAACTATGGCGAAAAATGTTCGTCGACTACCTTTTTTCGCAGACGAAAGGAATATGGACCTGACTTTTTGAAAGAGCGCACGTGCGGCAGTAAATTAATAATTAATAGATACAAACAAAAACTTACACAACACTCATGATAGTGCTGAATATGATAATAACCCCAAAAAGGCGTCAGAAGCATCTTCGGCAGGGAGAACCATTCGAAAAAAAGGTTTTTCCCCCAATGTCACTCCCTGCTAATTAATACATTTTAGGTTGTTATTGATTCAGAATGGTCTCGCATCGGTCCACCGTCTAGCAACACCCCCGTTGCTAGGTAACGCTCTGCTGCGCTGTGGTCCGTCAATGAAACGATTGCCCACGTCCACCGCCATTGTAAGTGCGATCTTACGAACTGAATTTCTGAATGGAGGCTCAGATTGAGGTGTTTAAACAGAACGTCGATGTTAGGGGCTCATTACTCAACCTCGCGGTTACAATATTAACGCTTCTGATGACCTTTAAAAATACGATCGCCACATTAGCTTTAGGCGATTTTGCTTCTGGTTCATTCATTCTGGTGAATATATAACATGGACTTCCCCTTCCCCCCTGTAGTAACTCTGAGGACCCCCTAGGGGGTCACGGACCCCTGGTGCAGAGAATACCTGTTCTCCTCAGGTATGTGTGAGAAAGTGAACAGTAGTATCTGTTCTCCTCAGGTATGTGTAACGCCGGGACTCCACAGGACACGCGTCTCCATCGCGTGCGTCAAAAAACGAACCGGGGCAATTTTAATGCAGTCACGCAACGCAACACGGGCAGTGGAGCCACCCTTCATTGATTAAAAAGGGAACATTCCCTGGCGGTGACGGAGACGCGACGCGCCCGGTGGAGCCCCGGTGTAAGAAAGTGAACAGTAGTATCTGTTCTCCTCAGGTATGTGTAATAATAAAGTGAAGTAGTGAACAGTAGTACCCGTTCTCCTCAGGTATGTGTAATAATAAAGTGAAGTAGTGAACAGTAGTACCCGTTCTCCTCAGGTATGTGTAATAATAAAGTGAAGTAGTGAACAGTAGTATCTGTTCTCCTCAGGTATGTGTAATAATAAAGTGAAGTAGTGAACAGTAGTACCTGTTCTCCTCAGGTATGTGTAATAATAAAGTGAAGTAGTGAACAGTAGTACCTGTTCTCCTCAGGTATGTGTAATAATAAAGTGAAGTAGTGAACAGTAGTATCTGTTCTCCTCAGGTATGTGTAATAATAAAGTGAAGTAGTGAACAGTAGTATCTGTTCTCCTCAGGTATGTGTAATAATAAAGTGAAGTAGTGAACAGTAGTATCTGTTCTCCTCAGGTATGTGTAAGAAAGTGAACAGTAGTACCTGTTCTCCTCAGGTATGTGTAATAATAAAGTGAAGTAGTGAACAGTAGTACCTGTTCTCCTCAGGTATGTGCACGGCCAGCATCTGCAGCGGCTCCACACACTGCAGAAGCCAGCCCTGCCTCTCGCTGACGCGGCCCGCCTCCACCTTGAGGAAGGTGTTGGGCATGCGGCTCCACAGCACGGCGCTGATGCTCTGCACGTCCAGACGCGGCGGACACTGCGGCACCGGGTTCCTGTGCTCGCTCTTGAAGGCGGCCGAGGACAGCGGCATGGTGTTCTGGAGGGAGGACCCACAGAACGGATATCGTAAAGAGGAGAGCGGCATGGCGTTCTTTAGGGGACCCACAGAACTAGCGGATTCAAATGAAAATCAACCGATAATCACCAGTAGGTTACTTATCAAGATGATCTTATCGACCTACTGCATGTACAGTATACTGGGAGCCTACTGGCTGCAATTAGGACAGGTGCACAGAACACACATTGTAAAGAGAGTGGCGTGGCATTCTGGAGGACCCACAGAACACATTGTAAAGAGAGTGGCATGGCCTTCTGGAGGACCCACAGAACACACGTTGTAAAGAGAGTAGCATGGCCTTCTGGAGGACCCACAGAACACATTGTAAAGAGAGTGGCATGGCCTTCTGGAGGACCCACAGAACACACGTTGTAAAGAGAGTGGCGTGGCCTTCTGGAGGACCCACAGAACACACATTGTAAAGAGAGTGGCATGGCCTTCTGGAGGACCCACAGAACACACGTTGTAAAGAGAGTGGCGTGGCATTCTGGAGGACCCACAGAACACACATTGTAAAGAGAGTAGCATGGCCTTCTGGAGGACCCACAGAACACACATTGTAAAGAGAGTAGCATGGCCTTCTGGAGGACCCACAGAACACACATTGTAAAGAGAGTGGCATGGCCTTCTGGAGGACCCACAGAACACACGTTGTAAAGAGAGTGGCGTGGCATTCTGGAGGACCCACAGAACACACATTGTAAAGAGAGTAGCATGGCCTTCTGGAGGACCCACAGAACACACATTGTAAAGAGAGTAGCATGGCCTTCTGGAGGACCCACAGAACACACATTGTAAAGAGAGTGGCATGGCATTCTGGAGGACCCACAGAACACACATTGTAAAGAGAGTGGCATGGCATTCTGGAGGACCCACAGAACACACATTGTAAAGAGAGTGGCATGGCCTTCTGGAGGACCCACAGAACACACATTGTAAAGAGAGTGGCATGGCCTTCTGGAGGACCCACAGAACACACATTGTAAAGAGAGTGGCATGGCATTCTGGAGGACCCACAGAACACACATTGTAAAGAGAGTGGCATGGCATTCTGGAGGACCCACAGAACACACATTGTAAAGAGAGTGGCATGGCATTCTGGAGGACCCACAGAACACACATTGTAAAGAGAGTGGCATGGCCTTCTGGAGGACCCACAGAACACACGTTGTAAAGAGAGTGGCATGGCCTTCTGGAGGACCCCCAGAACACACGTTGTAAAAGGGTATAGGCTAAATAAGCTGTGTGGCTTCACTTCAGCCTCTACTTTTTCAGAAATGTGGTTATTTTCTCTCTCTCTTTTTTGCCACAACATTTGCCTTTGAAACCGCAGGACCGAACTTCTCTCTCACTCACACACACACACACACACACACACACACACACACACACACACACACACACACACACACACACACACACACACACACACACACACACACACACACACACACACACACACACACACACACACACACACACACACACACACACACACACACACACACACACACACACACGGTATATGACTTTGTTTTGCAAACAGGGGTGAGTATAAACTCGGGCCATGTCCCTGCTTTTCATATATAAATCAGAAACCTGAGATACTGTTTAGTAGCCTACGGTGCCTGATTGATTGATCGCTACCAATTAAGCACAGCCTAAAAAGTTATGAACCGGCACAATTAAACTGGCACTTTTAATTAGTTGAAGAACTGAGTCGTTAATTTCATCACCTTGGCCATTATGGATATCTAAGTTTGTGGTTTATTTTTAATGACCTTATGTATATTGCATGTGTTAAAACGAGGGTTGATGGATGCATTTACAAAAAAGATAGTTCATATTAATAGGTAATGCATATTGTGTAATTTGCCAGAGTGACCACACTAATGTAAGATGGAGTGAGGAGAAGTGCCTGCCTCAGCGTTGCAGGCCTGACACTTCCCCCGAATCTAGCTTAACTGCCTGCAGATAAGGGTGTGGAATGTGACACAAAACAAACACAAAGTTAGAATGTGGAGATAAGAGGTTTCTGGCCGACAGCAACAATAATATGAAACAGGGTCTCATTGAAATAATTTTTTTATAAAAAAAAAAAAAGTCACTGTTTTAAATCATCATTACAGCATCCTTTGTTTCTCCATTGACAGCCATGCAGCGGAGGAGTGTATACCTTTATCTTTGTCAGCTCGAACTGGAAGAGGTTGGGGCTGGTTGGTCGCACAAACACCGCAGGAAACAGCTTGGTGTTCGGCTCCACCTTGGCAGAGAGAGAAGAAGCCGTTAACATCCAGCCTGCACAGTCAGGAGGCAAACATGAAAGGGGGTTGAACGGCGGTGACACGAGAACGTGACTTGCAGGAAGCAGTTTAGCGGGAGTGCATGACGTGTCGTGGAGTGCTCAGAATAGTTCCGTGTTTGTAGTGTGTGTATGCGTACGCGACGCGCGTGTGTGCACCGCGCACGCGCGTGTGTTGTGTGTTCCAGAGAGTGGTGGCGGCTGCCAGGATGACTCATAGCACAGCAAAGCCTCGCCATGCACATTCCTGCGTGAAATAACATAAGGAGATTATACCCCGTTTGAAAGGCTCCCGCGAGATTAACTTCCCCAGGTGTGTGTAGAGCGTACCGTTTGAACAGCTTTGTGCTTTTCAAGTTTGACAGGGTGATGCGCGGTACCGGCAGAGATACGGTACCACATCTTGCTTTGGCAACGATAGCATATTAGGCAGTGGTGGAATGTAACTAAGTACATTTAC
This sequence comes from Electrona antarctica, assembly GCF_951216825.1. Taxonomy (NCBI): domain Eukaryota; kingdom Metazoa; phylum Chordata; class Actinopteri; order Myctophiformes; family Myctophidae; genus Electrona; species Electrona antarctica. Next base: position 36,895,257 of record NC_136799.1, read on the forward strand.
TGACGTACTGTGCATATTTACAATGTTGTACTTTACCCGAGTATTTCCAATTATACTGCACTACATCTCAGATACAAATATTGTACTTTTACATTTATTTGACAGCTTTAGTTACTAGTTATTTTGTATGTTTGGATTATTATCCTTATATACAATTGAAAACATGTCCCCAAAAGCACGCACAGCAACAAAAGGCACCAGCTACTACGTCACTGACACGCTGCAACACGCTGCAACACACACTGCAACAACACACTAACACGACACAGTCTTACCCTCCGCGTCGATCCACGGCTATCTCCTCATGTCGCGCCGCACGCCCACAGTCAACAACACCCGCGCAAAAACTGTCATTGCACTGCCACTACAGCCGCCTCCCGTCCACACTCACAAACAACATCAATATCAATAATAAACACAAACACGCCACAAGCACCGACACCCCCGCCTAATTTGTTGCCAGGTCTATGAAAACAAGCCCAGAAAAAATGCCATTCAACACGCTACTTACAACTCGCTTACAATTCGCGGACCTGGCAACACTGCATCCTGTTTTCCCATTGGCTACGGTTGCTACAACACGCATTTGCACTGCATCTTGGGAGCAACACAGCTTAATGTAGGGGTCACCGATTGCTGTGCTACATCCCCCTCATGTCCTCACCACCCCGTTCGGCTACACCACACACACTCACCTACACAATTCTCCACATGCAACACAGGGCCCTTATTGGCTAGCCCCCTCACATGGCGATCCCCACGCAACAAAACACAGCCAGCCACACACACACACACCCACCCACACACACACACACCACGCCCACGTTCGGAAATATCGCACTGAGCGCACTGTGCAAACCTGGCGTGGTACAAGCGGGACAAACCGACGCGCAAATATCGACACGAACAACAACAACAACACTACACGCACACGCGCGCGCTGCAACAACACACAGCTACGTCCAGTGTGTGTGTGTGTGTGTGTGTGTGTGCGTGCGTGCGTGCGCGGGGGGGAATTTGGATCGCCTCGCGATGCAGCGAAAATGCCACTACACTACACAGGGCTCGACAGTGCGACTAGGTACTCGCATTTGCGCCTTACAACATCACCGTGCGAGTTGTAACATTCACTTTGTACCACCGGTGCGACTACACAATCCGAACTTTAAAGCTACAACTTGCGCAGTTTACATCCACAAGAATGTGTCACTCTCTCGGTTCTGCACCGCTGCTGGAGAAGTATAGCACTGTCGCAGGCAGCGCCACTAATCCCCCCCCCCCCCCCCCCCCCACACACCCCAGAGACGGAGGAGAGAGAAGAGAGCGAGAGAGACAGAGAGCACACACGTGAGTCCTGCAAATTATATTGACCCAATATTAATTTGTACAACCTCGCAAAGCATAAGATATCATGCTTTGGAGAATAGGCTGGTCTCTCTTTTTACAAGACATAAGCCATTGCATACAGCTTCTCAACCCTTTTAAATTTCAAGGACCCCCATAACTCTGAGAGTAAAACCAAATGGACCCATAAGAGTCCCATTTGATTCCATTTGTACAGTATCACAGTTAAACGTTATAACAGAGTCCATTTGGTTCCATTTGTACACTCTCAGAGTTACAGACCTGTAGGGTCCACTTGGTTCCATTTGTACACTCTCAGAGTTACAGACCTATAATGGGTCCATTTGGAACCCCCTCAAGGAACCATGAGGGTCCCTGGATCACACCTTTGACAGCCACTGCTTTAAATCTATACATAACTAATATAGAGCATATTTGATCCATTTATTGTTATGGATAAGAACAACAACACTACACGCGCGCGCGCGCACGCGCTGCAACACAAAACAGCTGCATACAACGCGTGTCACTGTGGACTTCTGTATCTGTGGACTTCTGTATCGCAACGCGGGGCAACGCAACTCTGGGATGAGCGGGCCGAAGGCCCGCGAAATTCTAGTTACAGTACATACATTACCCACTTCAGCCCAATATACATTTCGGCCATTTGAAAATAGCCAATCTACATGTAGATCTGCTATGAACTTGTAGATCTGCTATTTTCAAAATATTTGTATACGTACATTTGAAAACTTGAAATGAGACATTCAGCATAAAGAGTACTTTCTACTCGTGGTACCTTGGGTACATTTGGACAGCAAAAAATGTTGAATTCCAGACTTCTAAATTGCAGTATTGATACTTTTACTCAAGTACAAAATGCAAGTACTTTTTCCACGACTGATATCAGGGATGGGAGGAGGGACACATTGATGGCTAGATGGCAGAGAGATGGAGATACCACGGGTGGATGGGCGGATTGATGGCTGTCCATGTGCATATCGGCGGCATAAAGTAACTAGTACAGCTAGTGCAACCACAGAGAAGGCCCTGTCACCCCAGGTGTTGCGCTTGATCTTTTTGGGGACCTCAAGGAGGCCGGCGTCGCTGGCCCTGAGGGAACGGGATGAGTATATACCTGGTAGGAGGTGGAGATGTCCTTGCCGTTGACGGTGAAGGCCAGCAGGCCGGTGGCCAGGTCCATCAGACAGCCCACCTCCAGGTCCACGTTGCTGCGGCTCGAGGCGTGGGCCGCCGTGGTCACATCGCCGCCCCACACCATGTAGCAGTTATTCCTCTTCACACTGCCACACAGAGGAGGATGACCAAAACTAAATGAAGCTACGGTGACTAAAACTAAAGACTATATTATGTTGACAATTCCGTCAAACAAATTGTGTGGTCTCGCTCTGATCTGGTGAGTGTCCTTAACCCATTTTGACCTGAGATCAGATTCTAAAAATGTCTTCTACATCTTGACAGTTTTCTGAAAAAGCTTTGTTTCTATGTCAGTCGTTCTTCGATTTTTCAAAAATAGCAGACCTACAAGCTCGTAGCGCGCCACTCGGTGGCGCGCTACCGAGTGCGCGCCACCGTGTCTCTGACCAGGCAGAGACATGCCCTTGGCCTGGTCGTAGAAGGAAGGTACAGTACGTCCATAATTGCCTGTTAAGTCAAAATTATATGATGCCACCTGGACGGAAGCCTGATCAAGCAGGGGCAGCTGCGCTGCGGTGGCAATCAAGAATGTTTGTTCTAAGCTCTAGCACTCTGCACCATTGTGTTGCTGGTTCACCACGGAGAAAGGACCTCATACATCGGGCGGTAAACGACAAACCTCACTATCGCTCTCTCTATCATTCGCATCAACTGCAAAGATTGAACATATATGATTACTATTTTTCTGTTAGAGGCAAAATAGGACAGGAACTGGGAACCTACCATGCAGGAAATTAAGTCAATGTCATTATTATATTGAAATCCCTGACTGGGAAGAGACTTTGATTTATCGTGCTATAATTTTACATTACGATTGGTGTCAATAAAACCATGCTCCGGCGGCAATATAACCTGCATTTTCCCTGACTCTGTGTGGTGACTTGGATCAGACTTTACAAAATAAAAACTGGACCAAAATGTTATAGGGAGGAACTAAATATTTTATGTTTGGTTTGCGCTCGGGTGCTGCCCTGAGATTGGCTCCATGCAACCAAGTGTAAAATCAGGTATTACGAGGCCATCAAGGCAAAACATAAAATAAAGTTTTACTCATTTAGAAGACATTTGTAAAATTGGCCACCACTTTTCAAACTATCTTCATGTAAAATACCACTATTTTTTTCCTACTCAGTCTGTGTCTCAAAGGAGGGCTGAAACCCGTCCACCAGTGACATCATCGTTTTTTATATTTAGATTTTATCATGAACATTATTAGTGAGGACCAATTATATGAAGATGAAAAGTGGTGAAGTGGTCCTTTTAATGGCTTAAATGAGCTACACACAAATCAAATGGTCTTGACTTGTGGAGGAGGAGGAGGAGGAGGAGGAGGAGGTGGGAGTGGCCTGTGGACAGACTCACCTCTCATGGACCCGCCCACGCTCGTCGCCAAGGGTTACCGTCACTGTGCGGTTCTTGCTGAGGTTGAAGTTGTTGCTATAGTAATGGTAGTCAGGGGTAACCCAGCCCACCCACACGCCGGCAGGGTCCTGGCCAGCAAACACCCTGACCGAGTGGTAGTACTGCAAAAAAACCCAGCAGTGACATGACATATTTAACACAATGTTATTTATGACAGTAGGGTTGTCACGGTTATGACATTTTACAGCAGCTGCAGCACACAAACTGATTACACTATAGATGTAGATGTTCATAAACGCACCTGGCAGTTATGAGTGAGTCGTTCTTGTTATAATTACCGTTGTGATGCTGCTGTAATCCACTCGTCTGCCCTCATCACTGTGCCTCACAGATCTCAGGGGGTATCTGTCGTGAAATTAATTATGAATGACAAAACAAGAAATGCTACTTAGCACGTAATTCACCACTTTAACACTATTGTAGGCATGTGTGAACATCTTTTAAAACATCTCAAACATTTTCACTTTGTTTTAAGCAGATCAAGCTTGTAGATTATCTATTGTGTTTTGTAATAATAATAATAATAATAATAATAATAATAATAATAATAATAATAATAATAATAATAATAATAATAATAATAATAATAAAATAAACAAAGTACCTAGTAACTAAAGTATTGACAAATCATAGTGGAGTAAAAAGCGCAATAGTAGAAGTAAAAGTATTTTGGAAATACTCCAGTAAAGTAAAAAAGCACTTACAATGTACTAAATATACTTAAATGGTAAATGGTGCATTTATATAGCGCCTTTATCAAAGGTGCTTTACATTCACCCATTCACACACATTCATACACCAATTGCGGCGGAAGCCATACAAGGGACCAACCAGCACATCGGGAGCAATTTGGGGTTCAGTGTCTTGCCCAAGGACACTTCGACATGTAGACAGGAGGAGCCGGGATTCGAACCGCCGACCCATGGATCATTGGACGACCTGCTCTACCTCCTGAGCCACAGTCGCCCCTTAGTGCGAGCGGCCCACGTACCAACCTGTGTTTGACTTGGCGAATGCGGGCGGCCCACCAACCTGTGTTTGACTTGGCTAATGCGGGCGGCCCACCAACCTGTGTTTGACCTGGCGAATGTGAGTGGCCCACCAACCTGTGTTTGACCTGGCGAATGCGAGCGGCCCACCAACCTGTGTTTGACTTGGCGAATGCGAGCGGTCCACCAACCTGTGTTTGACCTGGCGAATGCTGGCGGCCCACCAACCTGTGTTTGACTTGGTGAATGTGAGTGGCCCACCAACCTGTGTTTGACCTGGCGAATGCTGGCGGCCCACCAACCTGTGTTTGACCTGGCGAATGCTGGCGGCCCACCAACCTGTGTTTGACCTGGCGAATGCGAGCGGCCCACCAACCTGTGTTTGACTTGGCGAATGTGAGCGGCCCACCAACCTGTGTTTGACCTGGCGAATGCTGGCGGCCCACCAACCTGTGTTTGACCTGGCGAATGCGAGCGGCCCACCAACCTGTGTTTGACTTGGCGAATGCGAGCGGCCCACCAACCTGTGTTTGACTTGGTGAATGTGAGCGGCCCACCAACCTGTGTTTGACCTGGCGAATGCGGGCGGCCCACCAACCTGTGTTTGACTTGGCGAATGTGAGCGGCCCACCAACCTGTGTTTGACCTGGCGAATGCGGGCGGCCCACCAACCTGTGTTTGACTTGGCGAATGCGGGCGGCCCACCAACCTGTGTTTGACCTGGCGAATGTGAGCGGCCCACCAACCTGTGTTTGACCTGGCGAATGCGGGCGGCCCACCAACCTGTGTTTGACTTGGCGAATGCGGGCGGCCCACCAACCTGTGTTTGACTTGGTGAATGCGGGCGGCCCACCAACCTGTGTTTGACTTGGCGAATGCGGGCGGCCCACCAACCTGTGTTTGACTTGGCGAATGCGGGCGGCCCACCAACCTGTGTTTGACTTGGCGAATGCGGGCGGCCCACCAACCTGTGTTTGACTTGGCGAATGTGAGCGGCCCACCAACCTGTGTTTGACTTGGCGAATGCGAGCGGCCCACCAACCTGTGTTTGACTTGGCGAATGCGAGCGGCCCACCAACCTGTGTTTGACTTGGCGAATGTGAGCGGCCCACCAACCTGTGTTTGACTTGGCGAATGCGGGTGGCCCACCAACCTGTGTTTGACCTGGCGAATGCGGGCGGCCCACCAACCTGTGTTTGACTTGGCGAATGCGAGCGGCCCACCAACCTGTGTTTGACTTGGCGAATGCGAGCGGCCCACCAACCTGTGTTTGACTTGGTGAATGTGAGCGGCCCACCAACCTGTGTTTGACTTGGCGAATGCGAGCGGCCCACCAACCTGTGTTTGACTTTGAGAGCCTCGTCGTCATGGACTCCGTTCATGTCGACGACGGGGGAGCTCTTGTAGACAGAGTGGAACTCCACAGGCATGCTGAGTCGACAGAACACCATGTCGGCGTTGCTGTTCTGGGTGCCAAACGTCTTGTGGCTGACCTTAAGACACGGAGGACTGTCCACGGTGCCGTCGATCCTGGTCACCTGGGGAAGGTTCAGTGACAAATGACAATATGTTTGGGTTTTTTAGCCCAGGATCTTTGTAAACCATTTTTCACCCGGTGCCAATGGCCTATATGTGTGCACACATGCCATTTTGGAAAGAACTTCCCTACTTCCTTCACAGGTGTTACCGATGATACTAATGAAGGCTCTGTTCCATTCTGGTCAAACAGAATCAGGGTTCTGCTATTGTGCATGTTGGCTCACTGGAAACACTCTGCTACACCAGTGGGTCTCAAAGTGTCCTTGAGTGGGTTCTAAATGGCCCAGTATGGGTTTGTAACTCTGAGAGCGTTTGGTTCCACTTGACTAGATTGCTGAATTCCTGCAATGACCATAATGCTTTGGTGCACTGCCCCTCCTTGTGGAGAGGGGGGAGTGCTGCGTGGAGATGTGACTTGAAGTCCAGGAAGGAAGTGAGAACACATTTTCATGACACATTTTCGTCATGAAGACTACAATATCTAAAAACACATATCACACACATAAAAAACCAGAGTGTTTCTTCTTGTGTCCTAAACATCCTTATTAACCCAGTTTGGGCGGGAACCCCTTTTGGTGTTAGCATTATGTTATGCTTTAGCTATTGAAAAATAGCAGATCTACAAGCTCATAGCGCGCCACCGAGTGGCGCGCTACGAGCTTGTAGGTCTGCTATTTTTGAAAAATCGAAAAATGGGTTAAAATAAGATCTGGTTGCAAAAGGGGTTCTTCCGTGTAGCTTACCGCTATGTGGCCGTGGTCCTTGGGCACGTTGACGAACGTGACACTTTCATGGTTCTTCCGTGTAGCTTACCGCTATGTGGCTGTGGTCCTTACCGCTATGTGGCTGTGGTCCTTACCGCTATGTGGCCGTGGTCCTTACCGCTATGTGGCTGTGGTCCTTACCGCTATGTGGCTGTGGTCCTTGGGCACGTTGACGAACGTGACACTTTCATGGTTCTTCCGTGTAGCTTACCGCTATGTGGCCGTGGTCCTTACCGCTATGTGGCCGTGGTCCTTACCGCTATGTGGCCGTGGTCCTTACCGCTATGTGGCCGTGGTCCTTACCGCTATGTGGCCGTGGTCCTTACCGCTATGTGGCCGTGGTCCTTACCGCTATGTGGCCGTGGTCCTTACCGCTATGTGGCTGTGGTCCTTACCGCTATGTGGCCGTGGTCCTTGGGCACGTTGACGAACGTGACACTTTCATGGTTCTTCCGTGTAGCTTACCGCTATGTGGCCGTGGTCCTTACCGCTATGTGGCCGTGGTCCTTACCGCTATGTGGCCGTGGTCCTTACCGCTATGTGGCCGTGGTCCTTACCGCTATGTGGCCGTGGTCCTTGGGCACGTTGACGAACGTGTAGCTTACCGCTATGTGGCCGTGGTCCTTGGGCACGTTGACGAACGTGGGGAGGCGCTTGCTGAACCACATGGTCACCTCTCGGTTCATGTTTACGGCGAAGGGCTCGAAGCCCTCCTGCAGGCCGCACATGGTGTAGTACTTGAACGTGCTGGCGTCTTTCCCCAGGTTCATGCGACCCACCTGGGACAGGCCCAGACTGCACACCGGAATGAACCCTGAAGGACCAACACACAGGGGTGGAAAAAGCACGTACATGTTTTACTTAAGTAAAAGTGCACATACCGCAAAAGTATTGGCATGAAAATGTACATAACGTACTCGTTATGCAGAATGTCCCATTTCATGTTTACAAATGTATAAGAATCTTTTGAAAATAGGCCAAAATGTGTATAGGGCTGAAGTGGTTACTCTATGTTTTGTAATAATAATCTAATAATAATCTAATAATCTATCACATTTCATTTATACGATACGATACATGATCCAAAAAGTGTTCCTATTATGAACGAGAGGCATGTTGAAGTCAGAAATGAAGCGCTTAGTATATCCATCAGATCAAAACCACGGAGAGCGCCCTGGATTAGGAGAGACGAGACATTCTTTCTGCCGCGCTAACAGCTAAGTGAACGGTAAGCTACGGTCTACGGTGGCCGAGTGTCCGACTGAAAAATAAAAAAAGGAAAAAATTCAGAATATTCTCCCCTCGCCTGATATCATTGAGGATGCGCTAGGACGTGTACACACGTCCAATGCATGCGTCGGTTGGATTCCCTAGGACGTGTGGCTACGTCCTACGGACGGAAACGGTTAATATAGCTGTTGTGTGGAAATAAGACTTCCAGTTCTAGGAAACACAGAATGGGGGGACTTTTTTTAAATTATTTCATAACAGCTCTAAGGTATATTAATGACATAGTAAAATGTTGAAAATGAGTGGAATTCCCCTTTAAGTACAGTACAGTAATTATAATAAGTTACTTTACACCACTGCCAACACACCACAGCGTGAACACTCAGATAAGGTGTCCTTGGCCAAACATTGTTGAAGACCCCGGCGGCTCTAGTGATTCTCAAACTTTGCCATTTCAAGGACGCTCCAGTTTACGCCCCAGTTTACTACCATGATTAGGCCATGACCATGATTAGGCCATGACCATGATTAGGCCATGGACTGCCATAAGTGAGTGTACAAATGGAACCATCCATTTGGTTAAATTTGCACACTCTCAGAGTTACCAATCAATCAGCTGGGACCCCCTCAAGGACCCCAGGGAGTTCCTGGACCCCACTATGTTGCCCACTGCTCTACAATACACATGGGCAACAGATTTCCTGAGGGCCGCAGAGAGTACATGGAGGCCTACATACCTGCTTTCCATTGATGCAGTGTCCATATTTATATTAAATACATATATTCTGCAATGAGTCTATATTTTTTAATGTGATATTGAGGTCTAAATTGCAGGCTTGTTTTACAACTGTGTAGTATTGTGTATGCATCCATGTGTGATTGACGGTGTGGGAGTGATGAGTGGGTGTGACTGGCTGATTGAATGAGAGAGACTGATTTTGCAGGTTGGATTGATTGAACAGAACACTTTATTAAATAAGATTGTTAACAGTACAGGTAGTACAGTCAAAGGTTATGCTAAAAAAAAAACCCAGGAGGCTTGTTTCTTTGATTGAGTAGTTTTGTTCTATTCTCATGTATGTATAACTGTATCGATTCATTTTTCACTTCTTCTGTTTTAAGCATCCTAATGTAATTTTACAATTGTGTTCTGTGTAAAGCACATTGCATTGCCTTGTGCTATAGAGGGTATGCGCATGCATAAAGTGAGTGGCAAATCGAGTGGCAAAGTTACAGTGGCAAAGTGAGTTTAAGAGGCTGTTGCAGTAATGGAGTCTGGTTGTGAGGAAAGTGTGCATGATTATCTCTGCAGAAGCGAGGGACAGTGTGGGACGAAGGCAGGCATGAGTATGGCGACGGCGGGTGATGTGGAGGTGGAACAAGGCCAAGGTCAAGGTGATCTGGTTAAGGACAGGGTCAAGGTGATCTGGTTAAGGACAGGGTCAAGGTGATCTGGTTAAGGACAGGGTCAAGGTGATCTGGTTAAGGACAGGGTCAAGGTGATCTGGTTATGGACAGGGTCAAGGATGACACCACGGTTCCAGACTTGGGTGGAAGGGGTGACAATGGAGCCGTCGATAACTTAACCCATTTTGGGCGGTAACTCCTTTTGGTGTTAGCATTATGTTATGCTTTAGCTATTGAAAAATAGCAGATCTACAAGCTCATAGCGCGCCACCGAGTGGCGCGCTATGAGCTTGTAGATCTGCTATTTTTGAAAAATCGAAGAACGACTGACAGAAACATAGCTTTTTCAGAAAACTGTCAGGATGTAGAAGACATTTTTAGAATCTGATCTGAGGTCAAAATGGGTTAATCAGCACTATACAGTATGTGTTTCACTGTGGTGGAAAAAAGTTACTCAAAAGTTATTTTTTCTTAAGTATAAGTAAGTATCAATACTGCATTGTTGATATACTCTAGTTGCAAGGAAAAGTCCGGAATTCAAAATGTACTTGAGTAAAAGTACAAACGTATTGGTATCAAAATGTACTTATAAAGTACCAGAAGTAGAAAGTACTCTTTATGCAGAATGTCCCGTTTCACACGTTTTCAAATGTATACACATCTTTTAAAAATAGCAGATCTACAAGCTGTGTTGTGTTGTGATGCATAGTGAGCTTGTAGATCTGCTATTTACAAATGTCCGAAATGTATATAGTGGCTGAAGTGGTTAATGTATGTTTTGTAATAATAATCAAAAGCTACAAAGTATAACTACAGTAACTAAAGCTGTCAAATAATTGTAGTGCAGTAAAAGTACTATATATTTGCCTCTGAGATGTAGTGGAGTAGAAGTAAAAGTACCGAAAATTTGAAATATTCCAGTAAAGTAAAAAACAAAACAAAAACTTAAAATTGTACTCAAGTACAGGTCTTGGGTGGAAGTACTTAGTTTTGCACCACTGGTGTTCAAGTTCCAATGGAACTGTCCAGTGTGTGGCCCTCCGCTCACATTATATTACTGAGTCGGTACAGTGTGTCCTTCTGGGGAAAAAAGGCTGCTGTAGGACAAGTTACAACACACACAACAGGGTGTGTGTGTGTGTGTGTGTGTGTGTGTGTGTGTGTGTGTGGGGGGGGGGGGGGGGGTACAGCACGAGCAATCCAGCTTTTACTAAAAGCCAATTTACGAGTGTCACGTTAAATAATGGTGATTCTGTAACTGGGGAGCCGTTCATTTCTTCGCCTGTACGGCCCCGGCATTCTCCATTAATGCCTCAGCATGATGACTGTCTCCGTCTCTGGATATAAATGAAGGTCTGTGACGAGAACACGAACACGCACACACTGACACCATCATCTTTGCTCTCCCGCTCTGTGACGGGAACACGCACACACTGACACCATCATCTTTGCTCTCCCGCTCTGTGACGGGAACACGCACACACACACACTGACACCATCATCTTTGCTCTCCCCCTCTGTGACGGGAACACGAACACGCACACACTGACACCATCATCTTTGCTCTGCCGCTCTGTGACGAGAACACGAACACGCACACACTGACACCATCATCTTTGCTCTCCCGCTCTGTGACGGGAACACGGACACACACACACTGACACCATCATCTTTGCTCTCCCGCTCTGTGACGGGAACACAAGCACGCACACACTGACACCATCATCTTTGCTCTCCCGCTCTGTGACGGGAACACGAACACGCACACACTGAACCATCATCTTTGCTCTGCCGCTCTGTGACGGGAACACAAGCACGCACACACACTGACACCATCATCTTTGTTCACCCGCTCTGTGACGGGAACACAAGCACGCACACACTGAACCATCATCTTTGCTCTGCCGCTCTCGCCCTCTAAAGCTGCTGTCAGTCTACCATACTGTACCCACTGTACCACCCTCAGGGGTAGAAAAAGTACACGTTTCTTTTCCTTTTATTTTTTTACTGTAAAACTGTAAAAGTATCAATACTGCAATATAGCACTACTCTGTTACAAGTACAAGTATGGGATTATAAATGTACTTCATGTATCAAAAGTAAAAGTACTCTTTATACAGAATGTCCCATTTCAAGTTTTCAAATGTATAATCTACAAGCTTTATGGTCGGAGACGTGTCTCTGTATTATTTACGACAGTCTCCTTTGTGTGACTCATACAGTCTAACTAATTCGGTAATATCAGAGTTTTCTCGCAGTCGGTTGATTCTTCATATCCATATGAGTGAAACCACCGGGCTAATTTGTTTATTTTTGGAACACAGTTCTTCTTTGACGCGATATAAAAAAAAAGTTTATTTAAAAAAGAAAAAAAACTCAAAAACGTCAGACTTTTTACGAATGTTTTACCCTCTCAGAGTTAAATGAAAACTCAGGCGTTCCCTCACCGTCCTCGGTCTCAAAGTCGGCGAAGCAGAGTTCGGAGCCCTTGCTGGTGATGAGGATCTCTCCGTTCAGAGTGAAGATCATGGACTTGTCCTCCATGTTGATCATACAGCCCACCACGTCGCCCGTGTGCCAGCACCGCCCGAAGAAACGGCTGCCCATGTTCAGTCGATGGCCCTACGCACGCATGCACGCACGCACGCACGTGCACACACACACACACACACACACACGGACACACACACACGGACACACACACACACACACACACACACACGTATGAACAATTGAACATAAAATACAGTAAAATGCATATAGTAGTTACTACAGTAGCTGATTTATGGTCTCTAGCAGGGGTGACAGACACCAAATTGTGTTGTATGGAGCGCCTCCATGGAGCCTCATTTTAGATAATTATGTCCTACGAGACTCTGCTGTGGTTTAAATGAGCTAATTAATCATAATTACTCATGATTGCACATGAAATGAAATAGATTAATAGCGATATAAACATGTAAAGTTTCTTCCAGTGAGATACAGTTGGAGGCCATCGATATTGTCCTTTTCTTTTTGCTGAGGTTTGCGTGATCTGCGCAAACCTCACTCGCCCATTTTGGGCGAGAACCCCTTTGTGTTTTAAACATTATGTTATAATTTAGCTATTGAAAAATAGCAGATCTACAAGCTCATAGCGCACCACCGAGTGGCGCGCTACGAGCTTGTAGGTCTGCTATTTTTGAAAAATCGTGAAAATATTTATTTCAGAAAACTGGAGGATTTAGAAGGATTTTTTAAAATGTTGAGGTCAGGCCTAAATGGGTCAAATGATAAGGGACAATATCGGTGGCACCCAACTGTAAAGTGATATGACAAATAGTAGTGCCTTTTACCCTGTATCCGTCAAAGACAAACGCCAGCTGGTCCGTGCCCAGTTCCACGTCAGGCTTGCAGCCGGGCCGGGCCCAGCCCACTCTCATGTCTCCCCCCGTCACCGCCTCAAATTCAAAGTACCATTTCCCCGTCGTCACGGCGTAGGTCCTCTCCACGCGGAAGAAACGGATCTTATCGATGCTCAGACGCTCCGCCACGTGACCTAGTGGGGGAGAGGGGTCGACCGCGGCATCAGAGAGGAGCATGGAACCAGCAGCTCTGGTGTATGCTGCCAGTTGAGGGCCTTTTCACTTCCACAAAGATTTAGAGATTGTGTTTCATGACAACCAGGATGTATAGCGAACAAATAGACAGTTGTGGAAGAAGTGCACTCATATTCTCATGGAAAAGTAGAAATGAGTGAATGAATCATCAGAATATATTAGCAAAGTAAAAGTACTTTTCAAAAAGCTCCTTGAGTAAACATACTTAGTTAAGCAAATAAAGGTTATCGTTTCTGATTTCCAACGCTTTGCAGCTCATTATTATTTTCCACTTCGTACATTTTGTTGGCCGGACTTACCTCCTTCCTGGTCAGAGCGCTCAATGTTGTATGAACTTACCGCCTTCCTGGTCAGAGGGTTCAATGTTGTATCCGTAGCCAATCAGAGTGCGGATAGCCTCACGGAGGCTGTCCCTGTTTGACTTCTTGGTTCGCTCGTCCAGCAGCGCGTAGGGAACGAGGCGAGGGTTCCGCTTGCTCTTCACATCCTGTCAGTGATGGAAAAAGTATTCACATGTTTTACTTAAGTAAACATATCAATACTGCAATGTAGAAATACTCTTTGTTACAAGTAAAAGTCCAGAATTTAAAATGTACTTGAGAAAAAGTGAAAAAGTATTGGGATCAAAATGTACTTAAAGTACCAAAAGACTCGAACCCGCGACACACTGTCAGGATTACCAGCCTAGGTGCCTGGACCGCTAGGCTGGCCCGGGCCTAAAAGGACAATTCTAACATTTATTATTTGACAGAATAAAAAATCACACCTGTGTGAACTGAGTGGTGCAACTCCTCTCTCTCTCTCTCTCTCTCATTAGCAGGCAACAGTGCAACACTATCTCTCTCTCGCTCTGTTTCTGGCACAACAGCGCCACTTTTGCTCCTACTGGTACTCTAAACGGACATAGTCACATTAGGACATAGGTTGGGACATAGGGACATTGCTTTAAGTAGCGAAAATAGCAGATTTACAAGCTCACAAAGTTTTGCATTGCGATGTATTGTGAGCTTGTAGATTGGCTATTTTCACTAGATTGGGTCCCGGTAAGATGTAAAGCTTCTCTTTGGGGTCTTGAGCTAAAAGGATTGGGAACCACTGCCCTAGTGGTCTCTTTCGGTCTGTCTGTCTCTCTCTCTCTCTCTCTACCTCTCTCTGTGTCTGTCTCTGTGTCTGTGTCTGTGTCTGTCTGTCTGTCTCTCTCTCTCTCTCTCTCTCTCTCCCTCTCTCTGTGTCTGTCTCTGTGTCTGTGTCTGTGTCTGTCTGTCTCTCTCTCTCTCTCTCTCCCTCTCTCTGTGTCTGTCTCTGTGTCTGTGTCTGTCTGTCTCTCTCTCTCTCTCTCTCCCTCTCTCTGTGTCTGTGTCTGTGTCTGTCTGTCTCTCTCTCTCTCTCTCTCTCTACCTCTCTCTGTGTCTGTCTCTGTGTCTGTGTCTGTCTGTCTCTCTCTCTCTCTCTCTCTACCTCTCTCTGTGTCTGTCTCTGTGTCTGTGTCTGTCTCTCTCTCTCTCTCTCTACCTCTCTCTGTGTCTGTCTCTGTGTCTGTGTCTGTGTCTGTCTGTCTCTCTCTCTCTCTCTGTCTCTCTCTCTCTCTGTCTGTCTCTCTCTCTCTCTCTCTCTCTACCTCTCTCTGTGTCTGTCTCTGTGTCTGTGTCTGTCTGTCTCTCTCTCTCTCTCTCTCTCTCTCTCTGTCTCTCTCTGTCTCTCTCTCTGTCTGTCTCTCTCTCTCTCTCTCTCTCTGTCTCTCTCTGTCTCTCTCTGTCTCTCTCTGTCTCTCTCTCTGTCTGTCTGTCTCTCTCTCTCTCTGCACACATACAAAACATATCCGCTCCTCCTTCCTCAGAAGGTATCCTGTCATCTTTCTGAATGAATGCAGGTCTGATTCAGACATGCGGCTCCAGGGATGATAACACTGCTCATCATAATGGAGCTGTCACTTCCAATAACGGAACACATTGAATCATCCTTTGCATTGAAGCGATTGTACAAATGTCAAAAAAAGAAAAGGCGAAATGCGAACTGGGCTGGTTCTGTTCTGTGCAGTACATTTCGTGTGGGAGAGGGGGCCCGACCGTAGCAAAAGGAGGGAACAAAATAGCAGAGGAAAACATCGGCTGCATTGTCTTCAGAAAGCACGGAGAGACAATTGTCTTTAATAGCTAATAATTTGTCTTTGTGAGAAAGCACCTTGGGTGTTTTGGGAGCGTGATGCCATTTTTCAGCCCAGTAATGGCATCGTGTTGTCACCGAATGCTGCAGGTGAGGTAAATGTGTTAAGGTCTATGTGCTGCAGGTGACAATTTATCAATATTATATCCATATTGTGACATGCGACTGGATATCGTCTGGGATTTTGGATAACATACAATTGTGTCTTTTCCTGATAAATATGCTTTTGAAAAATGTGTGATACAATTATTATCATCACAATATTGATATTTAGGTATGTGGACGAAAATATCAGAATATTTGGTTTTGTCCGTCGCATAGTTGAAGTGAGTTTAACTATAGGAGGTTCCAAATGGACCCTTACGGGTCATCAATATTATATTGATGGACCCTTATGGGTCCATTTGGTTCCATTTGTACACTATGGTGTTCCTGGAAGTGTGAACGTTTGAGAACCACGGGTATTGTAATTGTATAGCAGACGTAAAGTCCACATGCTGGTGTGATAAAACCCGGGTTCCAGAATGTGATGGAACCGACTCCGGTTCCTCAATGTAGGATCCGGTACCGGATCGAAACCCTCTCCACTTACCATATAATGTAGCCTTACTTCTGCATACACAGTCACACATATGCAGACACGCGTAAACACGCACACACTCACACTCACACTCACACACACACACACACACACACACACACACACACACACACACACACACACAGCATTTTAATTTTGTTTCACTTCATTATTCAGACTGAAAGCCCTTAGCGACAGCAGTGTCTGGGATGGGATATTTTGAGGCAGCCTCAAAATAGTAGCAAAGCACTAGATGACGTCATTGTCAATGTGGCTAACCCGGTTGCTAACCAAACAAACATGGTCAACTAGCGCTACTAGCATGTAAACAAACACGGTAAAATATGTCGTAGGATGATGTCTCTAAAACATGTCGTTTCTGTAAAGAAACAATTTATCATAGGGCGATTTAATAGCCATATCGATACAGTCGCAAGTTGGCTGCACAGTGGGGGCAGCCATGTTTGTTGTTTGACGTCATCGAGTTGAAACAGCGCTGATTGGCCGCAGTATCAGATATTCAACCGTGGCTGCCAGACCTGAATCGCCTGAAACATATTTTTTAACCCATTTTGGGCAGGAACCCCTTTTGGTGTTAGCATTATGTTATGCTTTAGCTATTGAAAAAAAGCAGATCTACAAGCTCATAGCGCGCCACCGAGTGGCGCGCTATGAGCTAGTAGGTCTGCTATTTTTGAAAAATCGAAGAACCACTGACATCAGAAAACATTTTTAGAATCTGATCTTGGGTCAAAATGGGTGAATGGCCGTGGCCTAGCGATTCAAGGACTGGAGCCAGGCTGTGATGTACCTGCTGTATGCCGTAGGTCCAGCCCTGCTTGATGCGGTCCTTGGCCCAGACGTTGTGGGCGTTCTCTGAAAGCTTGTCCACCAGCAGCTCCTGACTGGGGCTCAGTCTGATATCGGACAGGTCCAGAGGGGTGGGCTTATAGCCATTGGACATCATGTAGCTGTTAAAACAGAACATACTCATATTTAAACTGGGGACCCCCCAAAATAATCATATTTAAACTGGAGACCCCCCAAAATGATCATATTTAAACTGGAGACGCCCCAAATAATCATATTTAAACTGGGGACCCCCCCAATCATATTTAAACTGGGGACCCCCCCAATCATATTTAAACTGGGGACCTCACAAAATAATCATATTTAAACTGGAGACCCCCCAAAATAAGCATATTTAAACTGGGGACCCCCCAAAATAAGCATATTTAAACTGGGGACCTCCCAAAATAAGCATATTTAAACTGGGGACCCCCCAAAATAATCATATTTAAACTGGGGACCTCCCAAAATAATGTTTCACATTCTCTCCGTCATCGTGCATTTGGGGACCTCCCAAAATAATCATATTTAAACTGGGGACGCCCCAAAATAATCATATTTAAACTGGGGACCTCCCAAAATAATGATATTTAAACTGGAGACCCCCCACAATAAATCATATTTAAACTGGAGACCCCCCACAATAAATCATATTTAAACTGGAGACCCCCAATCATATTTAAACTGGGGACCCCCCACAATAAATCATATTTAAACTGGAGACCCCCCAAAATAAGCATATTTAAACTGGGGACCCCCCACAATAATCATATTTAAACTGGAGACCCCCCACAATAATCATATTTAAACTGGAGACCCCCCACAGTAATCATATTTAAACTGGGGACCCCCAATCATATTTAAACTGGGGACCCCCTAAAATAATTATATTTAAACTGGGGACCCCCCAAAATAAGAATATTTGAACTGGAGACCCCCTAAAATAATTATATTTAAACTGGGGACCCCCCAAAATAAGAATATTTGAACTGGAGAACCCTAAAAATATATATATTTAAACTGGGGACCCCCCAAAATAATAATATTTGAACTGGAGACCCCCTAAAATAATCATATTTGAACTGGGGACCCCCCAAAATAATCATATTTGAACTGGGGACCCCCCCACCCTGACAAGTAATTGGAATTGTAGGAGTTGAGGCATTAATTGGTTTGACTCGGTTGCACAGATACATATTGTGAAATATATGTAAATATTTTCACAATTTTGCCTCTTATTTGACAATTTGGTCAATGTTTGACCAGTTTTTGATGCAGTAACGGTCTTCATTACTATCCCCCCCCCCCCCCCCCCCCCCCCTTTACTGTTATCTGGGGACCCAACCCAAAATCATGTGAGGTCCCGAGTCCCGACCCACAGGTTGAGAACCAGTGCTCCGTATGGAGTGTCTTGAGGCTTTCCGAGGGACTATTACTGCGTCCTTCACTGATGTGCACACTTACTTTTTAGGGAGTTTGATCTTTTTGAGGTTGTCGTCAGTGTTGGGATTGACGTGGACCACGTGACATCCCAATGCCAGCAGAGTCCTGCAGGGGGCGATATCAAAACACCATGTGTCCATGTGGCATTTTCAGTAATGAAATAAAATGCAATACATTAACCTGGCCTATACTTTAGCGTTTGACAAATAGCCAAAATAGCATATCGTTGCTGTCGGGAGGAAACCTTTGGCATAAATCAGTGCTATTGAACACCCTTTACGTCTGTGTGTTGTTTTTCGAAAATATTGAACCAATGGAAAGTAGTAAAAAACTCCATTGGACCCTCAAAATGTCTGCTAAAGCAACTAACTCCTCCGCCTCTCCCCGTCTCATGGAAGTAATTGACAATATATAAAGTTACAACACCAACTTTGATTAAGCTGTATTGCTTTGTTTTAAAAAAAAATATAAGGTTTTCTTAATTTCCTGAAAAGGGTATATTTTTAATTTCCTGAAAAATGAACATTTTGGAGTTATGAGGTTTCCTCCCGACAGCAGAGATTTGTACAAGTTCAGCTTGATCTCATCATCATCGGCGATCACTCGAAGCGAGTATGATTGTCCTCCTGTCGGTGTGTCTGGTCATCTGTGGGTCTTCAGGTGCTGGAAGAGTCCGACCCTTGATCCACAGTCTCTATTGCAGTGGGTGCATATATGAATGGTAGTCATGGGGGTGGTGGTGGTGGTGTGAGGAGCTGTTTTGGAGGTGGATCTCTGTTTTCGCTGTTGCCTTTTTGCTTCCGCGGCATGGTGGAGGTCTTTCTCTGCCTGTGCTGTTCCGTCATGCACCATCCTGCGCCATAGATCTCTCTGGAGGGCAGCCTCCTACCAGGTTTTGAGGCTGAAGCGACAGGTTCGCAGATGGGTCTTGAGGTTATCTTTAAACCTTTTTTTCTGCCCTCCTTGGGTGCGTTTTCCTTCCATTAGCTGGCCATACAGCATTTGTTTAGGAAGGCGATGGTTAGGCATGCGCATGACATGGCCTGTCCACCGTAGCTGGTGCCGGGTGATGATCGTTGTAATGCTTGGTATGTCGGCTTCCTGCAAGACGCTGATGTTTGTTCGCCTATCTTCCCAAGAGACCCTGAGGATCTTGCGGCGACATCGCTGGTGGTATCGCTCCAGAGCCTTCAGATGTCTGCTATAGGTGGTCCAGCTATCAGCCCCATAGAGCAGAGTGGGCAGAACTACAGCTTGATAGATAAGAAGCTTGGTGTTGGTCTGGATGTCCCGGTTTTCAAAAACCCTCTTCCTCAGCCTAGCAAAAGCTGCACTGGCACACCCTATGCGGTGGTGAATTTCGTCGTCAATGACGGCTCTTGTGGAGAGAAGGCTGCCAAGGTAGGCGAAATAATCCACATTTTCCAGGATGTTGTTTCCAATGTGAATTGTGGGGGGCTTGGGAGGGTGTGTCAGGAGCTGGCTGGTACAGAATCTGCGTTTTCTTGATGTTTATGTCAAGTCCCAGGAGTCGGTAAGCTCTGGCAAACGCGTCCAAGATGTTCTGGAGGTCAGCTTCAGAATGAGCCACTAGGGCATTGTCATCCGCGTACTGGAGCTCCATGATGGGGGATGTGAGCACCACACTCCCCTCTCTAACATCAGGGTCTTGAGCTCTACAGTGTTGTTAGCTAAACTAATCGTGCCGTGCAGTGCATCTACATGGAGCGTTTCTTGCCTTTCTCGGCTCTGCCCTGGATTGGCTCCCATAGTGTCGGTTTGCTTGACTCTTAAGTTCCGGCCAGGCGACTAATGCAGTGCCCTGCCAGCCTCATCCTTCTCTCCCCGACCTTGTCTGTGACCTGCGTGGTGGTACAGTAGACCAGAGGACCACATTTCTGATGTGGTCCGTAGTACATGTGTGACACCTAGGGATGTCCCCATCACGCTTTTTGCTCCCTGTCCGATTCCGATCATTTGATTTTGAGTATCTGCATATACCGATTTTTATGTCTATAGAACACTTGTGCCGAATCACAATAGTACAATATTCATTCTGGCCAATCACAATTTGCGGTCTCACTTTTGTCTTCAATGTTTGTTTTTACACAAACACTCAAAACTAGTCATCGGTGGTGGTAGCAAAACACTGTTTGTGTTTACACAAACCCTCAAAGCTGGACATAGGAGGCCCCTCAAAAAGTTGAACTGGTTTCAACTTCAGCTGCAAAGATACAAAGCTACAAATATGATGTTATCTTCTGCGTCTTCCAGTGTGAACATGAGGGTCCATGTCTCCGCCCCATGCAGCAGTACGGACTCCACTGTAGCTATGAGTTATGAGCTTTGAGCTTGATCTACAAGCTCATAGTGTCACAATGCGGCACGTTGTGAGCTTTGTACTGTACAACAGCTATTTTCTGTGCACGACACGGAAGTATAAATCTGGCATAATAGTGAGGATGGGTCACATGCCAAGAACGAAATTTCCCACAATTACCAAAAATAACAAGATAAAAAAAAGCACTCGTGTGAAGTGAGCGGCAGCCAGCTGTTTGGGGGCATGTCTGTGAAAAATGAAAAATGAAATATCTGAAATGTCTTACGTTGTCATGTACTGCCCTAAACAAACATTAAAGTCCATAGACTTGTCTGGCAAAAAAAATTCATCATAACTACCCTATTTACGACGTCATTTGGAAAAGCCATGCATTAGAGGGCCTAGGGGTTATGCCTAGGGGTTCATGTCCTCATCGGCTGGACAAAGAGCAAAAGGGACATGAATCCCCCGAAGCAGAACTCAGGGTGCAAAGTGCTTCTGACAAGATGTCTTCACACCTCGTGGGAGGACAAAGTGACAATGAAAAGAAACGTCATGCCACTCACGCAGACAGAGCCGCCTCCGAGGAGAGGCTAGCACTGTCTGACACGGATGAAGGTTATCTGTCTCTCCTTCATGACGCAAAGGCACACGCGTACATGCACACGTGCACGCACGCACACAGTTCTGTATTGTCTAGAGCACTTGTGCACGTTTCTTTGGGGTATACGTAACGTAACACACTGTGCCATGATGGATGCACAATGTGAACCACAGCAGATGCTGTGCGCGGAGCAGCAGAGTGAACCTTGCAGCCCCAGGGGCGCCAGTCCCACTGCACCCATCTGTAGATGCATCTCAGAATGACACTGGCAGTCCTTGGTTGAGGTACACCAAGAGTTTACTTCCATTCTAAGTCAGACAGAGAGAGAGTATTCCAAGTCTTACAAGACAACCCTACTGTAGGCTCTCTCGCTCTCGAAAAAAAAAGATGTGCATATTGTAAACTGAAATGTAAAGCATGCTTTTCGTGACTGTATGGCAGAGGAACAATGATAAACACAGCAGTGAGCAACGATTTAATCCAGACACTGCGGCACGCAATCAAGCAATCAAGCCCAATTATCCAAACAACCCAAAATCCTTAATGTTTTTCACATCCCTCCATCGCCCCTTCACATCCCCCCCCCCCCCCCCCCCGCCTCCTCTCTCTCTCTCTCTCTCATATGAAAGAATTGCAATAAAAATAAAACATACAGCATGCTGGTGAGTTCCATTTCCTTTCTGTCAGACCTATATTTCCTGTTAATTTCCTGCCTCCAACCTACTGTATAATATAATATCCTATTTCCTATAACCAATTCTTAGCTCCAATATAACCAGTTCCTATCCAGATATTCCCCCGAAATGGATGCATTCAATCATGCACTTCCTGTCTCCAGATCCATGGTGCTGTCGCCTGCGGTTGGAGTTCATCTCCACCCTGTCAATGAACCATGCATTCTATGACTATTACAGCTGTCCCAGCCCCTCATTGGCAGTGTGTTAACTGTGCCCAGTGTATTCCATGTCACTTCTAGGCGCCGGTGGGCCGTGGTGAGACATAAGGACCTCTCTACCTTCCCTCTCCTCCCCATTAGTGTCGAATACATTGTAGGCGACTAAGTGAAGCCGTAGATTTAGTCGTCTAAAATCTTATATTCAGTCGACTAAAACATTTCAGAGGACGACACCGGGGGGAAGGGGTGGCATCTGCCGGAGGATTATATCACACCACTGCCGCTCCATCTCAGTCTGTTCGGCACTGCCGGTAAACTGCCGGTAAACTGCCGGTAACAGCCGCGGCGCTGCCGGGAGAAGGGGAGAAACACTACCGCCTGCCGCGGGTGTACCGCGGCTGATACCGTTGCCGGAAAATGCACTCGCTCTCTCTCAAAATATGACTAAAACTAAATTAAATTGTATTCAAAAGACCATGACAAAAAACAAAATCTAAATTTGTTAAAACCAACACTGCGACGTACTTCAGTGTCTCCGTTGACATCTGCAGGTTGTAATTCTTCTCCGTTTCGGGCAGCTTGGAGAAGTCCACCAGGCACGGATGCTGCCGCTTGTTATCGTCTCGTATCTGGGTAGAACGAGAGAGGACCGTCAGAGGAAGAAGGGAACATTTCATCGTATCTGGGTAGAACGAGAGAGGAAAGTCATTGGAAGAATGGAACATTTCGGAACTCTTTTCGCTGCATCTAGGGATGGGACGATAATCGTCATTATTATTGTTTATCGTGGTAACAAAAAAAAAAAATGCTCACATCGCAGCGCAGAGCTTTAATTTATCCTGAAATTGTTCTCCATCACACACTGGGATCAGTTCATTTGCCGAGCTGCGTATCCGGTACCACTTATACAGTAGCTTGTAGATCTGATATTTTTGCCAAACATTCCGCCCCAGAATATGGATGCAGGGGTTTCAAGTGGTTAAAGGGGAATACCACTCATTTTCAACATTGAACTATGTTGTTAATATAACTTACTTAGTTACAGTTACTTATTTGGCCAGTACACCGACGTGATGTCACTGATCATATGACCCCAGGTTCTAGACCACCAGTTCTAGGCTAAAAGGAAGGGGGGGACTTTTTTTTATTATGCTGAAGATGAGCGGTATTCCCCTTTAAACAAAAGTGGTATTTTTAGAGTTTTAAGCATAATTATTGCAATAATATTGTCGCAATTATTTTTGGTCGCGATAATCGTGACAGGAACCTTTCATATCGTCCCATCCCTAGCTGCATCCAACGTTCGTTTCCAGCCCCACATCCACGGCGTGTGCTGTATATGAAGTAAATGTCTTATTATATACAGCAGCATATCATAATACAGCACACACACGTTCCGGTTCTCAACGTCGAGGCCGGACGGGGACCTCGTGTCTGTAACTCTGAGAGTGTACAAACGGAACCAAAGGGACCCGCAGAGGTACCATTTGGTTCCACGTGTACACTCTCTGAGTTAAATTAACACTGCAGATATATCACAGTGTACAGTTGTGCCAAATGGGGATCCGTGTCCAAATGCATGTCGAACTGGGAGCCCTTGGAAATCCAAATAAAACAAAATGTTGAGAATCACTGATACACAGCATTAACGTTCACAGGCAATCTTATTTTGGAACTAACAAGGGCACAGGGATGTGTGGGTCTAAATACAGGGTTGCTACTGGTTGCGGTGATAAGAGACTCTAGTGGATATATGTCATGGAGACAGAGGAGAAAAAACCAGGGAGCATGTTTTCTTGGGGGAAACGGAGCGCTGTGCTTCTGGAATATCAAGTGAGAGAGACGTAATTCCCCTCTCGACTGCCGAGCCTCACGCCAAATAATCCCTTTGGCCTAGCTCCTCCTCGGGGGAGGGTTGGCAGATGGCAGGTGTATATACGTTTTTTTTCTTTCCAAGAAAACATGCAGGGCTGTGTACAGATAATGCAGCTGTTCGTGAGTCCAGCGAACAGCAGACAGCTCTTTTGTGAATAGTACAAGAACGCTGCGGTGAACTGCGTGCGCTGTCTGCCAAATCCCTCTAGTGCTAGCTTACCTTTTAAAGATCTAAATAATAGCATCAGCGGGTTACGACACATCTCATATACGCCCGAAGCCCGAATGCTACGTAAATATTTCCCCCCTCAGCGCCGCGTTGCCACTCCTCTATGTTGCCGCTACGGCAAGCGCCACGGTAACTGAAACAACAGGCAAACACTGGTGCTTGTTTTATGTTTAGTGGTGCACCGATATCGTGTGCCTGAAATAGCAGATCTACAGCTACTGTACTTGCCCCCAACACGTCTCAGCACGGCACGTTGTGAGCTTGCAGATCTCCTATTTTTCGGCACATGACACGACACCTAAGTCAGTTGTTCCCAAAGTGTGGTCCGGGGACCCCTAGGGGTCCTTGAGAGAGTGCCAGGCGGTCCCCAGCTAAATGATAGTTTGGAACCAAATGGACTCTTATGGGTCTGTAACTCCATTTGTACACTCTCAGAGTTAAATTAACATTGATTTTACAATATAAATTGGGGGTCCCACAGATAGAAATGCCATTAAATGGAGGCCCGTAGACTAATGCATGTCAAACTGCGGGTCCTTGAAATTAAACAGGTTGAGAATCACTGCTAGAGCCATAAAATTATTCTCTTACGGGGGTCCCTGGCATATTCAAATCCGCAAGCTAATTGGTGTCAATTTGGGGGTCCTTGACTTGAAAAAGTTTGGGAAACACTGACCTAAGTAAGTAAAAATCAGGCTATGATGCCTGAACCACGAAAGACATGAGCAGACTGCAAAAAATAAATAAATAACTGCAGTACTGTAATATGTAACAACCACGACCACTATGACGTTACACACCTGGGCTCCCTGCATGTGTGACGGTGTGTTAGTGCAGTTCCAGCCAGCCAGAATCCCTCCTCCCCCCTCCCCCCCTTAGCTAACAAGACCTCATTAAAGTGGGATGTTAAAGCCAAAATGTGAGTGCTAAGGGGAGCGCAATGATGCTCTAATGAACGACTGAGTCAGACCATCCTCGCCCCCAGATCAATGACTCCATTACAGAGCTTGGAAACGACACAGGTGCTGTGTATACAATCTAGAGGGGGCGGTCCGAGCACGTCAGACAGTGGTGGAAATTAACTGGCTATTTACATTACATTTACTTGAGTATACCGGACTTTGGGAGCGTTGTTGTGACCTTTGCTCCACTACATTTCAAATTCTTTTCACTCTTTTGAATACTTGAATATGTATTGTGTCCACCACCACCCAACGTGAGACCGTATAGGAGTCCGTTCTTACTCAGATTTGTATTATAGACATAAGAGCTGCGTTGCATATTGTTACACCGTATTTATCATCCGCACCATTTATAGGCAGTCGGGCAAAACGGATCGCTTTGGCATTATGGGCTAACATCTCGCAAGCCGAGAAGGTCATTTGGCAGTCAATTGAAGGGAAATAACACTAAAATGCTGTTCCTAGCAAAGGGTGGAAATATATACATAATTTCCCTTTCAAATTCCCCCTTCAGGATAGAGAGGAAAAAATGTAAAGTGACATTCTGGAATTGCCAAAACTCCTCGTTCTGCCCTTGTTTGGAACAATTGTTGTACTTCATGGTTGATAAACACATAAAACACGCTGCCTAAAGCTTAATTAATTCTCCATAGCACCACAGAGTTGCTTGTCGAAAAGAACTGCTCTACGAGCCTAGGTCAGTTGTATTCGACAAGCAACGCCGTCGTTCCACAGAGTATAAATTAGGCGTACAACTAACTAGCTAGGATGGAACATCTGGAATGAACAGAATGAAAAGCAGAGGACATGGAATAAAATGAGAGGATTTGTTTTGTTCACTTACCCTCTTTTTGGGTTGAACCGCAAATTATGAAAGAGAAAGCAAGATGATGTACAGGCTTTTTTTTATGGTCACAAACATTCAATCACTAATGCACTTTAAGCTGCTCAGTTTTCTAACTGGCAGGGCCGGATCTACCATATGGGCACTTTGGGCACGTGCCCAGGGGCCCTTGGGCACCAGGGGCCCCTAAAAAAAAGAAAAGTTGTTTTTTTTAGCTCCACGGAAAATGTCCCTGCTAATCCGAATTAAATAAATGGTGTCTAAAAAGATTAGTGTTTTATTGTTGGTGAGAAGGGCAGCTGAAAAGTGCAATTGTGTGTAAAGCAGCAACAATGCACTAGATTGGCTGTCACTCTGGGGGGGAGGGGGAGGCGACCGGAAATAGGCCAATATAACGGCATAAAACTGCCCCAAAACGTCTCCAAAACAGCAAAAATGTTGCGCGCGCGTGAAGGGGGGCCCTTAAAGCTTCAGTGCCCAGGGGCCCTCAGAGGTGTTAATCCGGCCCTGGTCACTGGGGGTGTATTTCCTCAAAGACGTGTAAGATCATGCGTGTCCTTTTATACTTGCATCCAGTGTGATATTGTGAATAATATGCAGAGCTGCAGATGCTGCTGAGATGTTTCTCACCTTGCCGTAGGACCAGCCCAGTTCGATCTTGTTCATGCCCCACAACTCATGGATGTTCTCCGCCAACTTGTCCCGCACCTTCTCCAGGTGTGGCGGCATGACAACCTAAGGAATAATAATAATAATAATAATAATAATAATAATAATAATAATAATAATAATAATAATAATAATAATAATAATAATACATCTTTTAGTGAATAGTTGAATATCCTACGACAGCGGTGCCCAAAAGGTAGATCACAAAGGCTGTGCAGGTAGACCACATGACATGCCCCTAAAAATATATATCATTAAAATGTAACAAAAAAAAAAAACTATTTTTGGCATCTGCAACTTGAATTAAGGTGACTTGATTGACATCCAAACGGCCTGTCAGTGTCAGCTCAAACCCACAATGCAATACTTTGTTTTGAGGGTTGCGCAGACGCCAGTAGCATTATAAAGTCATATAAAACCGACCTATAGCAATTCCATTTCCTTCCCTCTATTTCCCATTCCAAGTGTGCCGCTAGGTACATTTAAAAAAGAAAATCGACAATGGGATAATATATAATATTTGATAGGTAGTTCTTGTTGAGCTGGTCATTTTTAAAGTAGCTTACAAGTCAAAAAAAAGTGTGGGCACACTACGATGTATCATTCGAGGTGAAGAACAGATCATTCTCATTCTTTTTTTGGAGAGAGCAGCAATAACAGGCTGACCTGTAACAGCCCATCTTTATCTCCCCTCTATTACCTGGCTGGTTTCCACAGGCGTGGGGATGAAGGAGGCCTGGGACATGAAGTGGGTGGTGCCCAGCAGGTCTCGGACCCCCTCCACATCTCTCTTGTACTCCTTCACCGGCTCCACCTTCATCTTCTCCTTGGGCAGCAGAGCCTCGTAACACGGGGCGTAGCTCAGCGGCGGCAGGAACTTGAAGTCGCCGTGGCGACCGCCCAACAGGAAGCGCACCCTAAAAAAGTATGGATTTGTCACCGTGTGTGGGTAATGTAATGACCGGACCGGGGAAAAAAAAGTGCCAAAACTTAAAGGAATGCGTCACCCTCAAAACAAATCTAAATAATCGAAATAATTCACCATGAAGGAACGCGACAAATAAACAAAATTCTCCATGAATTTGAGACTTCACCGGAAG
Organism: Electrona antarctica; assembly: GCF_951216825.1. Lineage (NCBI taxonomy): Eukaryota > Metazoa > Chordata > Actinopteri > Myctophiformes > Myctophidae > Electrona > Electrona antarctica. Next base: position 36,923,302 of record NC_136799.1, read on the forward strand.
ATCATTTTGGGGATGAAGTATTCACATAATTGGACCATACAAAGTATGCATTTATAGACCATAATTTAAAGCAGGGGTCCTTGGGGGGGTTCCAGGGGGTCAACAGCAAAATGTGTTAATACAGCATCACAATCATTTTAAACACTTTGTCCAATTATACGTTGGCTATTCAATAATTCGTACCACGCCGCAAGCTTGTACATCTGCTATATATATATATATATATATATATATATATATATAATTTTTATATATATTTTTTTTTATATAATTTTTTTATATATATAATTTTAACACAAATCATCTATTCTGGGGGTCCCTGGCACAACATATTTCAGATGGGGGAGGGGGCAAAATACATGATCATTTTTTGGGGGCTGCTTGACGACGTGAAAAAAAACCCTGTAAACCTGTAAATGTCAGAGGTTTAGTGGCTGGGATAACGACAGTGGCTCTGACCCGGTGTGACACGCCAGGGCTCTGAAAAGCAACCATCTGAAACGTTCTGGACCACTGTGTTGACGTCAGCCCCCCGTAACCCCCCCGTCTCGAGGGCCAGACTGAAACGTTCTAATCTGGACCACTGTGTTGACGTCAGCCCCCCGTAACCCCCCCGTCTCGAGGGCCAGACTGAAACGTTCTAATCTGGACCACTGTGTTGACGTCAGCCCCCCGTAACCCCCCCGTCCCGAGGGCCAGACTGAAACGTTCTGGACCACTGTGTTGACGTCAGCCCCCCGTAACCCCCCCGTAACCCCCCCGTCTCGAGGGCCAGACTGAAACGTTCTGGACCACTGTGTTGACGTCAGCCCCCCGTAACCCCCCCGTCCCGAGGGCCAGACTGAAACGTTCTGGACCACTGTGTTGACGTCAGCCCCCCGTAACCCCCCCCGTCCCGAGGGCCAGACTGAAACGTTCTGGACCACTGTGTTGACGTCAGCCCCCCGTAACCCCCCCCCGTCCCGAGGGCCAGACTGAAATAGCCACTGACTGAAGTAGTATACCGTAGTGATGACGCAGATGCTGCTATGCCATTCTGGGCAGCCCAGCCAGCCACCATCAATTATTGAGCACTGAGGCGGACTGTGTTATCTATAATGTACAGTGGTGGAAAGAGTACTCACAATGTTTTACTGCAGTAAAAGTATCAATACCGTACAGTATAATATGTAGAACTACTCCGTTGCAAGTAAAAGTCAGGAATTCTAATTTTACTTGTTTTACTTACTCATCATCATCTATGCAGAATGTCCCATTTCAAGTTTTCAAATGTATAAAATAATTTTGAAAATAGCAGATCTACAAGCTCACAATGCGTCGCATCGCGACGCATTGTGAGCTTGTAGATCGGCTATTTTCAAATGGCCATAGGGCTGAAGTGTTTAATGTATGGTTTGTAATAATAATCCAAATCTAAAAAGAAACTACTAGTAACTAAAGATTTCAGATAAATGTAGTGGAGTAGAACCATATTTGCCTCTGAAATGTAGTGGAGCAGAAGCAAAAGTAAAGTAAATGGAAATCTGAAAGACTCAAGTGAAGTTCAAATACCTCAACATTCTAAGTGTACTTATTTACTCTCCACCACTGGTTATCTGTGTGTGCCGTGGCCTGGGGGGGGGGGGGGGGGGGGGGGGGGGAAGAGTTCACTACTGCCCACTGGGTCATATCTATTTACAGTACCCAGCTTCCATGCATGTGCACTCTGACATAACAGATCAAAACGCTGCATGGCCAGCATTCGGTGCTCTGCTCCGTGTGAAATATATACAGTCGCTTGGCAGACGATGATGCTCAGACCCCCCCCCCCCGAATGTCACGTCTCACGCATGATGAGAAGCAAATCACTCTGCTGCTACAGTACAGCCGTCGTGCCAAGTCTGAGAGATATACCAACAAACAGGCTCAGTTAAACCCATTACAGCCGGGAAAAGCATCCGTGTCATTTTAGATTTGAACCATTAACCACTTTAAGCATTATGTTATACTTTGGCTATTCAAAAAACAGCAGATAATACAAGCTCATTATACATTTTATACATTTGAAGTCTTTGCTTCTGGGGGGGTCCTTGGAACAAAATATTTTTTTAATTTTAATTTTGGGTGTCCTTACAGTTGGAGGCCATCGATATTGTCCCTTTCTTTTTGCTGAGGTTTGCGTGATCTGCGCAAAAGGACAGTTAACCCATTTTGGGCGGGAACCCCTTTTGGTGTTTTAAACTATGTTATAATTTAGCTATTGAAAAATAGCAGATCTACAAGCTCATAGCGCGCCACCGAGTGGCGCGCTATGAGCTTGTAGATCTGCTATTTTTGAAAAATCGTGAAAATATTTATTTTTAGAAAACTGGAGGATTTAGAAGGATTTTTTAAAATGTTGAGGTCAGGCCTAAATGGGTCAAATGATAAGGGACAATATCGGTGGCACCCAACTGTAGCTTGAAAAAGATTGAGGACCACTGATATAGAGTGTCACAGTCCCGCCCCCTTTAATGGCCCGGAAGAGAATTCCCTATACATTTTTCCCATATACGTTTCAGAAAGTATTTATTTAAAGACCTTTAAGCCTCCTTACAAATCGTGGCAATAAACACATGTTTTGGGGCCGAACAAATAATTAGAAAGAAGAGAAAAAGGACAGGGTACAACACCTTTTTTTTATAGCTTTTCTTCTTTCTAATTACCGGTATTTGCAAATTCCGTTTGATAGAAGAAGGCGCTCCTGAGATGGAGCTGCCTCGATGCACAGTGTTGCAGAACATTCACAGCTCAGAGGTCTCCTTCTGTCTTAATTCTCCATAAATCTCTGTCATTGTAATTTTCCTAGAATCAGTGTATAATACACTGACACCACGCTAGACAGGAACGCCCAAAAACGTCACATCCGGTTTTAGCCTGGGGTAAGAATTTTCTATGGCTGCAAATGCAACTTGGTCCAATCCTTAATCACATACGGACAAACATCTATGCCGATGCTATCTAACTTGCGGAGGTAGCGTGCCTTGTCCACGGGCAACCGATCTTTCAACGTATGGCATTGCAAATACGTTTGATAATCGCTACTCTGCTCAATATTGTTTTGAAAATGCCGCAAATTGCATTGCAGTGAACGAGCGCAAATCACAACTTCCCCCGGTGGTGGGCGGAGTCACAGTTTGAGGCGCTGTTTACGCGCCGTGGTGTCAGTGTATGAGTGTTAATTCCTTGTGTCCATCGTGTTTATATAATTGTCTAGTCAAAGAAGTTATTTGATTTGTGCCATGCATTGTGAACGATTCCATTCGCTTGTTCAGTTTCATCAATCCATTGTGCAGCAAATATTTAATTACAATAATATAATATTCCCCATAATCTTAAAGTACTTGTGTCAACCAAATGTGGCAATTAAAGGCTAGAAATTGCTAGATTGTAAGGAAGCAATGGTTGTCATTTCCAATATTCCAATTCCAGTAATTTTGCCTGTTTAATTAATCCGAACTTTGCTTTTCATGGATACCGACAATACAATCACGATCTATATACCAAATGAAAGCTGGAACTTCATAGATTACACAATACACAATACACAAAGTCACTGCTTTATTGCGAGTATGACTGTGTTTGTTGCAGAGCGGATGATAGATAGAGGAGCTACTGGACACACAAAACAACCCTCTGTATCAAATATTAATCTATTCCAAGGCAGCAATTCCATGGGCCATATAGTGTAAGGCAAGATATCACTGGGCATAATGTGTAATGGATAATGGATTGCACAGTTCTTAAAGGCAATGGCATGCGGCGCGGTGATTGGTTACATTATTGTAACGCCCAAACCACACCTGTGCATAATGTAACGGGTAGCGGAGGTGTTTTAAGGATTTAGGCTGTGGCACAAGATAGCATATTTTATTTTACACAATGCAAAATCCCCAAATTACGGATTTAGTGCATCTGACTGAAGATAGGGCCCTACTACACTAAAACTAAAACATTTCAGAGGACTAAAATAATTATGAAATGTGCTGTCTAAATCAACGCTAGTTTCCACCCAACATTTGACGTAGTATGGGCAGCTCCACCAGTGTAAAAGCTGAGCTTGTAGATGCACATGTTACGCCGGCACGTAACGAGGCATAAATGAGGCTTAGCCCATTTTGGGCGGGAACCCCTTTTGGTGTTAGCATTATTTTATGCTTTAGCTATTGAAAAATAGCAGATCTACAAGCTCATAGCGCGCCACCGAGTGGCGCGCTACGAGCTTGTAGGTCTGCTATTTTTTTTTTTTTTTTTAAACTCTTTATTTTTGAATTTTTGAATATGCAAGAGACACAAAAGACAAACAAGGCATACATTAAAACAAAAACATCAACAGAAGAAACAGAATAATAATAAAAAACAAAACAAACAAACAAACAAACAAACAAACAAATGAGGTCACGGGATGTACAGCAACAAGCAACAACAATACATGAAAGCTGGAACTTCATAGATTACACAATACACAATACACAAAGTCACTGCTTTATTGCGAGTATGACTGTGTTTGTTGCAGAGCGGATGATAGATAGAGGAGCTACTGGACACACAAAACAACCCTCTGTATCAAATATTAATCTATTCCAAGGCAGCAATTCCATGGGCCATATAGTGTAAGGCAAGATATCACTGGGCATAATGTGTAATGGATAATGGATTGCACAGTTCTTAAAGGCAATGGCATGCGGCGCGGTGATTGGTTACATTATTGTAACGCCCAAACCACACCTGTGCATAATGTAACGGGTAGCGGAGGTGTTTTAAGGATTTAGGCTGTGGCACAAGATAGCATATTTTATTTTACACAATGCAAAATCCCCAAATTACGGATTTAGTGCATCTGACTGAAGATAGGGCCCTACTACACTAAAACTAAAACATTTCAGAGGACTAAAATAATTATGAAATGTGCTGTCTAAATCAACGCTAGTTTCCACCCAACATTTGACGTAGTATGGGCAGCTCCACCAGTGTAAAAGCTGAGCTTGTAGATGCACATGTTACGCCGGCACGTAACGAGGCATAAATGAGGCTTAGCCCATTTTGGGCGGGAACCCCTTTTGGTGTTAGCATTATTTTATGCTTTAGCTATTGAAAAATAGCAGATCTACAAGCTCATAGCGCGCCACCGAGTGGCGCGCTACGAGCTTGTAGGTCTGCTATTTTTTTTTTTTTTTTTAAACTCTTTATTTTTGAATTTTTGAATATGCAAGAGACACAAAAGACAAACAAGGCATACATTAAAACAAAAACATCAACAGAAGAAACAGAATAATAATAAAAAACAAAACAAACAAACAAACAAACAAACAAACAAATGAGGTCACGGGATGTACAGCAACAAGCAACAACAATACATATTACAGACTTGGATTCATTGACAACCGAAAAGACACAGCCCATATTCACTCCATATCCGCCCCCCCAGCTAAATACTCTATCCATTTCTCCCATCTTCTTTCACCCAGCTCTTTTTGCAGTCTCAGAGAATAGGTCATCTGTTCTAGGAGATGTAGTTGTTTCACAATGTTGATAAATAGGTCAGCAGTAGGACAATTCTTTTGTAACCAATTTCTTGTAATAGCTTTTTTGCTTGCTACAAGTAAAATCTTAAGTAAGTAGGAGTCATCCTGATTTAGCCCATCTGGGAGTTGTCCTAGGTACAAAGATGTGAATGTATCATCTATTCCAAAACCCATAATGTTTGAGATAAGTGTTGTCACTTCCTTCCAAAATGGTTGAATTACAGGACAAGACCAAAAGACATGTGCATGATCAACCACTGTATCTCCACATTCTCTCCAACAGTCCATATGGTTGCCAGTCTGTTTGGACTTCTGTTTTGGAGTAATAAAGAAGCGAATCTGGTTTTTCCAACAAAAGTCTCTCCAAATCAAGGAATAAGTGGTCGTTGATTGCGTTTTCCATGTATTCATCCATACTTCATCACTTATATCAATGCCCATCTCTTTTTCCCATCTCTCTTTCACATACATTGTAGAATCCTTTTTCAACGACATAAGTCCATTATATAGTTTACTCACAAGACCCCTATTACTTCCTGAGCCATAAGCATTTGTAAATATAGTGATTAGACTTGTTGTAATACCTGGAGTAGACCCTTTTACCTTTTTACCAAAATAATCCCTTACCTGCAAGTATCTAAAAAAGTCCTGGTTAGCCAACCCATATTTCTGCTTTAAGTTTTCAAAACTATCAATATCTCCATTTCTTATCATAGTACATATAGAGGTGATGCCATTGTGGTGCCATTGTTTGTACCTATTGTCTAATACTGCTGGTATGAAGTCAGGGTCATATGCTGGCCATCTTAAAAGTTTTGCCTCCCTCTGAAGATGGAAGCGTTTAACAACTTCCAGCCATATTTTGAACGATAAATTTACCCACTGACTCCTCGTCTGAAACAGTCCTTTCTCTCTGTCAGTGCAACCCAATAGTGACTGTATTGGTATATCCATCAGGGATAACTCTATGCTTTTCCATTTTGCAATGTAGGGTCGGTTACACCAATATACCAAGGGTCTTAGCTGAGCTGCTAGATAATAGTCCCTTAAAGATGGGAGAGACATGCCTCCTCTCTCTCGGGGCAGTTGTAAGGTAGAAAATTTCACCCTTGGCCTTTTTTTATCCCAAATAAAACGTGAGATATGTTTATTCCATTCCCTGAATTGTTTTAAAGGTATTTCCACTGGCAGTGACAAAAAAAGGTATAGTAATCTGGGTAAAATTACCATTTTGACTGCTCTTATTCTGCCACCTAAATCGAGAGGAAGCACGCTCCACCTGCCAAGATCATCATACATTTTTTCCGTTGCACCTTTGTAATTTACGTCAAACAATTGCGACAGGTCCTTGGGCAAATTCACACCTAGATATTTAATATGAGATGAATACCAATTAAAATTGTATTTTGTTATGTTTTCTTGTGTAGGATTGTAATTGAATGTCAATACCTGGGTTTTATTTACATTAAGGGCATACCCTGAGTAAGAACCATATGTTTCCAATATTTCCATCAGTGTAGGTAGCCCCGAACCTGGGTCCATGATTGTGACAAGGACATCATCAGCATACAACCCGATTTTATATTCTTCTCCACCTATGGATATCCCCTTTAATCTTATTTCCTCTCTAATTGCTTGGGCCAGCGGCTCGATGAAAAGATTGAAGAGGCTCGGGCTGCTTGGGCAGCCCTGACGGCATCCACGTTCCAGGGCTATGGGATCGGAAAGACTACCATTTATTTTTATCCTTGCTGTAGGGGAAGAATAGAGTGCTTGAATGCGTTGTATAAAACCCTCACAAAAACCAAATCTGTGCATTACTAAGTAGAGGAAGCCCCAATCCACGCTGTCGAAGGCAGCCCTAGCATCCAGACTGATTACGATAGCGCTGGATTTTTCATTATTAATCTGCTCAATAACATGTAAAGCCCTCCTTATATTATCTTGGGTTTGCCTGGTTTTCAAAAAACCCGATTGGTCCTCATCGATGAGAAATGTCATTGCCTCCTCCATCCTCCTTGTTAAAATTGAGGTATATAGCTTATAATCTGTGTTTAACACACTTATGGGTCTATAATTCCCACATTCCGTTTTATCCTTTCCTTCCTTGGGGATAACAGATATAAAGGCCTCATTCCATGATGGTGGAAGATGACCTTCCTTTAACGTGAAATTAAAACACTTCTGCAGTAGGGGGAGTAAGTGTTCCCTCATAGCCTTATACCACTCAGGCGGAAATCCATCAGTGCCAGGGGATTTATTGGAGTTTAGGCTAGAAATGGCTTCATCTATTTCTTCTTGTGTTATTGGTGAAATTAGTTTTTTATTCATCATTGTGTCAATTGAGGGGAGGTCTAGTGATTCCAAAAAATCAACAATTGTTTGTTTATCTGCCCTGTCCGGTTGGGAGTATAGTGATTTAAAATGTGTTTCAAATGCATTCTGTATGCTATCCATATTACTGGTAATTTTATTTGTAACTGGGTCTCTAATTTTATATATGGTGTTTTCGGCCTGTTGTTTTTTAAGCCTCCAGGCTAAAAGCCTCGACGCCTTAGGGCCAGCCTCGTAATATCTTTGCTTCATAAATCTTAGATTTTTTTCCACTTCTTCACTCAGTACTTTGTCTATTTCTTGTTTAATATTTTTTATTTGGTTTTTTATTGTAGGTTCCTTGTTTGTAACATGCGCTTGTTCTAACTCCCTCAGTTGTTCTTGTAGTTTCGAAAAATGTTCAGCCTTTGCCTTTTTTATCCTAGCTGTTCGGGCTATAATTTTCCCTCTGAGAACCGCTTTAGCTGCATCCCACAATATACCTGGGTCCACGTCTCCCCTGTCATTATCCTGTAAATATTCAGTTAGGTCTGATTCCATTTCTTCTCTAAATACAGCATTATTTAAAAGGCTGGTATTCATTCTCCAAAGTGTTTTTCTCCTTCTACCATCTAAATGAAAAGTCAAGTATACCCCTGAGTGATCAGAAAGGTCTCTCTGGCCCACTCTGCACTCCTTCAACCTGTGCAAGTCTGCATTGAACACAAATATATAATCTAGTCTTGTATGAACAGAATGTCTTGCACTAAAGAAAGTGTACCCTGGGGCTGATCCATGCATGGCACGCCACACATCAATTAAACCCAAGTCTGCTAATACCTTTTTAATGCGTTTTTCTGTAGGGGTTCTCTTTCTCTTTTTGTTTGTTGAGTCCGAGTCATGGAGCGTAGCATTTAAGTCACCACCAAAAAACAAAGTACCATATGATTCAGCTGCGATCAAATCAAATATTTTTTTGTAGAAAGACATAGTACTGCCCGGGGGAGCATAGACATTAAATAATGTAACTTCTTTTTGGTCCAACTTTCCCTTCAATAGAACATATCTGCCCTCTTTATCAATTATTTTGGATATGAGTTCAAACTGAATCGAGTTAGAAATCAGGATAGCAACCCCTCTTTTTTTACCGTTTTTATATGAGGAGAAATAAGTGTTCCTAAACCCCATTTTCTTTAATTTTTCGTGTTCTGCATCAGACAGGTGTGTTTCCTGCCAGAAAGCAATATTTATCTTCTCCTTCTTCATTTTTGATATCATTTTGCTCCTCTTAATGGGGCTATTTAACCCATTTACATTTAGGGATAATAAGTTATAATGTTGAAGATTCATATTTTTTTTTGCATTGAACCCTGTGTGAGTAATACTACAGCCCCAACAAGCGAGCCCTGTAATCTAGATTTTGAACAAATAGGTAACCTAGACCTCAAGCCTGTGGTTCCAACAAAAACCTGCATTTCAAAGAACATACATTGTACCTGTAACAACAACAGCCCGGACCTCAGCAGAAAACAAAAACAAAAAGACAATAAAACAGAACAAAAAAAACACAGAGAATTTCCTAGGGAAATAAAAGACATCTGTATGTCTTTAAAGTAATGAGGGGATCTGGCCACTAGGTGGGGCCCCTCTCTAGCTAATAGAACAAGCAAAAAAAAGAAGTGGCGTCAGTTCACAGTACAAGTATCAGCCCGTAATCATTACTTTTTTAAACGTATTCAAAGGATATTTATCATTTGTATGATTAACTGTATCACACACCGTGCTCCAAGAGGTCGGAGATAGGTCGTTCACCTCTTATCAGGACGTTTCTCCAAGACTCCAACTTCTCCTGTATCGTCAGAGTCTGTCCTGCGGTATTCACTCAGCCTCTCTCGAACCTGTTGTTGAAAGCGCTGTTTAGCTCCTTGCGACGCACGTCTGGGTCCCACTATCTCCCAAGGCAGAAGTTGGGTCAGCGCCTCCGCAGTCATGCCCTTCTTCTTCTTGGTGGTGGCCGGGACGATATCACCGATGTCGATTCCTCTCTTCCGCAAGTCCTCCGCTGCTTGTAGTGCGCTGTCGTAAACAACGGCACCAGTGTCCAATTCAACTCTCATTCTGGTCATCGGGGTTTGAAATCGTATCTTCTTCTGTAGTAGGGCTTTTTTAACAGGAACATATTCTTTTCTCTTTTTTTGCACTTCGTCTGCGTAATCATGATCGAAATACACCCGTTTTCCATTAATGCACGGCCCAGGCTTTTTCTTCCAAGCGGTGTGGATGACTCTCTCCTTCACTGTGAATTGAAGAAATCGAATCACCATAGAGCGTGGCGGGGCGGTCGCGGGGGGCTTTGGTCCGACCCTGTGGGCTCGCATAATTCCTAAGCTCTGGTTTTGACCCAAATCCAAGTCCCCAAGTTCAGTCTTTATCAAATTTTCAACAAACTTGATTGTGGAGCCCCCCTCCTCCGCCAGTTCAGCCCCTTCAGGAATGGAGTATATTCTTATGTTTTCGCGTCTGGAGTACCCTTCCATAAAAGAAACTTTATCTTGTAGTACCTGTTGGTCGGATAGCAGTTGAAGAAGAGTGTCCTTGACACCAATGTCCCATCTTTCCATATTAGCAAGGCCTTCCTCCATTTCCCCGACACGTTTCACTGCTCCGTCCAGCCGGTCCGTCGAATCCTGTATTTTCTGGTTTATTTCAGTCTTAAACTCCTCCATTTGTTTTTTAATATCTTCTCGGAAGCCTATACGGAATTCAGCGAGATCTTTTTTCAGTTCGGCTTGCATTGTAGCCAAACCCGCGGTCATAACTTCACTCACAACTTTGCGAAGTGAATCCGCCATCTCCATGTCGGGACACCGGGCTATGCTGTTGCCGCCTCCTCCATCTTGTCCTGCTGTTGTTTTCCCAGCGTTCGCGTCCTCCTCGTTCCTCTGTTCAACAGCGGTGTTTCTTAACTCATATTTTCCTTTTTTACCCTGATTCTTTTCCCCATTCATTATTCACTCAGTTTGTATAAATCTGGATGTATAAAACTTACTAAATTAGGGGAATATATGGGCTGATACCCGGAGCTCTGTTACTAAGCTGCCATCTTGTGTAGCGTCACCGGAAACTCCAGGTCTGCTATTTTTGAAAAATCGAAGAACGACTGACATAGAAACATAGCTTTTTCAGAAAACTGTCAGGATGTAGAAGACATTTTTAGAATCTGATCTCAGGTCAGAATGGGTTAAAGCAAGGGGTTGCTAAGAAACATCAGAGCATATCAGAACCACAGGGGACCTCGCCATGGTTCCCTCCAACACTCTGCTTCATGTGAAAAGATAACCTTGCTAATGGGGAGAGCCACTGGGCTCAAGGTGAGTTTTAATATTCAGCCTAAAAAGAATATATGCATTAAATATGCATGAACGGAGAGCGCGGCGTCTAAAGAGACATTTCAGAATGAAGGGGAAAAAAGCCAAGCCAAGTGTTCTAGAACCCCCAAAAAAGAACCAAAATCGAGAAAAAGTTATTATTACTATCATCCTTTTTTAAATTATTATCATCATCTTTATCAAATAGAGAGACAGAACTATGGTTATACAAGCTAGGGAGAAAAGGTAGGACTATTTATTTCTCCATGTCTGGAGGGCAGTCACTTTATGAGAAAATATATGTGTGTGTGTGTGTGTGTGTGTGTGTGTGTGTGTGTGTGTGTGTGTGTGTGTGTGTGTGTGTGTGTGTGTGTGTGTGTGTGTGTGTGTGTGTGTGTGTGTGTGTGTGATTAAAGCTAGGTTTTCACACAGTGAGAGGCAAACAAACAAACACAGACATTATGCTGGGGAATACTATACTGTACTATACTGTACATGCACTCTGCTGGACGCACGTACTGTAGTCTGTAGGTGTACTTATTACTTCCTCATGTGCAATTATTTTCACTATGCAACATTCACCATACAGCAGTTCTGGAGTCAAATCCAATGTATACTCTGTAGCATGATGGTGTTGATTGCCGCCAAGAACCGATTTTCAATCGATTCCTTTTGGCAAGCAACACCATCGTGCGCTGTGTATAAATTAGGTTTGAGTCCACACATTTTGCATGATGAAAATAATAATTGTAAATTATTGCATGATGAGAAGCTGTTGGTAAATAGAAACTAGATCATATGATGCATGATTATGGGTTCCGTGACCAACATGACATATTATCAATGTGGGGGTCCTTCACGTGAAAACGTTTGAGAACCACTGGCTGACAGGTGAGAGCAGGCTGGTCTGACATGTCTGGAGAGAGCAGTAGAAACGGTAACAAGTTATATATATTTTGTTCCCATCTTGGATGATAGAATCATGGAAAGCTTGCTGGAGCCTGAAATCCCAATTTTGCAGACTGTCAATCATAGTATATCTGCCATCGTCATCGTAACAGCGGCCAGTGGTGGAGAAAATACTCAAATTTTTTACTTAAGTAAAAGTATCAATACTGCAATGTAGAACTACTCTGTTACAAGTAAAAATGCAGAATTCAAAAGTACTTAGTGTACTTAAAGTACCAACGATAAAAATACTCATTATGCAGAATGTCTCGTTTTGAGTTTATAAATGTATAAAAAATCTTTTGAAAATAGCAGATCTACAAACTCACAATGCATTGCATCGCGACACATTTTGAGTAAAGGAAAAGTAAATTACGTCAAAATTGTACTTAAAGGGCCACTTCACGCCTTTTGCAACCAGAGCAAATTTGAATGATGTTTAGGACACAAGAAACACCTTCCTGGGGTTTTTATAACGTGTAATATGTTTAGATACTGTATTTTAGTCATGAAGCCATGTTCATGACCAAAAACCTGTCATGAAAATGTGGTCTCACGTCCTTCCTGGACAACAAAGCCACACCTCCATGCAGGCTCCCCCTCTCCCCAAGGAGGGGAAGTGCACTAAAGCATTATGGGCATTGTAGGAATTCAGCAAACCAGTCAAACCCTAGTCAAACACACAGACTTCATTTTTGTGGCCATAGGGTGCGAATTAAAATTGTGCTACTGCAAATACTATTAACATTGAGTGACTGCAATTTCTTCCAGCGGTGAAATGTGCCTTTAAGTACAGTACTTAATTAAATCTACCTAATTAATTCCCACCGCTGTTGAGGAGTAATGCATGCAGTGCCGTCGCTACGTATATGCGCAATACGCACTGGGGCAACAAAATGACCATCATAATAACAATTTTCTCCGCATAATAAGGAGCAGCCATGTGTGCGTCCTGGCAAATGGCAAAAATAGCCGATCTGAATGAGGAAATGTAGCGCTCTCGTCGGGAGGGGGGAAGCACAAATAGGGGCAACCAAATGGTCAGCTATACGTCCTTGAATGCATGCACAGTCTGGAGGCCTTGAGGACGCCATGACACACCCTTGCATTTGGCTGAGCTTTTTATTGTTTCTGTTATTCTAGCTTTTCTGCCTTTTTTAATGTTTTTCTCTCATGCTTTTATTGACTTTGATCTGAGTTTGATGTTGTTTGATGTTTATAGCTTTTCTTATACTTTTGACTTTACCTGCAGCCACTGTTTACTAGTTTACACTGCCTGCTGTACCTGCAGCCACTGTTTACTAGTTTACACTGCCTGCTGTACCTGCAGCCACTGTTTACCATATCAATATATTATTCTTTTCATTTTCTACAAAATAAAATGATTTAAAAAATGGAAAAAAATAAACTATGATGTTGATGAATTGACCACCAAAAACTATGATGTTTGGATAAATTGAATACACTAGCCCTTACCCGTTGGGAGATATTGCATTTTTATTTCACTAATAAATTCATTATTAATCTATAATTTGTTAAATTGGAAAAAGGGCTTCGTTAAGACCTCCATAGTATTATGGTCAATGCCTGTGTGAAAAGTGGGAGCGATTGGTGCAGGCAGTGAGGAGCTACGGCAGTGTTTCTGACACACATTCATTCATTCATTCAGACAGACATTGGCTTAATTATAGTGATATAGTAGTAATTATGATGATATGATGCTGATGATGATAATGATGTCCGCAGGACTTCCCCCCCCGTGTCATCCTTTTAGCCTTAATGTCTTTACTGTACCACGTGCTGTTTACATCTCTGACTAATAATGTATTCAATAAAAAAAACACACACAATGAAAGGACAACAACGCTCACTTGACGCCGGCGGAGAAGCTGACGGTGGGGAAGAAGAGTCCGTCGGTGTTGAAGTTCTCGAACATGCCCTGGACGGGCTGGCCGTTGATCCTGAAGGAGATGCTGGGCGCGCCCAGGTCCAGGCAGCACGACACCACGTCCTCCGACGTCAGGATGTGCTGCTTCAAGGAGGCCACGGCACGCGGGATACGACCTGCCCACCCCGCCCGACGCACAGACACAGACACAGACACAGACACAGACACAGACAGACAGACAGACAGACACGCGCACGGTAGCACACAAAATATATAGGACCACGTTAGCAGATAAGATGCCGGGGCCTGTGGGAGATCGCGTACGCAACATTTATTTTGTTACCCGCACACATGCACGGCACGCACACAATAGTGGTGTAAATTGACTATAAACTATAGTATTTCGAATTTTCTGTACTTTTACTTGTACTTCCCTAAATGTCAGAGACAAGTACGCTTACTCTACTACTATTATTATTATTAAGTCAGTTGAAGGTCAGTTGAGCACGCACGCACACTGACCTGACCAGAGGTGAAGTCCGTCGAAGCCATACGAGTAGAGGTCGTCTCCGACCCCGTTGCCGCCCCAGCCCTCTCCTCCTCCCGGGTACGGGGCGTAGCCTTTGGTGTTGGCCCAGCCCACGCGCAGGTGCGACGGCTCACTCGTCAAAAAGTGGTCCACCTGGTCGATCACCAGCTCGTAGTACCACTTCTTGTACTGGGCCGATCCCTCCCTCACCCCCAGGAAGATGTTGGGTCGAATGCTGCATGCCAAACGAAAGATCACAACCGTGAGGATGTGGGCGTCACCTCGAAATGTTTCAACAACAATTCACCACAAATTGGCTCGTGGTAACAAATCAGTTCAGGAAACAAATATAACATCTAAAATAAGGATTCATCCATGCACAATCAGACAAAATGGAATGAATCTTACATGAGTGCAAAAAAACAATGAATGAATGAATGAATGAATGAATGGATGGATGGATGGATGGATGGATGGATGGATGGATGGATGGATGGATGGATGGATGGATGGATGGATGAATGAATGAATGAATGAATGAATGAATGAATGATGTAAGTAGGATACCACGTAAACATCTGTCTAAACAACATTATATCCAACCCATTTAGACCTGAGGCCGATTCTAAAAACTAACCGGTTTCTGAAAACCTTCAAATTCTTATTCAAAAATAAAACTATAAAATAATTATGTTGCTACATGTGTAGCAACAACTAATGAGACACAAAGCTAGCTCCCGGATTGAAAGTTATAACAACCTATAGGTCTAAATGGGCTACAATTATTAACATTAAGTGGTCAAGAAAAATCTAATCTAAATAACAAACGTGACCAAGTAACCCACACATCTTTATAGTTAGTATAACTATAAAAAAAAGAAGAAGGTGCGTGACAAAAGTGATCCTTTTGTGATTACCTTTGTACATCGTTGACCAATCGGGTCTGGAGGAGCAGGTCACGCCTGGGCAGCAGGTGATCGCAGATGAGGTTCTGATTGGTTCGCACGGCCACCCCGTTACACACGCACAGCGAGCACAGGACATCCAGGATCTGTAGAGGGGCGGGTGAGGATGGGTGATTTATACAGAATCTGATTCATACAGTAATGGTCTTATTTCTTTTTGCTTATTTTGGCATTAAATGATCACTTCACTGTCATCTGGGGACACCCCCCCAACCCCAAATCTAAACAAAGCCAATGGCTTTCTGCAGCTTCAATTACCAAATGATACGTTCAGGGTGATGTATGGGCCAGCAGTGGAGAGCATGGACGCAGATCTAATTTCAATGTTAACAAATTGATGCACAACGAGGATACACTCCGCATCTATGCAACGAGGCCAGCTCTCGTCAAAAGATGGATGTTGCTGTGGGCGCAGTGAAGAGGAGTCGCTGTGACAAAGACACAGGGGAACCAATTTAATAGCAGTCCTTTTGGTATCATAGAGCTGTGTCGTGGTTCCTAATGAACTTAAGAGAGACTGGACTGCAGATAAAGGCAACAGAGTCGGTCGATTTGTGCAATATCACTTTATGACAACATCCTGAACACATTCGCCCTGTTTATTTGCACTTCTATAACATTTTTTCCCTGTTATTTACCTGCACTCTGCTGAGCAAGAGCGTGATTTTTGTTCATGAATGCGTGTTCATTTGTCACTGTCCAACGCACCTGCAACGATGTGAATGTGATATATATATATATTTTTTTTTTGCAAAGCCTGTTATTTAAGCAATATTACACAAGAGGGTGTGCGTTATTGGCACTCCAGTGATGCGCAGGATAGAGGCGGAGTCGAGTTCCGAATGAATCACTGAGTTGACAATAATCACGATAACGCACGTCGCACACCCTCGAGTCACATTGCGATTATACAACATTTACCATCACAATAAACCATATCAAAATGTATTCATATCCGGTCCGGCTCTAGGGTGTTTTTTTTAGGGGCGCTAGCCCCTCCTATGTCCAGCTTTGAGGGTTTGAGTAAACACAAACACTGAAGACAAAAGTGTGTAAACACAAACATTGAAGACAAAAGTGAAGACGCAAATTGTGATTGACCAGAATGAGATGATGTATGATGACGTATGATGATAAGAGCACCCCTCACTTCACATGGGTGTGATTTTATTCTACTAAACAATGGGGTCTGGGGACTAAATGATCAATAGTTAGGAACCCTTACGCTAACTCTGGGAGTGTACTCATTTGTACACTCCCAAATGGACCCTTGCAGGTCTGTAACTCTGGGAGTGTACTCATTTGTACACTCCCAAATGGACCCTTGCAGGTCTGTAACTCTGGGAGTGTACTCATTTGTACACTCCCAAATGGACCCTTGCAGGTCTGTAACTCTGGGAGTGTACTCATTTGTACACTCCCAAATGGACCCTTGCAGGTCTGTAACTCTTTGAGTGTGCTCATTTGTACACTCCCAAATGGACCCTTGCAGGTCTGTAACTTTGGGAGTGTACTCAGAGTGTACTCATTTGTACACTCCCGAATGGACCGTTGCAGGTCTGTAACTCTAGGAGTGTACTCATTTGTACACTCCCAAATGGACCCTTGCAGGTCTGTAACTCTGGAAGTGTACTCATTTGTACACTCCCAAATGGACCCTTGCAGGTCTGTAACTCTGGGAGTGTACTCATTTGTACACTCCCAAATGGACCCTTGCAGGTCTGTAACTCTGGGAGTGTACTCATTTGTACACTCCCAAATGGACCCTTGCAGGTCTGTAACTCTGGGAGTGTACTCATTTGTACACTCCCAAATGGACCCTTGCAGGTCTGTAACTGTGGGAGTGTAATCATTTGTACACTCCCAAATGGACCCTTGCAGGTCTGTAACTGTGGGAGTGTACTCATTTGTACACTCCCAAATGGACCCTTGCAGGTCTGTAACTCTGGGAGTGTACTCATTTGTACACTCCCAAATGGACCCTTGCAGGTCTGTAACTCTGGGAGTGTACTCATTTGTACACTCCCAAATGGACCCTTGCAGGTCTGTAACTCTGGGAGTGTGCTCATTTGTACACTCCCAAATGGACCCTTGCAGGTCTGTAACTCTGGGAGTGTGCTCATTTGTACACTCCCAAATGGACCCTTGCAGGTCTGTAACTCTGGGAGTGTGCTCATTTGTACACTCCCAAATGGACCCTTGCAGGTCTGTAACTCTGGGAGTGTATAAATGAACCAAATGGACCCTTGCAGGTCTGTAACTAGGGAAGTGTACAAATGGAACCCAGTGGACCCTTAAAGGTCTGTAACTACTAACTAGTGGAGGGTGAAAATGAAACCAAATGTACCCTTACATGTCTGTAATTAGGGGAGTGTACAAATGGAACAAATGGACCCTTACAGGTCTGTAATTAGGGGAGTGTACAAATGGAACAGTGATGTTCAATGCTTGAGACCTTTGACTGACAGTAGCTCTGACCAATTGCGTCAAAGAGAAAATGTTTGAACCCGCCCCCCGGGAAACAAGATCCATACACAGCATCTCCAGACTCAAATACCACACGACAGTGTGATTTGAGTCTGGCTTATTAGCCAGGCTACCATTTTGGTTCCATCTGTACACCCCCATAGGGTGTCTGTGGCTTAACACAGACCAAACTGGGGGGTCCTTGAAATCGAAAGGGTTGAGAATCAGTGCTCTAGTGAACGTGCAGTACTTCTGGGGTATATCGACATACAGTGGTCGGCACTCACCTTGTGGTTGCGTCCGTGCTTGTAGAGCAGTGAGATTATGGACTTGATGTGTCCTCTCTGGATGATGTGGAGGGCCTCTGGACTCTCGTTTAGGATGCAGTGGAGAACCTCCAGGATGCCTTGTGGGGAGGGGGGGGGGGGGGGGGGGCATCATCATCAATTATTAGTCACCAGCCACAGAGGACAGAGTGTGTGTGTGTGTGTGTGTGTGTGTGTGTGTGTGTGTGTGTGTGTGGTGCTACACACGCCAAAGGACACTCCATAAAGAGGCTGCCTCCACAATGCCTTGAAGGAGAGAACGAGGATTGCCTGCGGTACTTTTAATTGCGTGGTACAACAGGTTTTAACGTGTTGCACATTTATATGAGGCGAACAGGGCATGATCTGTTAAACGCCTTTAAAATCCTGCCGTTGATCGCAGAGTGGCGAGAGAGGAGGCATGTATAAGGAGAGAGTGAGTGGTGTAACCTTTTAATGATCTCCCACCAGGAGATGCTGCTTTCAGCCCTGTATGTGTGAGTGCGTGAGTGAAAGAATATGGCTGTCGGTCCGTCTGCAGCATAGACTGTGAGCAGACCAGTGACGTCACCCCTTGGTTTCTACAGAACAGTAGTGAAGACACTTCTCACCAATTCAATCACCCAATCCGGGGTAAAAAACTAACCCGTGCTAAAAACTAACTCGGGTTACAAATCACCCGTGGCTCCTGACATGTGCTGCGGGTTAAGCCATTTAGGCCTAACGTCGAAATTAAAAAATAATAATAATATATATTCAAAGATTTGAGGTACATTTTCACGATTTTTCAAAAATAGCAGACCTACAAGTTCATAGCGCGGCACTCGGTGCCGCGCTATGAGCTTGTAGATCTGCTATTTTTCAATAGCTAAAGTATAACAATGCTTTAAAACACCAAAAGGGGTACCCGCCCAAAATGGGTTAAAACGAACCCGTGGCAGGTTAAAAAATCACCTGTGGCGTCTGCATATGGTTAGGTTAGGGTTTTGGTTAGGGTGTCGAAGTCTGTTGGTATGTCTAACCAAAGACATGCACCCGAGCAGAAACTGATGCTAATGTTTTTGTTTTTTCAGGCTGCCATATCGATACGGTGGGAAATGCTGTGTGTGACGTGGCTTAAAAAACTAAAAAACATCAGCATCAGTTTCTGCTCGACAGTTACGATATATATATTTATTTCCTTGTATCGCGTATACATATCGACTGTGAGTTTGTAGGCAATACCCAGCCCTACTGCTATTGGCTGCAACTGCAGCGAGGGCCTTCTTTTGAACGCATAGTGATCAAAAAAAGACTTTTAACTAGCGATTGAAAACACAATGTAAACATAAGTATTTCTGAAAATGTTCACTACGGTATTAAAATTAAAGTTAAATGAACCCATTTTGGGCTGGAACCCCTTTTGGTGTTAGCATTGTTATGCTTTAGCTATTGAAAAATAGCAGATCTACAAGCTCATAGCGCGCCACCGAGTGGCGCGCTACGAGCTTGTAGGTCTGCTATTTTTGAAAAATCGAAGAACGACTGACATAGAAACATAGCTTTTTCAGAAAACTGTCAGGATGTAGAAGACATTTTTAGAATCTGATCTCAGGTCAAAATGGGTTAAAGTTAAATTAAAGTCCGGCCAAAACCTCATCCAGTTGAATGGAGTGAGAATAATGGAGAAAGGAGGTTTGTGACCGGCAGACAGCAGTGACATGCACGTATACCTGAGGACGACTCCAGTCTCTCCAGCTTGCTGACCAACCAGTCCAGGTTGTTGGAGAACTGAGTGCAGTTGTTCCTGTTCCCTCGAATCAACGCCGCTACGGGACACATGGTGCAGATTATAAGTCAAATATGAACACAAACATTATCTTGCAGTATGATGTTAGCCTCGCATAGCGATACTATATATCAGGATATTAGTCTCGTCCCTCTCAGTGCCCCATATTGTGTGTGTGTGTGTGTGTGTGTGTGTGTGTGTGTGTGTGTGTGTGTGTGTGTGTGATGTGTGTGTGTCTCGAATACAGATGCCGCCATCGGCATGTGTGCGTGCATGCACTGCATGCGTGAGTTCGTTCATGCGTGTGTGCAATGTGCAATGTGCATACAGTATACACACACCTGCAGGTGAGCTTAAGATTTACACAGTGGATGAGAGAAGCTTTCAAAGAATCAACTTCCATTATGTTGTCACCCAGTTGCCTTTCAGTGTCTATTTCAGTAAGACTCTAAAAGAGGCACACTGGCCATCTATCAGTCTCTGGTTCAGCCTGTGTTCTTAACCTTGGAGTCAGCGTGAGGACGGCGGTGAGGGTCATTCATTGTATTCATTGTATTGTTGATTTAAGAGGGTTTATCATGATGGTTGAGATGTGGGGAAAGGTGGAGGTTATTCTAAAGCGCATAGTTCTGATTGGCTGGTTTCCTTTTAGTACACGTGATAAAATACACTATAACCTTTGTGTTATTATGTGTTTGTTTGTGAAAAGTTGGAAGTTGCTCTTCCTGGTAGCCGGGGACTACTTTCTTGTAGAAGTAGTGAATTATATTAATACGTTTTTTTTAAATTGGGACAAATATAATTTTAAAAAAAGCAATAAGCCATGATGCAAGGTCTCACTTTATCTCTGTTTTATATGCCCATCAGCCATTATAAAATACTCTGTAATCTGTGTGTGTGTGTGTGTGTGTGTGTGTGTGTGTGTGTGTGGTTCCGCCACCATAGACATTATTATTTGGGGGTTGTTGACATGAAAAGGTTGACCGATATGGTCTGAAGGAGCCAACACAATGCAATAATGATACAATGTCCCCCAAACCCCCACAATGTACACAATGCAATAATGATACAATGTCCCCCAAACCCCCACAATGTACACAATGCAATAATGATACAATGTCCCCCAAACCCCCACAATGTACACAATGCAATAATGATACAATGTCCCCCAAACCCCCACAATGTACACAATGCAATAATGATACAATGTCCCCCAAACCCCCACAATGTACACAATGCAATAATGATACAATGTCCCCCAAACCCCCACAATGTACACAATGCAATAATGATACAATGTCCCCCAAACCCCCACAATGTACACAATGCAATAATGATACAATGTCCCCCAAACCCCCACAATGTACACAATGCAGTAATGATACAATGTCCCCCAAACCCCCACAATGTACACAATGCAATAATGATGCAATGTCCCCCAAACCCCCACAATGTACACAATGCAATAATGATACAATGCCCCCCAAACCCCCACAATGTACACAATGCAATAATGATACAATGTCCCCCAAACCCCCACAATGTACACAATGCAATAATGATACAATGTCCCCCAAACCCCCACAATGTACACAATGCAATAATGATACAATGCCCCCCAAACCCCCACAATGTACACAATGCAATAATGATACAATGTCCCCCAAACCCCCACAATGTACACAATGCAATAATGATACAATGCCCCCCAAACCCCCACAATGTACACAATGCAATAATGATACAATGTCCCCCAAACCCCCACAATGTACACAATGCAATAATGATACAATGTCCCCCAAACCCCCACAATGTACACAATGCAATAATGATACAATGCCCCCCAAACCCCCACAATGTCCACAATGCAATAATGATACAATGCCCCCCAAACCCCCACAATGTACACAATGCAATAATGATACAATGTCCCCCAAACCCCCACAATGTACACAATGCAATAATGATACAATGCCCCCCAAACCCCCACAATGTACACAATGCAATAATGATACAATGTCCCCCAAACCCCCACAATGTACATAATGCAATAAGGATACAATTCCCCCCAAACCCCCACAATGTACACAATGCAATAATGATACAATGTCCCCCAAACCCCCACAATGTACACAATGCAATAATGATACAATGTCCCCCAAACCCCCACAATGTACACAATGCAATAATGATACAATGCCCCCCAAACCCCCACAATGCACACAATGCAATAATGATACAATTCCCCCCAAACCCCCACAATGTACACAATGCAATAATGATACAATGCCCCCCAAACCCCCACAATGCACACAATGCAATAATGATACAATTCCCCCCAAACCCCCACAATGCACACAATGCAATAATGATACAATGACCCCCAAACCCCCACAATGTACACAATGCAATAATGATACAATGTCCCCCAAACCCCCACAATGTACACAATGCAATAATGATACAATGTCCCCCAAACCCCCACAATGTACACAATGCAATAATGATACAATGTCCCCCAAACCCCCACAATGTACACAATGCAATAATGATACAATGTCCCCCAAACCCCCACAATGTACACAATGCAATAATGATACAATGTCCCCCAAACCCCCACAATGTACACAATGCAATAATGATACAATGTCCCCCAAACCCCCACAATGCACACAATGCAATAATGATACAATGCCCCCCAAACCCCCACAATGCACACAATGCAATAATGATACAATGTCCCCCAAACCCCCACAATGTACACAATGCAATAATGATACAATGTCCCCCAAACCCCCACAATGTACACAATGCAATAATGATACAATGCCCCCCAAACCCCCACAATGCACACAATGCAATAATGATACAATGCCCCCCAAACCCCCACAATGTACTGTTGTGAATTATCTCTCTGCTGTCCGAATGGCAGCCTCTGGTGGACATTTCCCCTCCCCTGCATCCAAAATGACACAGGTGTTTGCCATCACACCACTCAACTCAATGACCAATCCCAGTTTAGGTGTGCCCTATATAAGCCATCACTCACTCCACAGCCCTCACTCAGTCTCCAGCCTTCACACAGGCAACATGCAGCACCTGCAGATCTCCCTGAGTCTACCTATTACTCCAGCCATGCGTACTTGACCAATGTAAGCCCTTATGTTCTGTATTGACTTGATGTATTCTATGTTGATCACTTTGCCATATACTATGATTGTTCACATACAGTATGTTCTAGTGTATAAATGCCCAGTGTACCTGTTTATACACATCCATTCTGTTGCCATATGTTCTGAGTTATATCTGATTTACTTGTCATTCATATAGTTAATATGTATTCCATTTCTTATCTCTTGCTTGTAGAAACCATGGATTAAGGAGAAAATAAACTACCACATTGTTGAAATATACCTTGGTGTCACCTATACTCTCTCTGACCGGGGATACTTGGGTGGTCAGCTCATAGCCCACAAACACAACCAGAGAATATTTATTAGTACACAATGCAATAATGATACAATTCCCCCCAAACCCCCACAATGTACACAATGCAATAATGATACAATGTCCCCAAACCCCCACAATGTACACAATGCAATAATGATACAATGTCCCCCAAACCCCCACAATGTACACAATGCAATAATGATACAATGTCCCCCAAACCCCCACAATGTACACAATGCAATAATGATACAATGTCCCCCAAACCCCCACAATGTACACAATGCAATAATGATACAATGTCCCCCAAACCCCCACAATGTACACAATGCAATAATGATACAATGTCCCCCAAACCCCCACAATGTACACAATGCAATAATGATACAATGTCCCCCAAACCCCCACAAGGTACACAATGCAATAATGATACAATGTCCCCCAAACCCCCACAATGTACACAATGCAATAATGATACAATGTCCCCCAAACCCCCACAATGTACACAATGCAATAATGATACAATGTCCCCCAAACCCCCACAATGTACACAATGCAATAATGATACAATGTCCCCCAAACCCCCACAATGTACACAATGCAATAATGATACAATGTCCCCCAAACCCCCACAAGGTACACAATGCAATAATGATACAATGTCCCCCAAACCCCCACAATGTACACAATGCAATAATGATACAATGTCCCCCAAACCCCCACAATGTACACAATGCAATAATGATACAATGTCCCCCAAACCCCCACAATGTACACAATGCAATAATGATACAATGTCCCCCAAACCCCCACAATGTACACAATGCAATAATGATACAATGTCCCCCAAACCCCCACAATGTACACAATGCAATAATGATACAATGTCCCCCAAACCCCCACAATGTACACAATGCAATAAGGATACAATGTCCCCCAAACCCCCACAATGTACACAATGCAATAAGGATACAATGTCCCCCAAACCCCCACAATGTACACAATGCAATAATGATACAATGTCCCCCAAACCCCCACAATGTACACAATGCAATAATGATACAATGTCCCCCAAACCCCCACAATGTACACAATGCAATAATGATACAATGTCCCCCAAACCCCCACAATGTACACAATGCAATAATGATACAATGTCCCCCAAACCCCCACAATGTACACAATGCAATAATGATACAATGTCCCCCAAACCCCCACAATGTACACAATGCAATAATGATACAATGTCCCCCAAACCCCCACAATGTACACACTGCAATAATGATACAATGTCCCCCAAACCCCCACAATGTACACAATGCAATAATGATACAATGTCCCCCAAACCCCCACAATGTACACAATGCAATAAGGATACAATTCCCCCCAAACCCCCACAATGTACACAATGCAATAATGACACAACGTTACCCAAAAGTGGGCGTCTGAAATGCATGGCCGCTTCGTTGACCTCATTCATATTAACTAAGAAGACGCTCAAGATAGATGGAACGACACAAGCAGAGAACAAACGCACGCACGTGCACGGACGCACACGCCCTAGCCGAAACCAGCAGGGTCGTTGAACGCAGACATGCAGGGAGGAGAGAAGACTCGCATCCCAAATCCACTTAGCGCCGCTCCATTAGCAGGTGTGTGCGGAGGAGGAGGAGAGACGAGACGAGACGAGACGTGGTCGGCACACTAATGGTGGTGGTGGGGCAGGGAGGGGGTCAGTGAAAACACCAGTTGAAGGACACCGCTGGCGGAGAGCCACGCGCCATAACCACTTGATGCTCGATCCTTATATTAGTCTGGGAGGAACATTCTCTACTGTAGCGCTACAAGCTTGCACATGGACAATTCTCGCCAAATAGATTTTAGTGTCAACTAGAATATATAGGGTTTTTAACATGACAACTAAGAAAAAAGCTCCATATGGAAGCGAAACAAATACAATGGCAGAAACAGGTGACAGGTGTCAGGTGACAAACAGTGACGGCTATGTTTCAGCCAAACAAGGAGGGAAATTGCTACATTTTGCCAGTCGTGTCATTTTAGTGAATGGCGTCTGTGTTTGACAGAGCTGCAGTTTCAAGAGGTTATGAATCACAGCGCAACGCTACGGTATGTTATTGCAATTGAAGAAGCCGGGAGGGGAGTGTCGTCTGTGTCGCTGCACAAACAGTATAAGTCGTTAACGACCGAGTAAATTGGGAGAGGAAAAAAAGAGTCCACGTAATGCTTTTGCACATCAATTAGTTCTCCCTATAGATCAAGGACAAACGGTCGTTTCCACGGCAAACCCAAATGATCTAAGACAGTGGTTCCCAAACCTTTTAGCTCAACACCCAGAAGGGGAATTAGACATTTGCTCGGGACACAAACTAGTGAAAATAGCAGACCCTCCTTTACACAGGGGTGTGATATTTAACGTGTTGTGTCGTCTTTAGTTTTTGTGTCTTATATTCATGTCCATTTTGCATAATCATTTGTAATTGTTATGCTATGTTGTGTGTGTGTGCTTATTCAGCACAAATTCCATTTAGCTTTTATTGTTGTGATAAATGTCTGTGAATGTCTATTTTGCTTTTATTGTTATGATTGAGGTTTTGGTGTCTACGTTGCGTTTATTGTGGTGATTAATGTTAATTGTGATTTATTTTTTTGGGTGACTGATAAGGATCTAAATTAAACAATAAAACTACAAACAGTATAGGAGCAAAACAAAATCCACCAAAGAGAACGACGAGGAGAGGAATTCCTGCTTCCTCATCCATTCCGTTTGGGGGTCCCCGGGGGGTCCCCGGACGTTCCAGACCCACAGGAATGCAGCCACGGTGCCGGCCCAGTTCCGGTGAGCCGCCCTCGTCCGAAACGGTTGAAAAATAACAGAGTTCCGTGTGTGTGTGTTACTCAAATGTTTTAATTTAAAGAGGGAGTGCCAAAATGTTTGTATTTTTTCAGTTTTTCATGTGTCTATGAGGTGACAGTACTTCATTACTCACATGCACGTCCCTCCCTCCCTCCCTCCCTCCCTCCCTCCCTCCATCTCTCCCTCCCTCCCTCCCTCTCTCCCTCTCTCTGTCTCTCGAGTGTGGAATTGCTTAGCAGGCAACAGTGCAACACTCTCTCTCTCTGTTTCTAGCTCAACAACGCCACTTTAGCACACACACACACACACACACAGACACACTACTATCTGGTAGGGTCTGTGTGCATGCGTGTGCATACGTGCGTTTGTTTGTGTGCGCATGTGTGTGTGTGTGTGTGTGTGTGTGTGTGTGTGTGTGTGTGTGTGTGTGTGTGTGTGTGTGTGTGTGTGAGTGTTTATCTGTTGGCTTGATGTCCTGGAAGGACCTCACACAATTTTCGAAATTTCTTTTACATATTAAGCCAATCATCTCCCAAGTGTGCGCGACTGCGCGTGCACTGTGTTTTCTTAGAACAGCATTCTGGGTAACAGTTCTGTAAAGGGCTGTTTAGTTTACATGATGAGTCGGCTATATTTCCACTGCTCTCTTTCTCTCTGCTAATACACAGAGCTCACCGCTGCTGTATTGAACTGCAGCAACTCAAGCGCCATTTATAGTTAGTTTCACACCTGCGTTGTGCATTCTCTCTATACAGACAGCATAGAATAGACCAGGGGTTCTCAACGTTTTTGGCCGGGGACCCCCGGAAATGCTTTGGCAACGTCTCGGGACCCCCGCCCCGCCCCCTCCCGACCCCCAATATAAATTGACTGCTACAATAACCTTAAACCACTTTGGGCGGGAACCCCTTTTGATGTTTTAAGCATTGTTATAATTTAGCTATTGAAAAATAGCAGATCTACAAGCTCATAGCGCGCCACCGAGTGGCGCGCTACGAGCTTGTAGGTCTGCTATTTTTTTTAAATCGTGAAAAAATAAATAAAAAAATAAATCTTTTTTTTTCTTTTAAATAATTTGGGGACCCCCTAAAATAATTTGGCGACCCCCCGAGGGGTCGCGACCCACGGGTTGAGAACCCCTGCTGTATTGAACTGCAGCAACTCAAGCGCGATTTATAGTTAGTTTCACACCTGCGTTGTGCACCTATGTGCATTCTCTCTATACAGACAGCATAGAATAGACTATACCTCAGCTGTGTACTGCAGACAGACTAGGAATGAGATCAGTGGTGGGGAAAAGTACTCAAATGTTTTACTTAAGTAAAAGTATCATCATAGAAAGTCCAATATAGATGTCCGGAATTCAAAATGTACTTGAGTAAAATCAAAATGTACCAAAATGTACCCAAAAGTAACAGTAGTCATTACGCAGAATGTGTAAGTTTTCAAATGTAGGAACATATTTTGAAAATAGATCTACAAGTCGATGCGACACATTGTGAGCTTGTAGATCGGCTATTATTTTTCGAATGGTCGAAATGTATGACTGAAGTGGTTACTGTATGTTTTGTAATAATAATCAAAATCTACAAAGCAACTAGTAACGAAAGTTTTCAAATAAACGTAGTGGTGGAGTAAATGTACACTATTTGCCTCTGTCAATGTAGCGGAACAGTAGTGTAAATTGGAAATGCTCAAGTACAGTACGAGTACCTCAACATTGTACTTAAGCACAGTACTTAAGTAAATGTGCTTAGTTAAATGGTGCATTTATATAGCGCCTTTATCCAAGGCGCTTTACATAGATGTGTGCATTACATTCACCCATTCACATTCATACACCGATGGCGGAAGAAGCCATGCAAGGCACCAACCAGCACACCGGGAGCAATTAGGGGTTCAGTGTCTTGCTCAAGGACACTTCGACACTCTGGGAGAGCCCGGGATCGAACCTTGCGGTTACCATCCGGTCACTCTACCCCTGAGCCACCGCCACCCCCTGACTGACTGGATGAGATGTGGATCGTACCCAGTAGCTCGTACAGCAGGTTGAGGATGTCCTTCCAGGCGGCCCCCGCCTCAGAGCCGCCACACTCCTTGAAGTGGGCCGCGCTGTTGTACACGCTCAGGCGGTCGATGCAGTTGGACACCAGGGTCAACATGCCCTGTGGAACAGAAGCACAGCGGTACAATGATCGTTCATTTCGTCGGCCAAAACTATGACGAAAAGTGTCCGTCGACTACCTTTTTTCGCCGACAAAAAACAGATAAAAACTATGGATGACTAAAACAAGGACTAAATATACTGACAATTTCGTCAACAACTGAAATGTTAGTGAGGGACTAGTGCAGGAGATGAGATCCAGTAGCTCACATTGCGTCACTTCGTGCCGCTGCGAGCTTGTAGATCTGCTAAGATGTTGGAGAAATATCGAAAGCGTTTGGAAAGTTTTGAACACAAATGTTCTCTTCTGGGGGTGTCTGGCTGGCACAGAACGTAGGTCCACGGGTGGCACAATTTGGGGGTCCCCCCCCCCCCCCCCCCCCCCCCCCCAAGTTTGAGAACTACTGCTGTTGGGTGTACTGTGCTGTACTTGATCATTACGTACATGCAATGTGCAAATTATTAGGAACCCCGTGCTTTTTGTCATTAAATAAATTGACCCTTTGACCCCCGAATCTACCTTTTAAATCAGCTTCACCACATTGTAATGCAGGGGAACAGATTGTGTGTTAAAAGACAGCTGTAGTCTAAGGGAGATTAGAAGCCTAGAGACAATATATAAGACTTGAAATGTGCACATATAATATTAAATTACTACTAGGCTGTGAGAAAGAAATACATAATGCAACAAAAGTGTGTTCCAATGCAGCCAATGTAGATATTTAGTCATAAGCTCTTATTAACCCATTCTGAACGGGAACACACTTTTTGGTGTTTTAACTAAGCATTATGTTATACTTTAGCTATTGAAAAATAGCAGATCTACAAGCTCGTAGCTTGTAGATCTGCTATTTTTGAAAAAGCGTGAAAATGTGGCACAAATCTTTGAATATATATATTCTTTCAGAAGTGATGTGACGGAATTGCGTGACAAAGTAGGACCTTAAAGAAAAAAATCACACTCTTATCATCATACATCACATTCCGTGCTCAGCCAATCTTAATCATCACTATGGGGTACACTACACACAGACACACAAAGCTGGGCATAGGAGGGGCTAGCGCCCTTCCAAAATGTACAATAGGTTGAAATAATACGGAGATACAAGGTTTCCAGCCGACAGCGATGGTATCCTGTGAGAAAGAAACACACAATGCATTTGTAAAATATGAGTCAATAAAGTCAACCATCTTCAGTGCAATCCCTCTCCCAGAAGTCCCACTGGTGGCGGAGTCAAGGGTGATTTATACATCGCAGAGAAGTATCTAGTGATCAAGTATGCTAAAAGGAGGGCTCCGAGCTGGAAGGTGAAATTGCAAATGATTTATGCTCGCAGGAAAAGTCCTTAGTCAGTTGTCAACCATGACAAATTGACCTTCGAAATGGTAATGAGGGGCCGAGATGGGAAAGCACTATTTTGGGGGACTTATTTCCATATAATAAGATCTGAAAGTGGGCTGACAGATGAATTGTTTAATATTAAAGTGACCCGATGACATGCAAGAGACGGCAAAGGGAGCATAGTGTGCGCCAGTGTCAATTATGTAAACATGTACATATTCTATTATTTATGTATTTATGTTAATCTAATCGCAGCTTGAGGATCTGACGACATAAGGGAGATAATGATGTTTGTTTGAGTCTAGGGGAGCCTGGAGTTTAGACTTTGACACCAGAGGCAGCCGGAGAGGTAAGACATTTTAAGAAGTGATGGGAGTAATTTGGCATCGAGAGGCTCGAGCACGACTCATACTTTGCTGCGCTGACGGTGTCCCGCGCGTCGTGCTCTACTATTGTCTGCCGTTCTCAGCGAGCAGGAATTAGGCTTTAGACTCGTATCCCCAAAACTGCTGACACCTTCGATGTGTTATTGAAACGCAGTGCAAAGAAGTGTGTGATCTGGCATTTACATCCGTGCCAGTTGGCAACGTTGGTCCGAAATCTGCCTCACGCACATCCTCATGGACGTACTTAGTGAAATGACCTCTGTCGCAGTCGGAACCCCTGACTCCAGGGCTTCTATTAGCTTACAGCCCTGGACAGCAGCTCTGAGGTCAGGTGTTATTACATTACACGGACCACGTCGCTTCCACACCGAAGGGTGAATATCACCCGTGGTGGTTGAAGGATAAACTTATGTAATTTAGATAGCAATTTATGTAGACATAGCACTCTACAGTGTATACTTACTTGTTGCCTTATTGTACAGATTTTCTACTGTTAGACAGATGTTAGGTTCTTTCAGTAGCTTCCTTATGATTCTGGATGACTATTTTTTATGTATTTGATGTATTACCATGTGTTGTTCTTGCTTACTGTAAGTCGCTCTGCATTAAGAGCATCTGCTAAATGCCTACATTGTAAATTGTAGAAGTAGTGGTGGGTACAATGTACAAATAATACTAATGATAATGTTACAAGTAAAAGTCCTGTATAATTTTTTTGAATGGCATCTCGCGCGCGCGTGCACACACACACACACACACACACACACACACACACACACACACACACACACACACACACACACACACACACACACACACACACACACACACACACACACACACACACACACACACACACACACACACACACACACACACACACACACACACACACACACACACACACACACACTTTGACCTGATGGTCCAGATTCAATGAGCAAGCAAGGCAGGCTCTTTTAGCTCAATGGTAAAAAGAAAATGTCACCACTTGCGCAGGAAACCAGGTTCAAATCAGGTTCAAAGGCTTTAACCAAATAAAACTGGAAGAGCATTGCAGTGTCATTTTAGATAGTGTTGGCTATTCAAAAATAGCAGACCACAGAGGTGCCATTCCAACTCTTTCTGATCTTTTCCTGAAGGTTTTCTGAAAACGCATGTTTTCCCTGCAGGATTTATTCACTGATTAGTCTAGCCAATTATACTGCTTCACTACTGAAAATAATTGTCCAGCAGAGGAACTCTATCTATTCAGGGAATCTGAATAGAATTAACATAAATCACCTTTTGGCCCTTTCTCACTGACAATGTTCTGTTTCTAACAATTTACTGAATTGCCAATGGTTCTCAAACGGCACAACTGTATCTAGAAGCTCACAGCTCGCGAGCTTGTACGTCTTCTGCGAAAAACTCTTGAAAGTGCTTGAAAGATGTTGAATAATTTTGAACAACGAAAAAGTTTGAGAACTACTGATTTCGAAGGCACTTAGTTATACTTTCACCACTGGGGAGAATAAAAAAATGAAAATAATAAAAAATAAAAATAAAAATATCACCTCTTGTTTGAAGAGGTTCTGGCGGTTTTTGAGCGAGCGCAGCTTGATCTGCTTCTCCTCGTGCTCCAGCTCGGCGTCCGGGAGCCTGAAGTAGGCGATGAGGTCATTGAGGGTCTGGAGAACCTCCTCTATGGGCAGCGCCAGGAACGCTCTGTTCTTCACCCCGAGAGAGTCCAGGTCCCTGGAGGACACAAGTTCACTTTTTAATGGAATTCATTTTGGTCATTTTTGAGCCGTGCCAAGCGCAAGTGTGTGTGTGTGACTGTGTGTGACTGTGTGTGACTGTGTGTGTGTGTGTGTGTGTGTGTGTGTGTGTGTGTGTGTGCGCGTGCGTGCGTGCGTGTGTGCGTGCTAGGGCATTAAGCAACTAGTCGACTAGTTTACTAGTCGACTAGTAAACTAGTTTTTTTCCCGATTTTGTAGGCCTCAAGATCAGGTAGATTATAGTTATAGTCACCATGTACACAGTTTTTAAATGTACAAATATTTATTTCCAAAAAAAACAAACATAATAGGTAGTTAAACAACTAGTCGACTAGTCGACTAGTAAACTAGGCAACTAGTCAACTAGTAAAAATGACTAGAAGTGAATGGCCTAGTGCGTGCGTGCGTGCGTGCGTGCGTGCGTGCGTGCGTTTGTGTATGTCCCTATGTCCATGTACGACCTATTGACCCCTGCAGCTGATGCTGATTGGGGTCGCATTCCAGGAAGAAGGGGTCATTACAACCCTTGTGCTTAACTTAACAAGTGTGCTTGACACCAAAGGCACCACTCGCTTCACAGTATTGTGATTTTAAAAACAAAACAGTTGTCTGAGCATGCAGTACAACTTAGTCAACAAGGTGACTGTTTGGCCGAAAAGGAATATGGGCTGAAGCCGAAGCTTATTTTGCCCACCTTATTACAAAAATGAATAAAATAAAATATCACAATAGCATAAAGAAAACACAAGCATATATACACAAGAAAATGAACTATAAATAACTATACTAATTATTATTTGTATTTATCTCCATACACACACACACACATAGCTGCCAAAAATATGCAGCCAAAAATAGCTGATTTACAAGTTCATACTTTTAGTCAATACTTCATACATAAAATATGTTTGATGGATATGCAATTTGATCTACCAATATTATAGCTGTGGCCGTTTTAAGCTCTGTTGACAAAAAATGCAAAAAATTAAAAATAAATACATTTAATAAAAATTTCAGAGCCCTTTGAATCTCGCCCCAGACTAGCCTGCAAAGATGTACGCACACAGACACAAAGGGAAAGAGAAAGAGATTGAGCATGTGGCAGGGCAATCTGGCGGTTGTGTGTGTGAAAGCTTTTTATCAGCTAAAGGTCAAACGCTGGATCTGGAAGCAGCGAGAGCGTGTCTGCTCACATTTATGTGACACTGAGTTGCTCTTTAGAAGATCCTCCAAGAGAAATAAATTCAACCAAGACAACCCGACTAAAGTGGACTTTGAGAGGCAGAGGAACAATGATAAACACAGCAGTGAGCAAGGATTTAATCCAGACTCTGCGGCACGCAATCAAGCCCAATCCAAACAACCCAAAAGCCTTAATGTTTTTCACATCCCTCCACTGCCCCCTTCACCTAGCCTGGCGCAGCCACACTAAACCCGCCCCTATTGCAGCGCAGTGGTATATTAGTATCGCAACGCGAGGCTACCCTTCACCTCCATTCATTCTCATTCTCATTCTCATTCTCTCTCTCTCTCTCTCTCTCTCTCTCTCTCTCTCTCTCTCTCTCTCTCTCTCTCTCTCTCTCTCTCTCTCTCTCTCTCTCTCTCTCTCTCTCTCTCTCTCTCTCTCTCTCTCTCTCTCTCTCTCTCTCTCTCTCTCTCTCTCTCTCTCTCTCTCTCTCTCTACCAAACAATCACACACACACACACACTTATGCTGCATTCACACTGGCAGCTACAAAAGAAACAAAACTACAAAGCAACAGAGCTTCTATCGCAGAGTCGCTGTTGAAGTTGTCGTACAACGCGTTCAGTAATGTCTAGTCGAGCGCGTGTCCAACGCTATAAAGGAAAGTAAATACAAATAACAATGAACTGGCTGATGGCAGTTCATTTGTATCCTCCATCACAAGCAGGCATTGTGTGGGGAGAGAAGGCGAATGGCCCATTACAACTGGGAAAGCGTCATTTTAGATTTTTGCGTTGGCTATTCCAAATATCCAGGAAGATATACAAGCTCAGAGCACGGCACAATGTGACACGCTACTGTAAGCTTGTATATCTGCTACTTTTGAGGATTTTAGAAAAAGCTTCAAAGTGTGAGAACTACTGATTTAGAAGGCATTTATAGACTCGGCCTCAGGCCTTAATGTGTGGACAGAGATGTGTGGACTTAAACCCTGTTCACACTTACTGGGAATGCTGCCAATTTAATCTTATATTTCATTGTGGCACATCCATATAAGCACTGCTGCAGGATAAAAAATGTATAATAGTGAAGAAAAAAAAAGAGAGTCAGCACGACAGCTGTAATGTGCAATGTTTTGGCCAACATTTTGGCCAAAACGTGATTTGCGAAGCAGCAGCTGTTGTGCGGAGTGCGGACACATATTTAGTTCTCATATTAATGCTGAATGCCGGCATTCAGTGATATAATATGACATCATGCTAACCACAAGAACGTCTGCATTATCATCATCACGTAAGTGTAAACGCAGCTTTCTAGAGAGAAAGTGCATTAATAAGACAGAGGGAGAAATAAATCTCTCTCGCTGACGGCTCCCCCGCCGATGTTCTTAATCATGAACTTTTCACAATTCTCCTCCCACTTGCGTTCACACAGGCAACGAAACGGCACTAAATAGACTGAGATTATATGAGCTAGAATATGGACCCGAAGAGAGGTTACGACGATGACAACAAAACACTTAGTCCACCCTCAACGTTCATCCAGGCTGAAGTGCGGCTTCCGCTGGCTTGAATAAAAATAGCCGGCTGTCCTGACTTGAACGGGGGTGACAGGGGGGAGCGTGTGTGCATGCTATTTATATAATGGGAGGGGGGGGGGGGGGGGGGGCGTCTTGAGGCTGAACTGGCACCGCCGTGACAGGAAAACAGTGAGGCGTAGGAAGCTGCAAACGTGAGGACAAATCTGTGCTCTGTGCTCCGATCGATTCTTTTTTTTTTTCCTCCAATGTAATTTTATTGAGGCTCTGAAATTTCACAGCTGTTCGATCGCAATACAATGCATGTAGAACCACCCATTTTTTTAGTGGTGAAAACCACTCCTACAACTGGCTTTGTTAGTCTGTCTGTCTGTCTGTGCAGAAAAAATGAGCATGGTTGCTACGGTCACCCAGTTCACCCGGGTGTGATTTCATTACGTCAGACATTACGTCAGACCACAGCTGATCAGGCTATATAAGACCTTACACCACTCAGTTCACACAGGTGTGATTTTTTTTAACACAGCCAGTTCAAAATGTACAAAATGATTAAATGTTGTCCAATGGGAGAGGGAACGTTGTATGCCTGTCGTGACTATTTTGTTTACGTCCTGCTTGTGCATGCTTGAAAGGCATGCTTGGAAATTGGACTTCACCGTGAAACCTCGCCATGATGATGGCCGGCAGGCGGAAAAGATCACAGATTTGACAGCCAAGATGATAGCCGAAGATGCCCAACATTGCCCATGAGTGTTGTCGAGGGGAAAGGCTTCCGTGACCCGATGGCATTTCTCAAAACAGAATACACCATGCTCTGCACTATGAGAGACGAGAGAGAACGTATGCCGAGGTAACCGGAACGCTCGCCCCAAAACACACTTGCCTACATTTCTTTCCACAGACGGCTCGCTGTTTTGGGGCGAGCATTCTAGAGAATAATACCTCCCCAATAAAAGCCTTGATGCAGCGTAGTTTTGCTGATTTCAAAAATATGAATTCATTCAACCTTTATTCAAATTCTCGGAGAGACCATTGAGGGAACCCCTCATTTACAATGATGCCGATATTACATACAAAAAACAGTAATACAACAACAATATTAGTTACAACAAACCGTTAATACAATTATATATTCAGCAATCAGTTAAAACAGCAACATACAGGTGATGGACGGTTATTGAGTAAATTCCTAAAATGACCAATTGATGCCAGGGTATTAAGTTTAAGTTCTTGTTGCAAGACATTCCAAGAATCAGGTGCACCGATGCTGAAAGCAGCCTTTCCAAGTTCAGAGTTGGCAAAAGGGACCAGAAGGCCTAGCCAATCACTGGAGCGAGTTACAATGCGACTAGGTTTCTGATGTAACATGGATGAATGTGAGTGTACGTATACTTTTGTCTGTATACCTTGGTTATCCCACGCGGACATTCTATTCTCATCACAGCCCACGAGAGAGCGAGACACGCTATTATTGGGAAGGTATTATTCTTTCGGTTTGAGGGTTCCTCAAAACATATGATGTAAGATATTATCATCTTCTCCCGACCGGATCATAAAACTGAAAAGCAATGCTGCCCAGGCTAGATGATGATAGGCAACAGCTGTGTATGAGGTGAACGGCGTACCTGATGAATCTGCTGAAGAGGCGCGTTGTGTTGCGGATGATGCGGGCGGCGCGGGACTCCTCGTGCTGACAGCGCTGGAGGGCCAGCCCGTCATCCATGTGACCCTCTGAGTGCAGACAGGCCTGCACAGGGACGGACAGGAACAGAGAGACAGGGGGTAAGAGAGACAGAGAGAGAAAACGAGAGAGAGACACACCACGCACACACCACGCAGACTGTGGGTAGTGGGGCAGACAGTAGCCGCAATTTGCAACTCTAGATTTTTTTATAATGGGATGGATCTAGAGTTGCAATACCCTCCATTGACTCCCCACTCATCATTTTGCGTTTGCGATCTGCTTGTCTTAAACGACGTTAAACTCACCAACATTGCAGCTGTAGTCCAAGCTTGAATTATTCTCTTTCAATCTGCCGAGCTTGTTTTTCATAAAAATCCCCCGTAGACATGTTATGAGCTACTTTCTGTCAAGAAATTCTGTGCAAGTGATTCTTTTTCTAAGTGCTGGAGTTTGGAAGCGCTCGTCGTAAGTCACTGAACGTCCCTGCATGCATCTGTTTCGCATTTGCACATAATGCAGGAGGCAGCAGCGCGACCCCTTAATACAAACGAGCGCTTCCAAACTCCAACATTTCTTCTTCTTGACAGAAAGTAGCTCATAACATGTCTACGGGGGATTTTTATGAAAAACAAGCTCGGCAGATTGAAAGAGAATAATTCAAGCTTGGACTACAGCTGCAATGTTGGTGAGTTTAACGTCGTTTAAGACAAGCAGATCGCAAACGCAAAATGATGAGTGGGGAGTCAATGGAGGGTATTGCAACTCTAGATTCATCCCATTATAAAAAAAATCTAGAGTTGCAAATTGCGGCTAGGCAGACAGGTCCTATCATGATATAATGTCAATACTGTTGATGAATGCATTCACAATTTATTCACAACATATTCAGGTTTCATAATGATGTGCAAATGAAATGATACACACAGACTTGCAGGGAAAACAGTTAGTTTATTGTAACCTGTGGTTAGCTCATTGTGTGTCACTGGTATGGCCTCTCCAGTGCTGGCACTCTTTACTTCTGTCGGAATCTGAACTGCTGAACCAGAGCAGGGCTCAGCCATTCAGCTTAAGAAGGGGGGGAAGGTGCCAAGTACTGTTGAGGAGTAGGGGTGTTCCACAATGTTGATGAGCAAAGTATTTCTATTATCTTTGGAAATTAATGCAAACCCAAATGATGTTTAGTCTAAAATAGAACATCCATTTATTTGGTTACTTATTCATGTTCAGCGGATATCTGTGAGCTTGTAGATAAGCTGTTTAGATTCAATTGCTTCTCTGTTAGTGGTAGGATCCTCTCCTATTAAAGGGAGACTGCAGGCAGAGCTAGACACCGTCTCCACACCATAGCGCAAAACTTTCTTAAGCTGCGCACTTCTTAAGCTGCGCGCAGCTTAAATTCTGAGTTTTTAGACAGCTGGTGGATGGAAAAGAAGCTCCACCTCCGCCGAAGACTTGAGCGGAGGAGAGCGTTTCCGGGAATCTGGCCGTCGCGCAAGTATTCGGCGGAGGTGGAGCTTAATTTCCATCCACCAGCTGTCTAAAAACTCAAGCTTTAAGCAGCGCGCAGCCGAGAACGTGCGCAGCTCTTTTGACCGTGTGGCAGCACCTAGTCAGTTGGACGGCCTGTGTGAATGTGGAAGAGCAGAAACTGTTGTCCACGCCCTATTTGACAGCACAATAATTGCATTGTATGTAGCCATAGCACATCATAGTAAATATGTATAGCATAGTATAGTATACTGTATATGTATAGTTAATATGTATAGTGTCATTATATAGATATGTTCTAGTTACGTTCTTAGCTTACGCATGTTTCTTGATAAATGCATTTTATATATGTGATGTATTCCCTTACTTTTGTTCTTGCCTAATGTAAATCGCTCTGGATTAAGAGCGTCTGCTAAATGCCTAAATTGTAAATTGTAGTGTGAGAGCTACAGGGCAGAAAGAGCTCAGCTATGTGAGGAGCTAGCCAATATCGGGATACCCACTGTGGAGTACAAGTCCCTGTTCAGCCGAGGAAAGGAGCATCATGCCGTGGAGAGGAGCGTCTTGGCCTTCCTCCACAATACAGACCTCTATAAGAGGATATAGAGCACCGAGCGGAGTATCAGCCTGAACGGTGGAGGGCAGTAATACGCGAAAGCGTCTACACTGCCGGAAATCCCAACAGAAGAAGAAGAAGAAGAAGAAGAAGGAGCTGTCAGTTATGCTCGGGCAGGCAACATGCTGACAGCCCAGTGAGAGAGCTGCTAGGGCCCATTTCATGGGCATAGCCTAGTGCAGTTTTGTTATTATTATTTTGAGTTTTGAGTTCTTTATTTTGGATTTTGGCCAGTATTATTTTTGCTGTTTGATATATTTTCACTGTGAATATCTGCACTGGAGCTGGAGTTGGGAGAAATAAAATGCACAAAAAGCATCGCTGACTGTTTTTGGAGCCTTGGCCTTGGCATACGTTGCATACAACTTATGCAACGTAGTCATGATACTTTTACTTAAGTTAAACATTTGAGTACTTTTTCCACCACTGGTCATGACCCTGCTGTATGAAGGCAGTGGTTCTCAAACCGTTTAGTTTCTAGGAACCCCAGTTCAGTATACCAGACCACATGGAACCAAATGGATCCACAAGGTTCTATTTGGTTTTTGTGTACACTCTTTTGAATCATCACCTACAGTACCTATATAGAGAATTGCTCGAGTCCATATGGATTTTAATATATTGTGCTAGTAAGTACTAGTCTTCTCTTAAAAAATCATTTTTTTATAGCATTTGTGTATCTACGTATTGTGATTTTTTTTGGTCTTTTAACCACTGCACAAAAGAAACTTCTGAAAGGGCAAATAAAGCACTTTGAAGTGAAGTTGAACCAAGTTTTAAGTGGGCACTCGTACCCTGAGAGAGAGCATAATAACAATAATAAACTGTATTCCTACAGCACTTTCTGAAACAAGGTTACAAGGTATTTTTACAAAAAAAAGAAGAAAAAAAAAGATTAACATTACAGCAGCATAACAATAAAGAGACAAAAAAATAGTAAAAGTAGAATAAACAAATCCAGACATAAAATCAATACCATCAAATAACAGAAGACACAAAAAAGGCATAATGTGATATTAAACAGATGAAGATGAAGCAGCCACTGAATAGACAGGATGAAAAGAGCCTGGGCATGAAAGCAGGACTTCAGAAGTGAGGAGAAGGAAGACAAGACAAGCCTCAGATGATTCTCAAATAGTGTGTTTGACCCGCAAAAGCCTGGTCGTCCGTCCCATAATGAGGTGAATTGTAGGAATGACCAAGAGGGCTCTACCTGAGGATCTAAGGCTGCATTCAGACTAGCTTGCCAAAAGAAATTACCTCCCCATTGTTTTTTGCAAGGTGCTTGAAAAGCGCCTGGACTACATTTACACCCACCACTACTGACGACCGTAAAGACGACTTCAGTGGCGACTTCAGTGGCGACTTCAGTGGCGACTTTAGTGACGACCTAGTCATGATTGGCTGCCTCCAAGCCAATGATAGTCTGAACGGCATAAAAACCCATACTCTGAACTCACACAGTGAGTGAACCAATAATAGAACGAAAGAGAACTAGTAAAAGTGCCCCTCTGGGCACAGGTCTCCACCAAGCCAGGTCAGGTTGTGGCCTCCTGGTGGCGCTATAATAGGCCAATGTGAAAAGGGTGCAATTTCTTCATACGCCTTTGATGGCAATTGGATGATTTGAGGCATTTTGTTCCAAAAATGTGTTTTGCAAAAATCAACCTGTTGGTGGCGCTATAACAGGCCAATGTGAAAAGGGTGGGATATATTTCTCGGCCTAGTAAGAAAATGTGTGAAAGATTTCACGTAAATTGCACGCTGCGTTCATGATTTGAGGCTTTTGTTCAAAACGGGGCAATCTTGCAAACTGTGAAAGCCAATTATAGCCAATTAGGATGGAATATGAAATATCGGACAGATCCGACTTGAGCACATGACTATAGAGATACTGTGTAACG
Source organism: Electrona antarctica (assembly GCF_951216825.1). NCBI lineage: Eukaryota > Metazoa > Chordata > Actinopteri > Myctophiformes > Myctophidae > Electrona > Electrona antarctica. Next base: position 36,963,784 of record NC_136799.1, read on the forward strand.
ATTTGTGAGATTTTTGGACAGAATCTGAAGGAGTAATATAAAAAAATGTGTTTTACAAAAGTCTGCCTCCTGGTGGCGCTATAAAAGGCAGATGCGGAAAATGCAGGTCAAAGGTTTGTCCTTGGCCTCTAGGGAGTGTGCATGCAACGTTTCACGCAGATCGGTGCAGTTTTAGGTAAGAAATGTGAAAAGCTGCCTCATGGTGGCGCTATAACAGGCCGTTCTGGAGAATGTGGGGCAGAGGTTCATCGTTGGCATCCAAGGAGTGTGTGTGCAAAGTTTGGCATCGACCGGGTTAACAGTGCCGGAGATTAGCTGGTAACGGACGGACGGAAGGACGGACACACACACACACGGACGGAGTGCAAAACATACTCTCTCCCCATGCCTTCGGCCTGGTGGAGACAATGAAAAGGGGCGCTACAAGAGCTTGTTGCACCTGGCAGATATGACTGTGAATTTTGTTTTCTTTATGTACTTTTACTGCTCCTAGAATTGATGGACAAGTACTGAGGGTGTACCTTTTGTGTTATCCTTTTAGCATCATTGTATCATTGATTCAACGAGTACCTTTTGCAACAGTTTGCAAGAGGTACTCATTGAATCAATCAATCAATCAATCAAGACTCGAGGAGGAGAAGACGAAGAAGAAGAAGAAGAAGAAGAAGAAGAAGAAGCCACCTATACTTGCTCTGCTTCTTTTTTCCCCATCTACACCACAACTTAAGGGTCATGCATGTGGAGCTGTTGTACGGGTCGCCAGTTCAAATATGATCATTTTGGGGAGTCACTTGGGGAGTCCCAAGTGATTTTTTTTATTTTTAGGGGGCCTGAAAAGGTTGAGAACCACCGAGTGAGGGTACCAAAGCAGTTAGGGTGCTCAACAGGAGGTGACTCCGCCACCCCCTCCAGTTAGGGTGCTCAACAGGAGGTGACTCCGCCACCCCCTCCAGTTAGGGTGCTCAACAGGAGGTGACTCCGCCACCCCCTCCAGTTAGGGTGCTCAACAGGAGGTGACTCCGCCACCCCCTCCAGTTAGGGTGCTCAACAGGAGGTGACTCCGCCACCCCCTCCAGTTAGGGTGCTCAACAGGAGGTGACTCCGCCACCCCCTCCAGTTAGGGTGCTCAACAGGAGGTGACTCCGCCACCCCCTCCAGTGACCAGTCCCCACTCTCCGTACGGTCCTCAACTGGCCCTCGGTCCCAACAGACAGAGCCACCGCATGCCCCTCCACTGGGGACAAACGACACGACACAGAGAATACGTGTTCCCACTCCCCAGTTATTGTTATGGGGCCATGTGTGGCTGGAACACAGGTGACTGACACTACTACAGAGACTGTCATTGTCACACACGCGCTCCCGTCAACTCTGTCAACACGGCCAAGAGAGGGTCGGCCGGGGTTAAATTTAGACAAGCTGACACACACGCTGACACTGTCCCTTATCGCCCTCATCACATTAACAATCATCTGCTCATAGGAATTCTGTGGCACGCGTGCCTGAGCTAGAATATTAGATCTGTGGCTTTTCTGATGTGTGTTCAAAATGTCAAAAAGGGTATAAAATGTAATTTATTCATTGCATTCCAAAAACTGTTGATGTCCTCCTCTGTGTGCGTGCGTGCGTGCGTGCACGCGTGTGTGTGTGTGTGTGTGCGTGTAAACTGCACACGTCTCACCCGTCTCTTCAGAGGTCCCAGGCGGGCTGACTTGACGTCGGGCGCCTGGTAGGACAGCCAGAGGCCTGTGGCCACGTGCATGACGAAACACAGCGAGTCGCCGTACTTGATCTCTGCCACGCCCATCCCCTCGATGTCCCGCTTGGGGCTCTGCTCCAACTTCTCCTGCGGGGGGGGGGGGGGGATTAATGTGTCATTATGTAAACAACAACAGCCACAACAACAACAACACAGATGTCCTGAATGCTACAACCTTTGTGAAACTTCCTCCGCCGATGAAACTATACCAGCTTATTATTAGCATGTGAGCCCCCCCAAAAAAGATTTTATGGTTGGCGTGTTTACTGTGGTGGAAAAAGTACTTTTTTTTTACTTAAGTAAAAGTATCAGTGTGAAAATGTACTTAAGAAGAAAAGTAAAAGTACTCGTATGCAGAATGTCCCATTTTAAATTAAAATGTATAAAAACATCTCTTGCTCTTGTATGTGACTCTTTTGGACTTTTACTCAAGTACATTTTTAATACGGGACTTCTACTTGTAAATGTTTGAATTCCGGAATTGAACTTGTAACACTATTAGAGTAGAGTATATATACATTGCAGTACTGATACTTTTACTTAAGTAAAACATGCAAGTACTTTGACCACCACTGAATGTAATTGAACTGCAACTGATCCGGAGACATTGGGTCACTAATTGACTCAGAGTCACATGGCCATATCTAAAAAATGACATTATCAGGGTTAAAACGGTCAACAGTCACATGCGCAGCGAGTCCATTTTGCCAAAGTCTGCGATTTGAGCTAAATTAACCTTGCATGGGTCCAATATTGCGTGAAATGTTCGCCGTCCTTGAAGAAACGGTGATTTTTGTGGTGTAAGTAGAGAGAGAGAGAGAGAGAGAGAGAGAGAGAGAGAGTGGGTGGGATTCTCTGTCGTTTCTTTCCACTGGCGTTTAGTAAAAAGGAGACTGTTTGATCTCTTCAAAATGAGGTCACCTTGAAGAGCTGTGTGCGTGCGTTTGTGTACGTGCGCGCATGTGTCTGTATGTGTGACGTGTGTGTGTGTGACGTGTGTGGGTGTGTGCGTGTGGTCACCTTGGAGGCTCTGAAGCAGAATGCGGTGGAGGACGTGTCAGACCTCTCCCGGTCTTGCAGCACGACCCCTCTGTCCTCGGTCAGCGCCAGGTAGTGACCGGTGGTCAGGTGACGCAGGCGGAAGGGCTGACCCCAGCGAATGTGACTCCCACACCAGCTGTCAGGGGCAACACGCATGCACAGCAGAGGAATGATTTCAGAAAGACATAGGGCGTAGCAAGAAATACTGTAAGTTACCATAGCCTCATTTTAAAATAATAACGAAAAGAGTGGATCTCTCTGTCAACGTGTCGCCAAGCGACACGTTGACAGCTTGTAGATCTACTATTTGTTTGGTGGACGAAAAGAGAAAATGTATGAAACATGTTCGCTTATAATGGCATTCCCAAAACAGGGATGCCACGTTGAAAGTGGTTAGTTCATTATGGTTGTATTAAACAATACAATTAGAACACGTGTCATACTGTAGATGATTACGATGAAATCCGATTAATCTGCAAAAACTGTTCAGAGTCGGGGGCAATATGCATATAAAATAAGTGAATATAGGCTTAAATGTTAACACTATAGCGGTGTGCCGCCCCTGATGCACGCACACACACACACACACAAACACAATCAAGGACATAATCAGAGACACATACTGTACACACGCCCACGGAAGTGCGCACACACATTCACAGAGACACGCGCAAAGATGCACACGTGCAGATTCACAGAGACACACACGCATACGGCACGGAGACGCATGAATGCCCAGACACACACAGGAGACACACAAACAGAGTCTCTCTTGCACGCACGCACGCACGCACGCACGCGCGCACGCGCACACGCACACGCACACGCACACGCACACACACACACACACACACACACACACACACACACACACACACACACACACACACACACACGGTTAATTTCCATAAGCCCTGCAAGCCTAATATGCCCTAATTAGTTAATGCAAACATCGCTGCCAGCTGTTAATTAGCTGCAATGTAGTGTGTGGCTGTGTAGAATAATTACAAAATAGCTTAAAACATTCGACTAATTGTGCACTTTATTTCTATTTGCTAATTCCCCTGTTGGGTGAAAATAAAGATCCTACGTTCGACAGACAGAGCAACGAACGCTGCTGCAGTGATGATGATGCACTGAAACATCTGTAACTCTGCAGACGATGCACTGAAACATCTGTAACTCTGCAGACGATGCACTGAAACATATGTAACTCTGCAGACGATGCACTGAAACATCTGTAACTCTGCAGACGATGCACTGAAACATCTGTAACTCTGCAGACGATGCACTGAAACATCTGTAACTAGAAAAAGTGCCCTTCTGGGCACAGGTCTCCACCAGGAGGATAGGAGTGTGTGTGATGTTTGGCAAAATGCCTTTGATGGAAATTGGATGATTTGAGGCATTTTGTTCCAAAAATGTGTTTTGCAAAAATCAACCTGTTGGTGGCGCTATAACAGGCCAATGTGAAAAGGGTGGGATATATTCCTCAGCCTAGTAAGAAAATGTGTGAAAGATTTCACGTAAATTGCACGCTGCGTTCATGATTTGAGGCTTTTGTTCAAAACGGGGCAATCTTGCAAACTGTGAAAGCCAATTATAGCCAATTAGGATGGAATATGAAATATCGGACAGATCCGACTTGAGCACATGACCATAGAGATACTGTGTAACGATTTGTGAGATTTTTGGACAGAATCTGGAGGAGTAATATCAAAAAATGTGTTTTACAAAAGTCGGCCTATTGGTGGCGCTATACAAGGCAGATGCGGAAAATGCAGGTCAAAGGTTTGTCATTGGCCTCTAGGGAGTGTGCATGCAACGTTTCACGCAGATCGGTGCAGTTTTAGGTAAAACATGTGAAAAGGTGCCTCATGGTGGCGCTATAACAGGCCGTTCTGGAAAATGTGGGGCAGAGGTTCATCGTTGGCATCCAGGGAGTGTGTGTGCAAAGTTTGGCATCGACCGGGTTAACAGTGCCGGAGATTAGCTGGTAACGGACGGACGGAAGGACACACGGACGGACACACACACACACACACACACGGACGGAGTGCAAAACATACTCTCTCCCCATGCCTTCGGCCTGGTGGAGACAACTATACACTGTATGCAGACGATGCACTGAAACATCTGTAACTATGCAGACGATGCACTGAAACATCTGTATACACAGCCCTGTGAGGAAGAGGAGGCTGCACTGGAAACATCTGTAATATAACGTGTTGGTGATTCTCAACCTTTTCAGGCTGTGACCCCCAAAATAATCAGATTTGAACTGAGGAGCCCCCAAAATAATATCTCAACTGAGGACCCCTAAAATAATCATATTTAAATTGGTGACCACCCCACCCTCCTACATCCCGCACTTGGGATGTAGGAGTTGAGGCATTACTTTGTGTTTGACTTAAAATAACCGATCTAGAAGCTCAAACGTGAGGCTCACAGGTTGAGAACCACTGCTCTAAACAGCTGGTGACATCACTGCCATGCAGGAGAGAGAGAGAGAGAGAGAGAGAGAGAGAGAGAGAGATAGAAAAGGAAAATAGAAATAATACACCTGCAGCCAGAAGGTCAAATATATACTGTATATACTGTAGGATGAATAGAAAAATAAAGTGATTTGTAATGAACAGAAAAAAGAAGGCTGAATTGAAGAGGAAGGCTGGATGGAATAGAGAGTGGGAGAGAGAGCCAGACGAGGGGTCTGGGTGACAGATCAACCCACCTGATACGTAGAGGCTCCAGCCTCCACAGGGACCTGGCCTTGGCTCCGGCTGTGCCCGTCTCATAGTTCACTATCCTGGGGACACCACAGGACCATGAGTGGGTGATCTTCATTCATTGGAGCTTTTTTTCTCTCTCTCTCTCTCTCTCTCCCTCCCTGCCCCCTCTCTAGGTCGTCCTCAGACGAGCCCTCCATCCCTCCCTCACAACCACCGATATTGTCAAGGTCATTCTTAGAAGAAAAATATTTTTATTCCCACTGTGGTAATAGCTTGGAGGATGTAAGAAGAGAGAAAACCCCCCCCTCCTCCCTGTGCGCACAAACACACAAACACACGCACGCACGCACGCACGCACGCACGCACGCACGCACGCACGCACGCACACTCACACACTCACACACACACACACACACACACACACACAGACACACACACACACACACACACACACACACACACACAGACACACACACACACACACACACGCACACACACAGCGGCATCTATCAAAGGGAGCCACGTGGCCAGATAACCCACTGCTACTATGCTGTCTATCAGCGATATGACTGGTGGGCGCAGAGATGAAAGGGAGGCCCCGTGGCTCACGCACACACACACACACGCACACACACACACACACACACACACCCCCGTGGCTCACGTTGTCTGTCTGGAGGGCGTTACTTCCCCCCGCTGAACATTATGGGGTCTCCAGAATTTCAAGGACGTGGCGGGGCGGGGCGAGGCGAGGCGGGGCGAAGCCGACAAGTCCGCGAGCATCTAATCCCCCCCCCCTCCTCCTCCCTCCCCTCCTCCCCTCTACCACATACTAAAAATAGACCGCTTAACCGACAAGGTGCGTGTGTCTGACACATTTTTCCGCGCGTGTGTGTGTGTGAGTGTGTGAGTGTGTGTTGTGTGTGTGTGTGTGTGTGTGTGTGTGTGTGTGTGTGTGTGTGTGTGTGTGTGTGTGTGCACTTGTATTCAGTGGTGGGAAAAGTATTCAAAGCAAAGCAACTCATTGTGAGCTTGTAGATCTGCTATTTTCAAATGGCTGAAATGAATACAGGGCTAAAGTATCTATAATCAAAATCTACAAAGTAACTAGCAACTAGTTTTCAAATAAATGTAGTGGAGTAAAAGTATACAATATTTGGATCTGAGTTGTAGTGGAGTAGGAGTAAAAGTACTGAAATTGGAAGTAAACAACAAATACCTCACAATTGTACTTAACTACAGTACATAAGTAAATGTTCTTATAGTTACTTTACACCACTGCTTGTATTAGTGGTGGTGTGGTACTTAGTACTAGTGTGTGGAGAAATGTAGAGGTTAGGTTTGGGGCTTAGGGTTAGAAATGTCTGATCAAAGTGATTATGACAAGTTGCGCGCTGTTGTCATGCGATCGCAAATAAGATCCACAAGCTCACAACGTGATGCTCTGCGACTCACTGTGAGCTTGTACATCAGCCATTTTTGGCTTCAGGGTTTGGGTAAAAATAAATTTAAAAAAAAGGTAAAAAATACCAGTCATAAAATCACTGTGCTAAAATGCTTACGTCCTTGCAAGTATAGTAATGAAACGTGTGTGTGTGTGTGTGTGTGTGTGTGTGTGTGTGTGTGTGTGTGTGTGTGTGTGTGTGCGTGTGCCCCGTTTCGTCCCGTGCCCGCTGATTTGACCCACTTAACACAATATTCAGCCGTATCTGTGTTAGTGCCGAGAAGCTGTGGATGAAAATAGCACAGAGGGGGCCATTTTGGCTCCTCCCTGGAGAGCCCATTGTCACGCTGGTTGGAAACATCTTACTGAAAGAAATATTATTATTATTATTATTTTTACTTGAGTAAAAGTATCAATACTGCAATATAGAAATACTCTTTTGCAAGTAATAGTCAAAATGTGCTTAAAGTACCAAAAGTGAGAGAGTAAATAAATGATCACCTATCATCCATCATTGCCCTCTTTATCCTATTTCAGGACATACCAGCCTGATATGCATGATATTAGATGGATATGCTCCATCCAACGGCAAATTCACTATTATAATATTCTATTCTCTCTCTATATATACACTGTATAAAAATACTGTAGCGCATATACCATACATAGTATATTTATGGAGATAAGGTTGTCAAAGTGTGGTCTGGGGACCCCCAGGGGTCCTTGAGGGGGTTCCAGGGGGTCCCCAACAAACGTGTTAATACAGCACAATCATTTTAACCCCATTATCCATGTTTTATACATCAACTATAGAGGGTATGCGCATGCATAAAGTGAATGGCAGATCGAGTGGCAAATCGAGTGGCAAAGTGAGTGACAAAGTGAATTTAACCTTGTTTAAAGTAATTTAATGCAATCAAATGTTTGGATGTATGGGCTGTCAAGGCCAGAAAGTAGTTTTTTGCCACTCAGTAGGCTTTCCCGCATAACTTCCGGGTATGATGATGATGTCACGTGCATACCCTCTATTCAAAAATAGCAAATATACAATCTCGTGTCTTCGTGCCGCACTGAGAGCGTTTTTGAAAAATAATTTGAATAATTTTGAATAATGTTGCATTTTGAACACAACTCTTCTCTTCTGGGGGTGAAAAGAAATAGATATGTTAACCACGTTAACAGTTTAAGGGCCCCAGACCCATTGATATCAAAACCGATCGCATCGCTCCACAGGCTGCGAGCGCCTGTTGCGCAACATTCGATGTTGCGCAACAGTGGGACGTCATCGAAAATGTTCCCCCCCTGTTTAGCCGACGAGACCGAAAATCTTAAAACGTTAATAACTCTTGATCTAAATCATTCCGTCCAATTCTAAGCAAAGATTATGTGTTAGACAGCCCACCGTGGTCCAGTCACTAGTCGCGGTAGATTTAATCATACCTCCCGTTGTTGTCGATCGCTTCTAGAGTGTTTTGGCTACATTTAGCTGCTCCAGCCACATCCGGGATAACATCCGGTCCGTCGGTAAAAGTGTTCCGCTGCTATAAATCGCTGGGCGCACTGATTTAACGGATTAAATAACCCCGGGTAATCAAGGTGTTAAACCTTTTTCTCTTTTGTGGGCAATTTCTTAAAAATGTGTCAAAATCTTATCTATCCAAAGTTTTCAAAACCACGAAATAAAAAAAATGAATGAATATGTCCATTCATCAGTGCACATCATGCCCATGTGGTCACCTCTGTTCGTCTTCACTCTGGTCAGATCCTGGGATGGTCAGCACCTCGTCATGACCGTGGAACAGTCGCATCACGTGACCACCCAGCAGGTAGCCTGTTGGACGACACGGGAAGCTTTTCAAACTACACTCAAGTGAATGTAAACACACAGCATTTAGTCAGTCTACTGTCTCTATAGCCTCGGTACCCAGGCTTTTATTTTCGTTCGCTACGGCTCAAAGAATGAAAGCCTGGGGGAACGTGACACATTTCCTGGTCTAGGAGTGGGAGTGTTACTACAGTGCAGATCGGCGTCGCTCTCAATATAGTGACGTCAGTTTCTTCCGCTGTTTTCTACCAGGGGAGGGGAGGGGCGGAGGGGCCAGGGGGGCGGGTCTCAGATCTGTGAACCAATATTTCTCCAGCGATTGCTCCATGCGCGCACCCCTCTAGACCAGAAAAGCACGCTGGCTGGACCAGGCTACGGTCTGTATCAATAAAGGCAGACCCCCCCAATAAATAAATACATAAAATACAATGTAACTCATACAATTGGGGTGGTTGTATTTTGTCTCTCTGCTCTTCTATTGAGACATTTAGATCGTGTCAAAGGCCATGTCTCACCTAGACACGGGATCTGACCCGAATTGTGACCTGATGATGGTCAAGATTAAATGTATCCCCTGAGCAAGCAATTAGCCCTATTAGCTCAATGGTAACAAAGAAAATGGCAGCATTCCAGGTTCAGGAAACCAGGTTCAATTTCTGGGTTACAAGAAAAAAACTGCATAGTGCAGCTGCATAAGCACTATTAAATGGGGTGCATACGTTGGTTAAGAGTCAACAAAAAAACGTCGGAAACTAACAAAAACGGGCGCTACAGAGACTTATTTTATTTAGAGGCAACACATTGCTTTGCCTTGATGCCTGACATCCAGGCCTGGCCTAAATATAGGCATTGAGATGTGCACGCAATCTTCTCTGTGAACAGTTGTGACTGAGAGTCATTCTTGTTTGATGAATATTCTTGTAAACCTTTGTCTGAATTTATTTAGAAAGAAAACCCCTGAGTGTGTGGTGCTCCTCACCCTGCTCCACGTTGCTGCCTGAGCAGGTGGGATGGACGTTCCACAGTGTCTGCATGAAGGACGCGTCCACCTGGATGGTGTTGCCGTTGGAGATGGACAGGTGCTGCGTGGAGAAGACAGCCACGTCATTATTATTAGGCAGTGGTGGAAAAAAGTACTCACATTCTTTAGTAAAAAAAGTATCAACACTGCAATGTAGAAATACTCCGTTGCTAGTAGAAGTCCGGAATTCAAAAATGTACTTGAGCCAAAGTCCAAAAGTGTTGGAATCGAAATAGAATGTACTGAAAGTAAAAGTACTCATTATGCAGAAATTGCAGAATGTGTGCCGTTTCAAGTTTTTAAATGTTTCAAAATATTTTGAACGTGGCCTGGGCTGCGGCTGAGCGGTCCAGGCACCTAGGCCGGTAATCCAGCCTGGCGGCATGTCGCGGGTTCGAGTCCTATATATAAAATCTATATAGGGCTGAAGCGGTTACTGTATGATCTGTGATAATATCAGTATACAAAGTAACAAGTAACTAAAGTTTTCAAATAATTGTAGTGGAGTAAAAGCCATATTTGTATTTGAGATGTAGTGGAGTAGAAGTAAAAGTATTGGAAATTGGAAATACTCAAGTAAACTACAATCAAATGCTTGATTCTTCTGTGAAACCCCAATTTAATTACCATATTAATGGTTGCTGTCAGGCAGAAACCTCTCATCTCCATAATTCTATCAATTGTATATTTTTTCATAAATGACGTGATCCCACTACAGTGTCACACAAAAGTCAAAAAGTAGCAGGTCTCGTCGATCTGCTACTTTTGCCATTTTTTATTTGAAGCGTGAAAAGTAACAGTTTTGGACATATGAGGTTTCCACCCGACAGACACGATGAATATGAAATACAGTACATAGTATCGTTGCTGTCCGACAGACACGTTGTATCTCCATTCAGAATGGATTTAGAATGCCCTAAAGGCAGAGAAACTGCTTCCTGGGAGACACTACACTGCAGGAACCTCAGTTGGTGCATTCAGAGCTTTTAAACCTGAAGCTGATTGTACTGCACACATGGCTGACGCACTGTGTTCTGCTTCAAAGTCACAAACCGTCTACTCTACGGTGATTTCTTTAAGGGACACCAGACTCTGTCTGGATGCTTCCCTGAGTGTAATGATGTAGTAGAGCTCTGAAGGACTGGTGAAACCGACTGACAGCTATACCCGTACTGCCACTGATCTTTGATTGCCAGCATTTGAGTTATATATATATATATATATATATATATATATATATATATATATATATATATATATATATATATATAAACAGATAGCTTCTCACATGCACATCCAGGTGGGGGAGGTGCTGGTATATATATATATATATATATATATATATATATATATATATATATATATATATATAACTGCATACACAATGCACTTTTGAGTTATTTGTACTGCAAATAATGCACTTTTACGCCACTACATTTATTTGAAAACTTTACTTAATAGTTACTTTGTAGATTCTCCAGCCTTGAACGCTCCGTGTCTCCACATATCATCGCGGTATAGGTAGTCTCGTGTAGCCAGACAACTATTCCAGAATCTCTGTAGAGTCTGGAAGGAGGCTTCACTTCCGCTTTATCGCTTACTCATGAGCTACCGTGCTCCAGAATGTATGACGGAAGCATTTGAAAATGGCGAGAGACAACAGTCTGGAAAATGGCGAGAGACAACAGTCTAGCTCAACAGTCTGGAAACGCGAGACTACGGTATAGGTGACAGCAGGGACAACAGGCTTCGAGAAAACCGTGGTGGCAGTGAGGCAATAGTGGTCACCGTGGACCCTCACAGGGTCTGTGACCCAAAACACGCAGACTAAACGTGTCACCGGGGGAACACATGTCCCAGTGCTGAAATGTGCCAACGGGCCTCTGGCCAACGTAGTGAGAATGGAACTTGCAACATTGACGGCATAGCAGAGCTACAGGGCAAAGCTAAGTCAGAGGTTAGAATAGATCATCATGTCCCCTAAAACGAAAGGTCACAGGTTTCGTCTATATAATGCAGACACTGTGCCCTCGAGCAAGACGCAGGAAAAGACGATGGAAAGGTGCCTGCATTGCTGTCGCGGTTGAATTACGAGCATCAGCCAGATTGCAAAACAAAGGGTATTGCAAAACGTGGTGGAAGCTGCATAAGTTGGTGAAAGCTTTCTGTGTCTATTGATGCAATTATGATAGCATATACTGTCATAAGTACTGGGGGGTTAAAGAATAATGGGTGTGGTAATGAAAACAAATGGAAAGGGCTTCCGCAGAGATGCAGTGAAAGTGGCAGGGGGATATCGACTTGGCGGCTGCCTCAAGGACTAAAAGAAAAAACTAGATCTGTTGGAAACCTCCACTCTCAGGACTCTGCCAATGAAGACCGATTTCTGCTAAGTGTAATTGACTGGATTCTCACAGTCATCTAGAAAGTGAATGTTGTAGATTTTTCTTTATTTAATGTTGTTTTACTCCGGGCTGGTTTAACTACTTTAACAATTTTATACGCCATACTATAGAACAGCATCACTCAGCTTTTTCCACACATAATGAATGCCCAGAATTGGGATGCCATCCATACCGTCTTGACACATTCCATTCACAGGTTGCCGTTAATAGGATTATGTTTTAGATGTGACATTTCTTTACATGTTCTCCTTAGTCATTGAAATACAGAAAATTTCGCTCATGAATCTTTTCTCCAGGGACTATATATTTTCAAATGAGTCCACAGTACTGATAAAAAAATGCATTAAAATGCAATAACTTTGACAACAAATAAAGACTCTGTACAGCTCACTGTGATGGATTACCTCATCTCATCTCAAGCAAGTTTACAGTCTCTGGGATTTGTTTGTACCTTACAGAGCCTCTCTGGTCACACTATGGTATGCTTTAGTTAAATAAATGCTCTGCAGTAATGTCATGTATATGGTGAGTTGTAGTCAATGTGCCAAACATGCCAGACCACCACCATGGTCCTTTAGCCAATTTCAACCTGCTGTCCATATGTTGATTATGTTGGGTTTGTAGGCGAAAATGTTGCATGACTGTACTGTATGAATATTTTCTTTGCTTTTTTTCCCCTTAAATTATTGAAAAAATCCAAAAGATAAACAAAAATGTTAAACAATAGCAAAAAAGCAGATATGTAAGCTCAGCTCACAATGCACTATTTTCACGATGTCTCATATGACGAAAGTATGTGTACTTGTGTAGGCCTTAAGTTGTTAAGGCAAGCAGTCTGGATTTAATCTGAAATTCTGTCACATCAGGGGAAGCAGGGCTGATGTTTATTCAAGTCGTTGTATGATGCATACAGGCACGCACGCACGCACGCACGCACGCACGCACGCACGCACGCACGCACGCGAGCACTCACGCGCGCAGAATTCAAAGAGGTACAAATGGAAGACAGATACTCACGAGGTATCGCTCCGAGGAAACGCTGACGAGGATGAGGTCATCACCGATGCGCACCTTCTCTCCTTCTGACCTCTGTTTGGAGGCCGGGTGGATGGTCCACCAGCACGCCTCACCTACACGCACGCACGCACGCACGCACGCACGCACGCACACAGGCACACGCACACGAACACACGAACACACAGATGCACAATTCTGTCTGCATACTTTGAAGCAAACAGAGACAGCTATTATTATTATGAGCTCCTGTGTAATTACTGGAAAGACGGACTGCATCGAATTTACTTTGAAATGACGACACACACACCCAAAACAAACACATTGTTGGGAGACAAATGCTAATAAATACTTGGAAACACCATAGCAACAGGCAGAAGTCATACTGAAGGGGCCGCTTATCTGTATCTCGCAGTTATGAAATGGCTAACGATGCAAATGAGAGCTGCAGCTCGACAACCATGGTGGGGGAACAAATAATCAACAACCAAGTGATTTGGAGGGATGTGGTGAGACAGAAATACCTCTATCTACAGTATAAATACCTCTATCTACAGTATAAATACCTCTATCTACAGTATAAATACCTCTATCTACAGTACAGTTGGGTGCCACCGATATTGTCCCTTATCATTTGACCCATTTAGGCCTGATTAAATCCTTCTAAATCCTCCAGTTTTCTGAAATAAATATTTTCACGATTTTTCAAAAATAGCAGACCTACAAGCTCGTAGCGCGCCACTCGGTGGCGCGCTATGAGCTTGTAGATCTGCTATTTTTCAATAGCTAAATTATAACATGATGTTTAAAACACCAAAAGGGGTTCCCGCCCAAAATGGGTTAACTGTCCTTTTGCGCAGATCACGCAAACCTCAGCAAAAAGAAAAGGACAATATCGATGGCCTCCAACTGTATGTCTGCACTGCACTGGAAATATCAACACATTAAGACCTAAAGTCCAAATTCAAAATATGTCTTTTTTGGGGACCGCCGCCATATCGGAAACGAAAATGGCGGCCACCATACGACACAGGTCGCCCAATGAACTGCAGTGGAATGAATGAGGTGTCTATGTCTCTATATCTCAACTGCAGCTGAACACAAAGAAAAGAAAACAGGAAAGAGGGTGAAAGACAAAGAGAGAAAGAAGAGGGGAGAGAGAGAGAGAGAGAGAGAGAGAGAGAGAGAGAGAGAGAGAGACACATGTAGAGGGACAGATGAAAGCGTACCTGTTGAGTCCTCCTGGAGGCCCACATCAAACGATAGCTTGTCCGTCTGTGACCTTGATGTCTTCAAACAGGTCAGATACTGTGGCCCACACACGCACACATCAAACGCACGCACATCAAACATTGGACATTTTTCAATCTACCAGTGTTGGGGAGCAGCACGGTTATTAGCCTTTGCCCAATTCATGCTCCATTGCACGACAGCGTGCATCGAACACAACAAAGAAAGATGGCAGGTCTACAAGCTTGCAGCGCGTTGCGGGTCGTGCAACACATTGCGAGCTCGTAGGTCGGCTATTTTCAGAAGCGCAATGCTGTTTTTCGGTGAAGTATATGAATGGAGCTTTAGGCCAAAGCATGTAGGACATCTACAACTACTGGATGGGGCTGTCACGGTTACACAATTTAAGTTGACGATTAATTGTAGCACAAATAATTGCGATTAGCGATTTAATTGTGTTTTTGGTGTTGGAAATTGGACCATTTAATATGAACAGAAATTACATTTCTGTTTGCCTTTTAGGCTTCATAATAAAAAAGTGCACAGGGACAGATATGACAAATAACTGAAAACTATGAAGAAATTACTGGCATTTTTAAATACATTTTATACTTTATACTAAACAGCGGAAATAGCTGATCCACAAGCTTACAATGCGCCATGATGTTATGCGTTGTAAACTCAACATGGACACAAGTATGACGATTATGACAAAATAATTGTGATTATCTCAACTAATTGCGATGAGACGATTATTATGTAATAATTGTGACACCCTACTACTGGAGTTACAGTGAAAGTGTAGATTCATTAAAAATGATGCAGTAAGACTCATGCTCTGTCTCTATTCTACTGGGAAGCATCAGACTTCAAGACAATCAAATTAAACTGAGAGAAGCTTGTGTCGTTGGAGCGTCACTCTCTCACCATAGAGCTGAAGGAATGGCGCAGGAGGATGGCGTGTCCATACAGAAGGGTCCTGTGTCCACCTCCATGTGCTGCCTATCACACACACACACACACACACACACACACACACACACACACACACACACACACACACACACACACACACACACACACACACACACACACACACACACACACACACACACACACACACACACACACACACACAGTTACGGCACATCAAAAGCCAAGGCGGTCTCGTCTCCATGTCCACCAACGTCGACTACCTTTTTTCCACCGAGAACTAAAAACTAAGCTATGATGACTAAGTCATTTTATGCTTGGTTGCATTCTGAAAATAGCAGATACAATAATTCTGTTCTGTTTGTGTATTTACTATTTATCTATTATGAAGATGGTTCTTACTGGCGTTTCACTGCTTTCTCTGTGATAGAGGGGGTGCATACTTAGTGTAGACTAGTCATTGGTTAGACATGGGTTAAGGTTCGGTTTAGGTGTGCTACCCCGTGGGAGGTTAGGTTTAGGGTGAGGGTTTGAGATAGGTTGTAGTTGTAGGACTAATGACTGGTCTAACCAATGACTAGTCTAAACCAAAAACTGTCTAAACTAAGTACTGCACCCGTGATAGAGTTCTCAAATTCTGCCCAAACCCGACCGTACCCAACCCGACTTTTTAGGGCCGGGTCGGGCCTAAAATGTATTTTAATTAGTCGGGCCGGGCCTCCGGCCGGACCGGTTAGGGCAGTTAGGGCCCAGTTAAGGCCCAGTTAGGGCCTGGGCCTTAATGTTCAGGCCGATTGAGGACTCTACACTGGACCCTGTGAACCCACCGACGATGACCGCCCGACACGGACACATCCCAGATCTCTGCGAGTCTGTCCGCAAGCTCACCTCCTGTCCCACGGCGAACACATGCGGTCTGAACCTAAGGCTAATCAATACTTCATCGAATGACTGTGTAGTGCAGAAAAGGCTTCTTTTTTTTCTTTTCCACTTGCAAATCTGTCACTCTTTTCTTGTACCACACGGTCATTTAACCCATTAAGACCCGGCCAATTCTACAAATGCCTACTATTAACCTAAAAAATTACTTTTCAAAAATGTTCAAAAATAGCAGTTGTGCTGTGAGCTTGTATACAGTATCTGCATTTTCTTTTTTAATAGCCCATCTGAAACGACTTGAATGCTTTCCCGGTTTTAATGGGTTTATGAACTATATAGCCCTGTTGGTCGTGAGTGAGTGACAGGGGGAGACATCTTGCTCCTGTGTCTATGAATGGACACAATGCGTGGTCATCATCATCATCATCATCATCATCATCCTCAGCATCACAGCCTCTCCAAGGAGAAACTCGGAATGTGGGTTAATGATATGCAATCCACTCTAGGGCTGGTAAAGTAATATTCGATTTTCGAATATTCCTCGAATATGGTTGTGTGTGGTATGTTTATTTGAAAGGGACAATACAAAAAACAATGTATCAAGTTTTGTATTGGATCCGAGCAGCGCACGCTGTCCGTCTTCCTCTGGTATCCTGATTTTTTTAAATTTAAGTCATTTTTTAATATATAATAATACTAATAATACAACAATAACACAACAATACTATTTGAATATATTCAATAAATCTGGCCATTTTTTTAAGACCAATATTCGAATTTCATTTCAGAGGAATGTTAACAGCCCTGATCCACTGGAACCCCTCCTAAAGATCTTTTAATTCAGACGGGGAGCGAGTGACGCAGGCGTTGTCGCCTGGATTAGCGACCCGTCTGCTCCAGGTCGTGAGGGACGCGGGACGTGTATCGGGTGATAACACACGCGCGGGTGATAAGACACCCACGCAATCGCCCCTCAACTTTTTCGCGCGTAAAAAAAAATACAAAATAAAATGCACGCCTCTCGTTGAAAATGAGAGCGTCACTCTCCCCTCGTCTGAAAGGACCTTTATGCTGAGTGGACATTAGTGAGGACCGGTTCCACGGCTCGGGAGGGTCAGGAGGGAAGAAGATGCAAGCAGGGGTAGAAATGATACCACTCACTACTGGTAGAAGGATGCAAACGGGGAGAACAAGAGTGTTTTGATACTCTTGAGTTGTGGGCGGGTTGGCTCGGGTCGGTGGTGGGTTTGGTTGGACTTTTGTTGTTGTTGGTGCCGTTCAGTGGTGGAAAGTAACATACATGTACTCAAGTGCCGTACTTACTGTAAGTAAAATGTTGAGGTACTTTTACTTTACTGAAGTACTTCCAATTTTCAATGCTTTTACTTCTACGCCACTATAATCTCAAAGACAAATATTGTACTTTTACTCCACTATAATTATTTGAAAACTTTTGTTACTTTGTAGATTGTGATTATTATTACAAAAACACATTAACCAATGATTTAAATTTAAGCTATTTTCAAAGATTATATAATACATTTTAGAAACGATAACTTGTGAAATGGGACATTCTGCATAAAGAGTACTTTCAATTTGGTACTTTAAGTACATCTTAAGTACACCAACACTTTTTCCCGGGTACATTTTGAATTCCGGACTTTTCACTTGTTAACGGAGCATTGTACTTAAAGGAGCATTCAGTGATTTGGGTGATTTGGAAAACCACCCAGTCCGCCCCAGTAACAAAATGTGCACATGCACGCTCTACAGTGGGGGGAAGTGCAACAGGCCAACAGCATGTGCACCAAGGCCCGCCCCCACTCGATCATGATTGGAGGAAGGCCCCTCTCATCCTGATTGGATGACTGTTTTGCCACCCGCCACCAAAACTGAAACTAGGGTTTTTTGACCCCAGGGGCTCACTGGGGACAGGGAGGAACTCCTTATATGGTCAGCACACTCTATAGTAGGGAGGATTATCCAGAAAAAAAGAAAAAATAAGTGATATTTGAATTAAGTCAAATCACTGAATATACCTTTAAGTAAGAAAAGCGAGTACTTTTTCCACCACTGTTGCTGTTGCCCGACAGACCAACGCAGCGCCATTACTCACCTTCCGTATGAGCTTCTAGGATGCGGTAAGAAGATAAGAAAGATTGACGTTACTTATCTGAACCTCTCTCTCTCTCTCTGATGACCTCCAGGGTACATAGCAATATATCCTCAAGTGTTATCCGTATATCCATTTGTAACTCAGGAGTATACAAATGTGACCAAATGGAGCCTTGCGGCCCCTTTTGGTTATAGTTGTAAATGTTAAATGAATGAAGGATTATTAAACATATTAGTATGTACTGTATATTTTTATTTTATAGACATTATACCACAGATATTTTCGAGGAAGCAATCTGATTGGTTGAAATAGCTCTCGACCCGTGCTTCAAACGAGCATCACCGCACAATTAATCAAAACGTAAAAAAAAACATGTGGGCAGTCCCCGCAGGCAGTGCTACTAGCTAAGCTAGGTGTTTACACGGGACATTTTCGGTCGTAGTGGCTACATTTGTCATTTTTATCGAATGTCTTAGTTTTAAGGGTAACTGTGGAATGATCACGATATTACACTTGAGCAGCAGGCGTGCCATTAATGACGGTAAAG
The DNA here is from genome assembly GCF_951216825.1 of Electrona antarctica. Taxonomy (NCBI): domain Eukaryota; kingdom Metazoa; phylum Chordata; class Actinopteri; order Myctophiformes; family Myctophidae; genus Electrona; species Electrona antarctica. Next base: position 36,982,727 of record NC_136799.1, read on the forward strand.
CACACCCTCTCACCCTCGCCGCGCCCATTATTCCATGTAGCGCTGCGTAAAACACATTATATTGATATCGTGACACAACACTAGATATTGACACTGGGATTTTGGATATCATAACATCGTAATATTGCATAATGTGTGTGTTCCTGGTTTTAAAGGCTGCATTACAGTTAAAGATTCACTATGTAACTTTCCTCTTCTACCCCGGATTTGAACCCGGTTTCCTGCACAAGTGCTAACACTTTTACCATTGAGCTAATAGAGCCTGCCTGCTTGCTCAGGGGATAAATTGAACCGTGACCAGATGTCAGATCCTGTGTCCAGGTGAGACCTGACCTTTGACACAATCTAAATGTCTCAATAGAAGAGCAGGTAGACAAACATACAACCACCCCACTTGCATAAGTGATACTGTATTAACATACTCATACAGTACAGAACGGACTGCCACGTAAAATAAGCCCTTTCTGGCCCACAGTGTGGAGCTTTGAAAAGAGATTGCATTGCATAACACTGCATTGTGTTCTTTTATTATGCACGGAGGCTTCAAGGCAAGAGACGCTTGCAATTTCAATCTTGCAATGGACCCCCGTTTCCTTTTGTGTTACAACAATAGCCGTCCAGTGTGATTTGATGCACTTTGTGCTCAGCAGACAGTGCAGAGGCTGATTGCTGCAGGCTGAGGCACACCAAGCTGCAGTCACCACAGAACAGGTCCCTGTAGCAGTGTCCATTCCGTCAACTAAGGCCAAACCACAATGCAACTCCTTGCAAGGTTGCGAGTAGTTGCATGCAGTTGAATGCAACCATAGTCCCCAACGGCATTTTGTATGTGTTTTTATGTGGCGTCCTTAACCAAGGCAAGAATCCCTTACAGCAACAACTCTCGAGCAGCCCATTACTATAATGTCTATAAGCCATGTCCGAACTTTGGGCTGATTGGGGGGGGGGGGGGGGGGGGCGTACTTTTATGGGGGTGATTATAATAAAGGTAATCTTCACACAGAGTTAGATTTGGATGCTGAGCGAAATGGGATCTGGTATCACTTTACCTGTAGCCTCTCTCTCTCTCTCTCTCTCTCTCTCTCTCTCTCTCTCTCTCTCTCTCTCTCTCTCTGAAACCTGAAAGCCCCTGATTTGTTCCAGCCAGCATCTATTGATAAGCCCATCTGTTCAAAGGAATATTGATCACAGAGCTTCGGGCCGAGACATAGTCAACCCCCATTTCTCCTTTAACAGCGCTTCCTCCTGTGACATCTCAGGCGGGGATGAGGGAAGCAGGAAGCAGGTATTGAAAACAGATAAACGTGAGAGAAGTCACACGGTTAAAATGGCTCCTCCATGACATTAAACCGGCCTCTTTAGAGCCACGACAGAGGGCTCCTTGTCAGGGACGACATGTTGAAGCTACGACTCACAACAAGTGTCGCATTATTGTGGAAAGTGTTTGGAAAGTGGGTTTGTGTCCACAGGGTTCAATTTGTCTCTCGTTTTTTTGTCTCGTAAATTTTACATGTGTACTGATGATGTCAAGATAGCCCTTTTTAAAGCTTACTGTACACCACTGTATACTGCCCACTTGTGGTGCAGTTACAGTAAAGGTAAATATAATAAGTTGCGGGTGGCATATAACGATGCTCTCAGAATCCTGCTGACGATCCTGAGGTCATGGACAAGGGCCAGCCAAGTGTTCGTAAAGAGCGGCGTTCCCACTCTGAATGCTGTCCTCAGGAATTTAATGTTCAGCTTTAGGACGAGGTTAAAATAATGAAATTATAATGACAATGAGCATGCCTAAGAAGAGCAGCATCAGCGTTCATTTTTGTATATGTTTTGTTTGCTGATTTTAATTCCTGTTGTGTTGTCCCCTGTATTGTTTGTTGTTATGGACCTTGGAGTCTGAAATAAAGATTGATTGAACGCATTAAGACCTGAGGCAGATTACACAAAGGCCTTCTAAATCTCTAGTTATCAAGCTTTATTTGTGGCAAGGATCCTCCAAATGTTACAAAATAGCAGATATACAAGCTTTCAGCGTGGCACGAAGTGACACGCTGCAAGCTTGAATATCTGCTATTTTTTAACAGCCAACGCTGAAATCTAAAATGACACAGACGCTTTCGTGTTTTCAATGGGTCAACGCTATATACTGTAGGCTACTATATACGACAGAAATAGAAAAATAGCCGAGCTACAAGCTCACAATGCATCGCAATTGTGAGCTTGTAGCTGACTATGCAGATTATGCTGACTTTTTTTTTTACATTATGAGAACACTTACCCCAAAATATAAACAAATGCAGTCAACATACATTATGTGTTCAATTGTGATATTATTAAATCAGGCACATTATACAACAGGTAGTTCCGACGAAGCAATCCGATTGGTTGAAATAGCCATGTACCTGCTTCAAACGAGCATGGCAGCACACCTAATCAAACTATATAAGGATCAGCTGTGCTGATCAGACAGAGCCTGGCAGAGCAGACTCGCAGAAAACTGTTATTTTTAGATAGAGAGACATTTGACTTTGTCCCGCAATATGAATACATTTGGATATGTTTAATTGTGATGGTAACTGTTGTATAATCGCAATATTACACTTGAGGGTGTGCGGCGTGCGTTACCGTGATTATTGGCACGCCAAAGAAAGCATCGGTGAAGTACTCACACCCTCTCGTGTAATATTGTTTCAGTCTACATTTCCCTGCACGTGCGTGCGTGTAAATTCTGTCTGGCCATAAACAATTATTGTTGATACAAATGAATGACCAGAGGTGAGGGTTAGTCATGAATATCACATTTTACTGGACCATTGTCATTCAAATAATTGCTACCAAAACACGCCAAGGCACTCCATCTCCAGAAATCCAAGTTGTTATGCTTTTTGGCGATACCATTTCTTGGCAAACCTTGGCTTATTGAATATGCCAAGAAATGGTATATAAAGCTTACATTATGCTAAGACATTTACAACGTTAAGCTTTGCATTAAGTAGATTGAAGCAGGGGTTATGTCCCAAAAATGGTGCTGATGCAAGAGTTGTGTGAATGGACAAGCGTTTAAAAATGTCTTCTTCAGCCTTAATTTATAGCATTTGATATCTTGAGCAACCCGCCTGCCTCTGCAGCTTCCCATAATCCCTTGCCAGCGAGCGCGTGTACAGTCTCCACAGCGTCGGCAGAACCAATGGGCTTGATTTGATTTAGTCAGTGGTGGAAAGTAACTACCGCTAAGTACATTTGCATAAGTATTTGCACTTTACTTGAGTATTTCCAATTTCCAATACTTTTACTTTTACTAAACTTTAGTTAATAGTTACTAATTATTAATAGTTAGATTATTATTACAAAACATACATTAATTTGAAAATGTCCTTGTAAATAGATTTACAAGGCTATTTGAAAATAGCCTTGTAAATCTACAAGCTCACAATGCATTGTGACGCAACACATTGTGAACTTGCAGATCTGCTATTTTCAAAAGATGTTTCTAAAACGCTTAGTCCCAATACTTGATTCTGATTGGCTGGTTACCGTCACGTGACCGGTGTAAATTTCACCGATAACCCACACCTTCAATCACTTTATATCATTCCCACCTGATTCTGCATCTCTGTAGCTGTACTGGGGAAGGGGAGCGCTTGATTACCTTACAAACCCATGCCCTGCAGGCGTCTAACCACCGCCCGGCTCATATGACTGTGAATGTGTGGCTCCAGGCAGCCCCGTAAAGACATCAAGCGCTATTCTCCCGTCACATAGCCTACTTGCCGAGCAAAACAAGGAAGTGATGTGGCTCGCTCTGGTGGCGCAAAGCGTAGCTACTTTTGTGAATTTAATAGTTGTATTAGGTTAATATTGCTATATGTTTGTAACCGTTTTAGAAAAGCACTAAGCCACTCGAGGCCCCAGCTTACCGGGTATTTTACAATGGCTGGGGGGTAGAAGACCCTCCGCTCCGCGTCGGGTCTGCCTACGCCCCCAGCCATTGTAAAATACCCGGTAACCTGAGACCTCTCGTGGCTTATTGCTTAATTATACATTTGAAAACTTAAAACGGGACATTCTGCACAATGAGTACTTTTGGCACTTTAAGTACATTTTGATGCCAATACTTTTGCACGTTTACTGAAGTACATTTCTAATTCCGGACTTTCACTGTGTAACAGAGCATTTCTCTACAGTTGGAGGCCATCGATATTGTCCTTTTCTTTTTGCTGAGGTTTGCGTGATCTGCGCAAAAGGACAGTTAACCCATTTTGGGCGGGAACCCCTTTTGGTGTTTTAAACATTATGTTATAATTTAGCTATTGAAAAATAGCAGATCTACAAGCTCATAGCGCGCCACCGAGTGGCGCGCTACGAGCTTGTAGGTCTGCTATTTTTGAAAAATCGTGAAAATATTTATTTCAGAAAACTGGAGGATTTAGAAGGATTTTTAAAAATTTTGAGGTCAGGCCTAAATGGGTCAAATGATAAGGGACAATATCGGTGGCACCCAACTATATAAAAAAATAAGTGAGCCCTTTTCGCACCGCTGTGATTGAGTCCTCCCACTGCAGCGGCGGGAGTCCTCAGTGTGGCCACGACGACGAGTCAATTTATCTGACGAGTCAAGTCTATGAATAAGAGACTCGACGGCTCGAGGATTCATGGAAATTCTCACCGCGTCATTAGCAGTTTGGCATGAAAGGGGAAGAAGAGCGGGCCGATGCTGAAAAGACTGTCAACGCTGGAGCTTTTTTGGACTAAATCATGCTTAGAAAATGATATGGTTCGTAAATAACACCCCTGATCTCTATTAATGTCTGAGACTTCAGCACGGAGTAACCCTAAGCCTCCCTTATACTGATCTATTTGCGTCGTCTCTCCCAAGCATCCAGCTGCCGTGAACGAGAACGGGCATGGCGTGACAAACGAGCGCTTTATCTGTATAAGGGTGGGGGCCGCCGCGCTGCACGACCCAGCAGTAAAAAACAAATGATGCCGCAGCCGCCACATCCATCTGTATCCCCCCCTTTAGGACACGTCTAACGCTAATCTGACGCTAATCCAAGTGTCGGCGAGAGAGGGGGGGGGCAGCCGCTGTGTGTACAGTATATGTGCGGGACCCTTAATGAAAAGTCTGCACTGATCTCTATTCGTCTCCATTTGTCAGCTCGGTGAGCGCTCGGTCTGTTCACTCGGCCCCGCACAGTAAATCCATAACGCCATCCATCGCTCTTTTCAACAACATAAGCTCCGGCCCTTTGCATAATGTGTGGGGCCACGGTGTGGCTTTTCGTTTGCGTCGGTGCAAACTCTTACCGGTAAAAACCCTGGAACAAGAGATGGTCGGAGTGAGCATTCTGGCTTTATACTCGGTGAAATTCGGCGTTTAATTCAACTCTAAAAAAGCGTAAAAATGGACCGTATGGGTTCATTTTTATACACTACTGTGTGTAGTAGAGCAGGGGTTCTCAACGTTTTTGGCCGGGGACCCCCGGAAATGCTTTGGCAACGTCTCGGGACCCCCGCCCCGCCCCCTCCCGACCCCCAATATAAATTGACTGCTACAATAACCATAACCCATTTTGGGCGGGAACCCCTTTTGGTGTTTTAAGCATTATGTTATAATTTAGCTATTGAAAAATAGCAGATCTACAAGCTCATAGCGCGCCACCGAGTGGCGCGCTACGAGCTTGTAGGTCTGCTATTTTTGAAAAACCATGAAAAAAAGAAAAACATTTTTTTTTTTTTTAATAATTTGGGGACCCCCTAAAATAATTTGGCGACCCCCCCCCAAGGGGTCGCGACCCACGGGTTGAGAACCCCTGTAGTAAAGTAGAGGCCTATTGGAGAAGGCGAGTGCCACTGTGAGCGACTACTGTACACGTCTACAGCTGTTGCCATGCATTCTTAAGGTCGGGAGGAGAATGATGGCAATGAATGGCAGACATACCCTTCCGTCCGGGAGACGTGTCTAACATGAGGAAATTGGAAAAATGGAAATCGTTTGACAGAAAATAGAACAAGAATTAGACGTCCGTCACAGCTTATGGGAAAGCAAACGACACACTTGCAATATAATGTAGACAATTAAAACAGCCGTAATGGAGCGGAGATTATAGCAGTTGAATGAGAAAACCCCCCGTTGCTGGGAAAATCCATCCCAATGTTTGTCATTAGACACGCTGCATTTGTCAATAATACACTTCTGTCATTCTATTACTTAAATGGGCGACAACTGCAAAGAGAAGTCTAACGGGCACACCACCGTTGCATGGGGAATTGCCTCGTCGCGGGGCCGAGCTCCCTCTTTGCTTTCACAACATTCTAGTGATATTTCTGGAGAGGGATATGATGGGGCCGACCCATAAAGTTCACCCCTAAGCCTCGATCGAACGTCCAAAGGAGGGGGGTGCACTTAAGAAAAGCTGCATTAATGCCTGGTTATTCCCTTCATCGACGTTAATATTCATGAGGTTACGGACCTCGCTGTGGCTAGAGACCCGGAGCCATATAATAATGGGCCTAATTCAGTCATTAATCTCTTCACAGGGACTAAACAGGTTTAAGCGTTCATGTCAACTGGCCACTTGTGCCCATAAACAGTTGTACAGCCCTGCTATCTTTGGCCCTGCACATCTCCGATGAATAGGATGGCGTACACTATAGGCTCGGGGGCGGAAACCTTGTATGTCCAAAGCCAGTAGTGGAAAGTAACTAAGTACATTTACTAAAGTACTGTACTTCAAAGTATTTATACTTTACTTGAGTATTTCCAATTTCCAATATTTGTACTTCTGCTCCACTGCATTTCAAAATGCTGATATTGTACTTTTACTCTACTACATGTATGCATTGTGAGCTTGTAGATCTGCTATTTTCAAAAGATTTGTGTACAGTTGAAAACTTGAAATGGGACATACTGCAATAATGAGTGCTTTGACTTTGGGTACTTTAAACCCCTTTAGGAGCTGTGGTGGGATGGAAATGGAGTTATGTCATTTTTCACCTCTACCACTCGTTCTTGGAACATCAGATGAGGTTAATGGCGTAGTGAAACGGAAATGGTGGAAATTTTATTTTGAAGTTTCAGACGGTTTCAAGTTGAAACACCGCTCTGAAGTTTCTGAACCAATCAGAGCGCCGCATCCCTTCAGGCGATGGGACGGTAGCTAGGGACGGTAGCTATGCTACACGCAGTACGCACGGAGTGTGTTTGTTTACAAGTCAGATAGTCGGCCAGCTGTACCAGTTTACTGATATGTGGCTTATTTCTACCCTATAATGTTTTCAGAGACATATTTTAGCGTGATGATTAAGTTGAAACCGAGTAATACACTGTCTGGATGTTATCTTGAATGGGAATAAAAACGGAGGATTTCTGTAATCAGTAGCAGCTGTGTTGGACGGATGCGCAAGTATGGGGAATTCAACGGGTGAGCTTCATTTTTATTGGCTTTTATCGATGTGGGCCTCGACACGTCATCACGCAGCACGCTTTCGTTTTCAGGAAGTAATAAAAATTCGATTTTTATGGACTTTTGATATAAAAATACACACAAATGAGAATTTGCCCATTTTTTTGGCATCCATTGTTAGGTATGCCCATATGATGACCACGGATATGGTCTAAAAAGTGTGAAAATGTATTTTTCATTTCACTACGCCTTTAAGAAAACTGTATAGGTAGACCATTGTGAGACACTCTTCTACGACCTAGTGGGGCATTCGTTTATAGAAGAACAAAAAAAGCGTACAAAGTTTAAATAATGGAGATGCAAGGTTTCTGCCCGACAGCGACAATATGTTGGAATGACATACAGTTGGGTGCCACCGATATTGTCCCTTATCATTTGACCCATTTAGGCCTGACCTCAAAATTTAAAAAAAATCTTCTAAATCCTCCAGTTTTCTGAAATAAATATTTTCACGATTTTTCAAAAATAGCAGACCTACAAGCTCGTAGCGCGCCACTCGGTGGCGCGCTATGAGCTTGTACATCTGCTATTTTTCAATAGCTAAATTATAACATAATGTTTAAAACACCAAAAGGGGTTCCCGCCCAAAATGGGTTAACTGTCCTTTTGCGCAGATTACGCAAACCTCAGCAAAAAGAAAAGGACAATATCGATGGCCTCCAACTGTACCGTACTATGAAGAGTGCAAGCTCTGTCTCATTCTTACGGTCTCCACTGAGTCTCTTTGCTTTGTAGTGTGTGTGTGTGTGTGTGTGTGTGTGTGTGTGTGTGTGTGTGTGTGTGTGTGTGTGTGTGTGTGTGTGTGTGTTTGCTCGCGTGCGTGCGTGCGTGAAGATATGTGTGTTTTCACTTTCACTTACCCCTTCACTGTTCAGCCCACTCTTAGCCAGCATCTCCTGGAGAGCTCTCACTGACAGAGACTGTTCCAGCACAAAGTTACAGATGCACAGATCTGGAGGTACAAACTAAAAAAAAAAAAAAGGAATACAGTCATTTTAGAATTGAGATACAGAAGGATTTAGCTCACAAATCAACATATACCACATATACTGTAAGTGTTTTATCATATTAGTTTACATTTGGCTAATACAGTATGTTCACAGACAACCAGCTTGGGTGTAGTTCAGTGTTGTGCAAGGACGCGCTGTGATTGGCCAGTCGCTGTGATTGACAGCCTAAACCTAACCCTAACCCTAACCTCAGTAAAACTATACCTAAACCTAACCCTAAATATCCTGTGTACTGTCTTCTAAATTGCTCTCAATTAGAGCAGAGCCAGGGTAATAGCATAAACACAAAGCCCGGAAGAATAAGAGTTGTTCTGTGTACATACTAGAGCCTATTGTGTTTGTACAGTATAGATATAGATGCCAGATCAAGCCAGATGGGCTGCAGTGGAAACCTTACTTGAAACGTACCTATATGATGGACAGGTAATGTACTTTACACCTGCACCACCAGATGCGTTTCCTTGTTGGAAATGTGCTCTGTGATTGATTGTACATGGGGTGTATTGGCCTTTGTCAGGCAGCTGGCGTCTATCTCCTCTTCCCGGTACTTCCAAGCCTGTGTACCGCGGCCACTCACTCAGTATACCAGACCGCACCGGTCTACTTTCACATCTGGCGTCTACACTTTAAGAATGATCCCTTAACTGATTGGTGTCGTTAATACCAGCTGCCTCTACTGTAAGTCAACAAAACTGCTGCAATTAACTACAATATTACACATATTCTGATTAGATAGCCACTAAAAACTTGAAAATGTTCGACATAAGAAAAGGAACATTAACCCCTTCAAACAAGGAAAGCATCTGTGTCACTTTAGATTTTAGCTACATAGAACATTGGTTGGCTCTTCAAAAATAGCAGATCTACAAGCTCATAGCGATGATGAGCTTGTAGATCCACATGATCCACATTTAAAGCTGATACAGCATAAGATCTGTGGTCTATTGTTTGGCATGTAAGAGGTACAAAAACAAATAATGAAAAGACTACGCTGCTGAACACCCCACGCCCCACCAAGACAAAAGAAAAATATTTTCCTCCCCTATATCCCAATTCGACAATTAAGCCAGTTCCCAGTTCCCCTGCCTCTCTACGAGTGTCCATCCCTGCTATCCTAAAGCCAGTTCCCAGTTCCCCTGCCTCTCTACGAGTGTCCATCCCTGCTATCCTAAAGCCAGTTCCCAGTTCCCCTGCCTCTCTACAAGTGTCCATCCCTGCTATCCTAAAGCCAGTTCCCAGTTCCCCTGCCTCTCTACGAGTGTCCATCCCTGCTAACCTAAAGCCAGTTCCCAGTTCCCCTGCCTCTCTACGAGTGTCCATCCCTGCTAACCTAAAGCCAGTTCCCAGTTCCCCTGCCTCTCTACGAGTGTCCATCCCTGCTAACCTAAAGCCAGTTCCCAGTTCCCCTGCCTCTCTACGAGTGTCCATCCCTGCTAACCTAAAGCCAGTTCCCAGTCCCCCTGCCTCTATACGAGTGTCCATCCCTGCTAACCTAAAGCCAGTTCCCAGTTCCCCTGCCTCTCTCCGAGTGTCCATCCCTGCTAACCTAAAGCCAGTTCCCAGTTCCCCTGCCTCTATACGAGTGTCCATCCCTGCTAACCTAAAGCCAGTTCCCAGTTCCCCTGCCTCTCTACGAGTGTCCATCCCTGCTAACCTAAAGCCAGTTCCCAGTTCCCCTGCCTCTATACGAGTGTCCATCCCTGCTAACCTAAAGCCAGTTCCCAGTTCCCCTGCCTCTATACGAGTGTCCATCCCTGCTAACCTAAAGCCAGTTCCCAGTTCCCCTGCCTCTCTACGAGTGTCCATCCCTGCTAACCTAAAGCCAGTTCCCAGTTCCCCTGCCTCTCTACGAGTGTCCATCCCTGCTAACCTAAAGCCAGTTCCCAGTTCCCCTGCCTCTCTACGAGTGTCCATCCCTGCTAACCTAAAGCCAGTTCCCAGTTCCCCTGCCTCTATACGAGTGTCCATCCCTGCTAACCTAAAGCCAGTTCCCAGTTCCCCTGCCTCTATACGAGTGTCCATCCCTGCTAACCTAAAGCCAGTTCCCAGTTCCCCTGCCTCTCTACGAGTGTCCATCCCTGCTAACCTAAAGCCAGTTCCCAGTTCCCCTGCCTCTCTACGAGTGTCCATCCCTGCTAACCTAAAGCCAGTTCCCAGTTCCCCTGCCTCTCTACGAGTGTCCATCCCTGCTAACCTAAAGCCAGTTCCCAGTTCCCCTGCCTCTCTACGAGTGTCCATCCCTGCTAACCTAAAGCCAGTTCCCAGTTCCCCTGCCTCTCTACGAGTGTCCATCCCTGCTAACCTAAAGTGTAGCTGCTTATTTAGGCTTGTTTCCTAAATGTTGTTTAAACCGGTGGTTTTCAAACATTGTCATGTCAAAGACCCCGTATATTTGTCCACACGGACCCCATCTGAAAAACATTTTGTGCCAAGGACCCCCATACCAGATTTGTGTTATTTTTATTGTTTTTTAATATAAATATAAAATCACCTTTTAAACAGATCTACAAGCGGCTATTTTCATGATGAGACGCGTTGAGAGCTTGTAGATCGCTACAACAGCTGATGAATATTAGATTTAAATTGCTTATTTGTGGAGTGGCTTCTTTTGGGCTTGTTTTCATAGACCTGGTCGCTTATTTCTGTCGCAAAATCTGGCAACACTGACAACTATCCCACAACGAGTGTGGGATATACGCGCAAAGAAGCGGCAAGTTCTAGCGGCTCTTCCGGGTTTTTAAACAGCTGGTGGATGGAAATAACGCTCACGCGTGGCTTCAACTTGCAGCATCGGCAAAGCGTTTCCGTTTGTTTTTTTTGCCAACGCTACAAGTTGAAGCCACGTGCACGAACGTCATTTCCATCCACCAGCTATTTAAAAACCCCGGAAGAGACACCTGCTCTAGGCGTTTCTTGACGCGACAGTGTAGATGTACCCATCGGTGAAAGGTATCTGTTTATTTCCATTCATGAAAATATTTTAAAAAATATCTTATAGCTATATACTATACAGTATATGCTTAAACTAATTTAATTTACAGTAGGACAAAAAAAGACAAAATAAAGAAGTCTGCCAAGACCTTTTTTGTAGTTTTATAAAAATATATTTACTCGACCCATGAAAATGGGTACATGACCCAAAAATGTGTCCCGACTGATTGCAGGACATAATGAGGTGTACAGCAGGCGAGGATGGAGACACACAGCTGGAAAGGGACACAAGATAAATGATCCCGACAGAAAGCCCCTGCCCTGCCCTCCTTACATACACTGCTTCTCTGTACTTGTCCTCAAATGGTTCGTTCTCACAGCTAGGAAGACTAGCCTCGATTCACAACTTTAGACGACCTAGTTCTGGGTTAAAGTTACACAACATTATGCCTGAGATCAGCAGGATTTGTGATGAATGCTGTATCCAGGCCAGGGGCGCCTAGAATTTATAGATTTATAATCTAGAACTCATATTTATATCTAGAACTCAGATTAATATCTAGAACTCAGATTAATATCTAGAACTCAGATTCAAAATTGTTCAACTAGCCGGTCTATATAGATACTTTGTGAGCTTGTAAATCGGCTAACATTTTTTTTTCTACGACGAAAATAGGGCCCTAGTTTCGCCAGTACCCCTTATGCCTAAACTTTTTTTTTCTTTTTACTCTTTTGAAAAACATTTTAAACTAGGCGATCTACATCGACATGTTGTGAGCTTCTATTGGCTATTTGAACTATTTTATAAGGTTTTTCAAAATAGTAAAAAATGGCAGGGGTAAGGGTGGCGCAAGACATAGATAGCCCTGAGACCCAGGAGCAACAGAAGAGCAGCTCCTGTCAATACCTACTCTGTGTGCAGCGGCAGCCAGCCAAGCAGACAGACAGACAGCCAGCCAAGCAGACAGACAGACAGCCAGCCAGCCAAGCAGACAGACAGACAGCCACTGAGACAGTATTGAGCTACAGTAAATACAGTTAAGACTTAAGAGCCATCGTCGTCAACAGTCAGGCTAAATGTTTTCTACTGCCGTGTGGGTCCAATCAATAATTGCCAAGTGGGACAGTCACTTTGAAAAACCGAATGAGCGCGAGAGGATGTAGAATTGTTCTTCGTGAATAGACAATAATATTGAATGAAGAGAAAGGGGCGGCTTGGTGAGAACAAACAAGAGCCGCTAATATTAAGTTAGGAAGTAGTCGGGCAAAAAACGACAGAGGCACGCCGTCGGATACGAGAGGCAAGTCGTCAGCCGAGCGAGTCGCCATGCCGCTTCAGCGCCATTTGAGTTATGGGACAGGGACAGAATGGTAATTCAAATCATCAAGCACTAGGTGCGCGCAGCGCAATGACCCCTGTGTTGCTTCTTGCCTCCTCCTGGCACCTTTCCCTTCCATATCTTGTGTACTGTCTTTAATATTGTTTTTTACAATTTGTGCAAAATAAATCAGATCTTGCTCAGGGACACTTTCGACACCGTACAAGCCGAGGGTCGAACTGTCAACATTCCATTTGCCGCGCTCGCTAGCAGTGTTGTAGTTGTACTTTTAGAAGTGGGGGGACGCCCCGTAAGACACGTGCGCGCACACAAGAACACGCATTTGCGTTCACGTGCGCAACGCGTGCAGACACACTATTAACAGGTTTACTGCCACCTGCTGGACGCAAAGCCAACCTCAGACTGCCGGGGGCTGCGGGGGCGATTTAGAGGGTGCACACACAGCACAGAAAGGATGTTGTGGGCGTCCATCTTTTTTTTTTATGTTTTTTTTTGTGGCTTTCGCCTTTATTTTATATTTTTTGTATGGAGGGACAGACAGTAGGCTGACAGGATATGGCGAGAGAGATGGGGGGAAGACATGCAGTAAAGGCCGTCGGGATCGGGAGTCGAACCCGCGGCACACTGCCAGACTGGATTACCAGCCAAGGTGCCTGGACCACTGAGCCATGGCCCAGGCCGTGGGCGTCCATCTTTATGCTAATAAATAGCGTCAATGCTAGTGAGCTAAACTATAGCCATCCTTGCTCTAGAAAGCACCAATGTTTCCATCTAGACCACCGGATAATCAGCAAAGACCTCCGAACATCGTGCGTTTTATCCAAACCATGGAGAGCTCCGTAGATTAGGAGTTATTCCGCTTTTAGTCAGCCTGTATAATGGGAGGTGGACGGGACCGCTGTTGCGCAACCCGGTCTAGGATCGCTAAAGAAGGAAAGGCCGAGCCAAAATAATAATGAAAAAATAGAAATCAGCGATCGGGTTTGATAGCGATAATAAAGCTTATCTGACGGATCAATCCGCCAGGAGCGGAAGGTAATTACATTCCTTATGGCGGAACGTTCCGCCAAGAGCAGTAAGTCTGTTAAAACATGCAGACATGTCTATAGCCTATTTAGAAACAGGGTTTGCGATGCTTAATCGTATCCATAAAAGCAAATGACAAGTCAAAAAACCCATTTTTGCCCAAAAACACATTTTAGACGTGAGAGAAGTGGGGGGATGGCGCCCCCCACACACAGCGTGTCTTGAGTGTACAGGGTTTGATGAGGTCAGATCAACATATGGAATGTCAGAACAGGTCAGCTCCATTAGCCCGGAGGTCTTTCAGGTTGACTGGCAACGGCAGCGAAACAGCTCTACTTTACATGATGCTGCATTTTGTTTTATGGAGGCATTTTATGGAGGAGGAACGTAGCTCCTCACCGGGGCATGTTTATGTTTCCAACCCTCTGGGGAGGAGGTCACAGAAGGGTTTCACGCTGATTACCCCAAGGAGTTGACCTCTTAATGTGCTCCTTAAAATCGGAGGAACCTCGTCAACGTTTACTATTTGGCAATGTTTGTACAACAGGCAACTAAAATCAGTAAAGCCCCGTCCGTCTGTCTGTCTGTCTGTCTGTCTGTCTGTCTGTCTGTCTGTCTGTCTGTCTGTCTGTCTGTCTGTGAGCGATGGACTAAGCTATGGTAGGATTCCAACTGGAGACCTGTGTTGCATTGCCGTCAGGTTCCTGCATCGCCACTGTCGTCATATATATCCGTCATTAGGAGAAGAACATCAGAACGTCATTGGAACTACCAGAGACAGGCATACAGTGAGTGTGAATTCTTCTGTGTGTTCATAACACCAGCGCATAGTGGAGGAAGTACCCTGAACTTTTTTTTTATTTTATTTTTTCCAAGTGGCCAAATACCACAGTTAAATGCTTCGTTCCACCACCGTTAAGTACAGTACTTGAGTAAAGGTACTCAGTTACTTTCCACCACTGCCAGTGGAGGAGAGGAGTGCCTGAGCATACATCACAATCAACTCAGCTACTCATGGACTGATTGATGTTGCCATGTCGCCCCCCCCATCCCCGTCCCCGTCCCCCATCCCCCGTCCCCCAGTCACGTTTCAGCCTCCCCCAGTCTCTAGCTCACTGAGAAACGTACGGGTGCATCCCAGGCAAATCCTCCCATCCCACTCCTATAAATTACCATTTTAGTTGTAGCTCAATGTTTTGATTTCTCTCTCTCTCTCTCTCTCTCTCTGGTTGAGGCCCGCGGGGGTGGGGGTGGGGGGGAGGGGGGTAACTCCTTCTCATATACAGACGAAACGGTAGTCAATGAAGACAGAGTGTCAGACAGGAAGAGCATCCATCATGCATGTCAGGTGGAATTACCATCCCAGGGTTTTGGTGGAAGGGAGGGAGGAAGGATCCTCCTCCTAAGCAGCCTCCCACTGAGGAAGGATCCTCCTCCTAAGCAGCCTCCCACTGAGAGGATGAGGGGAGGGAGGAAGGATCCTCCTCCTAAGCAGCCTCCCACTGAGCGGATGAGAGGAGAAGATACCTGTATGAAGTGTTGATTTTGACAGCACGTTTTTATTTTGTTTTAGTCGTAGTCTATTGGTGGGAAAAGAAAAGTGGACTAAAAGTACAGTTGATGGCGTCGTCATAATGCCCGATTCATACACTTGGTTGCATGCTGGAAAATAGCCGATATAAAAGCTCACACAGCTTACAAGCTGTAGATCTATTATTTTCAGAGTGCAACACGCGAGCGCAACCAAACATAGAATGACTTATCTTTTGGTTAATATAATAATAATGGATTGCATTTTATAGCACTTTTCTATGCTCACAGTGCTTAGTCAACGTGCTTTACAATGGTCCATTCATTCATACATTGGAAGGTGAAGCGGTGAACAGTCAACGCCAGTGTCCTCACTTCCCACATTCACACACCAATGGTGGCAACCACTGAAGGCAATGTAGGGTTCAGTGTCTTGCCTAAGGACACTTCGACATATACAGTAGACAGGAGGAGCTGGGATTCGAACCACCGACCCAGGGATCATTGGACGACCTGCTCTAACTCCTGAGCCACAGTTATACAGTTACATATATACAGTTATAAGCCGTTATACCGGCTCTCTTCTCCACTAGTCCCTCCCTGACAATTTGGTCTAGTTTTCATTTGTTGATGAAATTGTCAGAATATTAGTTTTAGTCACAGCTTAGTTATTATTTTGTTTTTATTTTGTTTTTGTCAGTGAAAAAGGCTAGTTGGCGAAAATGTTTCGTCATAGTTTTAGTCTGCAAAATCAAGGCCGTAAGCCATTCAGTGCACACAGACACTCAGGCTTCCATCCTATAGATTCAAATTGCCTTGATGGTGGTCGTCACAAACATCACAGACTACAATTCCGTGTCTCTCTGTGTTGACTTGTCTTGTGTTGTTGTGTTTAGGGCTAACCCTTATTGTCAGATCATAAAAAAGTTTAAAAAAAAACTAGATAAAGTGCCCCTCAGGGTACAGGTCTCCACCAGGCCAGGTCAGGTTGTGGCCTCCTGGTGGCGCTATAATAGGACAATGTGAAAAGGGTGCCATTTCTTCTTACGCCTTGGATGGCAATTGGATGATTTGAGGCATTTTGTTCCTAAAATGTGTTTTGCAAAAATCCACCTGTTGGTGGCGCTATAACAGGCCAATGTGAAAAGGGTGGGATATATTCCTCAGCCTAATAGGAAAGTCTGTGAAAACTTTCACGTAAATTGCACGCTGCGTTCATGATTTGAGGCTTTTTGTTGAAAACAGGCCAATCCTGCAAACTTTGAAAGCCAATGTTAGCCAATTAGGATGGAATATGAAATATTGGACAGATCCGCCTTGAACACATAACTATAGAGATTGTGTAACGATTTGCGGGATTTTTGGACAGAATCTGGAGGAGTAATATAAAAAAAAATGTTTTTCAAAAGTCGGCCTCCTGGTGGCGCTATAACAGGCCGTTCTGGAAAATTTGAGGCAGAGGTTCATCGTTGGCATCCAGTGAGTGTGTGTGCAAAATTTGGCATCGACCGGGTTAACTGTGCCGGATATTATCTGGTAACAGATAACGTGTGTGTGAGTGTGTGGACACACACACACACGGACGGAGTGCAAAACCTCTCTCCCATGCCTTCGGCCTGGTGGAGACAAAAATGGAATAGACAAGAAATAGACAAGAATAGAAGGGGAAAGGTGCATGAAATAATTGCTAGTTTATGAGTCATATGATGTATGTCTAACAAGAGCATTGATATTAAATCACAATTCAACGGCATGATGTGTGTGTGTGTGTGTGTGTGTGTGTGTGTGTGTGTGTGTGTGTGTGTGTGTGTGTGTGTGTGTGTGTGTGTGTGTGTGTGTGTGTGTGTGTGTGTGTGTGTGTGTGTGTGTGTGTGTGCGCGTATGTGCGTGTGTGTGTGTATGTGTGTGTGTGCGTGTGCGTGTGTGCATGCCATGCTTGCTGCAGTGAAATTAATCTCAGGCAGTACTAATGGATTATGATTAAAAGCGCAGTCAATGTGGAAAAAGCCAATTAGACCTGGCTGTCAACAGGCTCTGCAACAGTGGGAGACAATAATGGCGCGCTAGTGAAGGCGAACAGCGACACGGAAAGCTTACTACAGCCATTTCCAACAGGCAATCGTCGAACGCCCGTCGGCGGCATTTCTGCTTAACGCTTGTGTTGAAAAGGTCGAGGATGAGAGGATAAAAGGGTCATCCTCGTGCCTCATAATGTGCTCACGTTACGCCTTAAGACGCGCCAGAGCCGTTAATTGCAAAGGCAAATAATTAAGACTCGTCCCATCCGTCACCATTAAGGCGGTGCACTTTGTTGCATGAGCGAGCGAACGCGTCAGCACCGACACGGCTGCACCGCGTCCAGCTGCAATTTCCAACGGTGAGCCAATTACAGCCAACAACAGCACAAACTGTTTATGAAACCATCCATCATAAGAGACCGCCACGGGTGTAATCATTTCTGGGAATTACCTTCCGACGGCGGGCCCACAGAGACGAGCGGCCGTCACTGAGGGTGGTAGATAGTCTCGTCAACATGACCGCGTGGTCTGTCGTTCCTCCTTTTGATGAAAGTCGCCCTGTCCGTTTGGTGGTGCTTAACCCATTCTGACCTGAGATCAGATTCTAAAAATGTCTTCTACATCCTGACAGTTTTCTGAAAAAGCTATGTTTCTAAGTCAGTGGTTCTTCGATTTTTCAAAAATAGCAGACCTACAAGCTCGTAGCGCGCCACTCGGTGGCGCGCTATGAGCTTGTAGATCTGATATTTTTCAATAGCTAACATAATGCTAACACCAAAAGGGGTTCCCGCCCAAAACGGGTTAACAAGCAAAGACTGGTGCAGAGGTTGGACTACCACATGGCTCGTTCCATGGATCTCATCTCCCAGTACCGTGAGCTTTGTGTGATTACCCAATACTATAGTCACGTAAAAAAATATGTCTCGCATTGCCAGACGATCAGAGATCTCTGCTTAAAATTATGTCCGGGGAACTCCAAATGCAAGGTTGCTATAGAACAGTGGCGACAACTGCCGCTGACCAACGTCTTCAACTACTGTAAAAACCACCAGCCACGTTGTGACCTTGTAGATCGTCTATTTTATATCGCCCAGCCCTATGCTGCCAAGATTGGATAGTATAGTGAGTTAGTATAGTGAGAAACTGAGAATTCACACAATCACGTGAAAACGCAAGTAAGCAAAGAAAAAAGAAGGTTGCAAACAAAATAGTACAGGTATGGCAAACAATACAACAAAGATATAGGAAGAAGGAAAAGGACTGAAAGACAAGATACGTTCAACGACTACAGATACTGTAATTCAGAGATCACTCTTGTCCTTTTCAGCGTCTTCACACAATGACTGTCAGTACATCACATCACAGTACACGTTGCCAATGTTTCCTGCAGCCCTCAAAAAAGGCTTCTCTCACAGCCTTTATTACGTGCACCACATAATAATAATAATGTTGTACTTGCAATGACTTAAAATTGCACGGTAAAGGAACATATACGGTGGGAAACTGAAAAGTTAGACTTTTGAGTTACCAATGTATAGAAATTATGATGAAGAGGACTTGTTCTCATTGTGCTTAATTTTGCAATTTTAATAAGTCTCCAAGACTGTACTGTAAAGTTGTGCAAACACATTGGATGTGTTTGCCAGATGTCCTTGAATATCACCTAATTGAAGTATTTGAAGCCGTTAGAGAAATGTTTGTAGTAAGTGCAGAGGGACTTAGGGTTATAACAAGGAATATAAAGGGGAAAAAAATAATTTGTGTTTTTTACCATTGCAAACAGTACTAGTCTGATGTCTCTGCTCATTATTTTGTCCTGGCTCAAAGTATGGTTGAATTATGTAAAATAACCCCCTAATATTATCTAAAATGTCAACCTTATTATGGTCGTATATTCATAATATACGGCAATAACAAGGTCGGGCTTGTTTTGGAATTGTTTATTTAATGTATTATTTTTTGTTCAGGATATTGTCATCAACCTCTACTGAGCAAATCCGTTAGAGACCGACTTGTGAGTCTCCATAAGAAACAAATCGCAAATTGAACCTAAATTGGTCCGTAAGTCATGTGAGGTCCATTATGTTTTCTGTTGATCAAAAAGCTAAACAAGAGCAGCCCGGCGTGCCGCTAAATCACACGACCACTGCAGTCTCACATGAATCCCCTCGGATCCAACACCGAACAACAGAGTCATTGTCAGTGGTGGAAAGTAACCAAGTACATTTACTTAAAGGACCACTTCACCACTTTTCAATCTTCATATAATAGGTCCTCACTAATAATCATGATAAAATGGCACCATTTTTTTCCTACTCAGTCTGTGTCATAGGAGGGCTGTGGGCAGAAACACCAGTGACATCATCGTTAGGCCGATTTCTTTTTCTTTTTTCTTTTTAGAACGATTCATTTTCCCATTGCAACTTTTCAGGACTAGAAAGCCAGCAGTTTCTATTAGCTTGGATTCCCCATCGATGATGTCACTGGTGGACGGGTTTCTGAACTGCCCACAGCCCTCCTATGAGACACAGACTGAGCCGCCCCACGTCCGAAACGGTAGAGAAATGACAGAGTTACCATGTGGGGGTCCCCGGGGGTGGGGGGGAGTTCCAGACCCACAGAAACGCGGCCAGGGGGGCGGGCCGGTTCCGGCGAGCCGCCCCGCGTCCAAAACGACAGAGAAATGACAGAGTTACCGTGTGGCGGTCCCTCTACTGTACCCTCTACTGTACTGTACTGTCACTGTACTATACTGGCACACCCGAAACCATCATATATACATGCGTGTGTGTTTGTGTGTGTGTTAGGTTGCGCACAGGTGGTGAAAAACAACCATGCTGTTTTCGTGCTCATACCCACCCATGCACCCACCCACCCAGCCAGCCACCCACCCACACACATAGCTCCGTAAGGGAGTGGTTGCACCACTCAAACATTGTGCCATATATGAAGATAGGTGAAAAGTGGTGAAGTGGTCCTTTAAGTACTGTACTTGAGTAAAATGTTGAGGTATTTCGACTTTACTTAAGTATTTCCAATACTTACTTACTTCTACTACAATACCTTTCGGATCCAAATACGTTTACTCCACTACATTTAATTGAAAACTTTAGTTACTAGTAGGGATGCACCGATATGGAAATTATTGGCCGATACCGATATTTAAAATAACAATTTAGCCAATAGCCGATACTGATAATGATATTATGTTTATTTAGTTTTGTTTGTTCACCTGTTTGTGACCAGGGAAATAAATACTTCTTTAATACAATAAATAAATGTTCAGAATCTACAGCTGCAGATAACCAACACACCAACATAGCCAACGCAAAATGTATGCTTATCAACAACACTGCCGATACCGATATATTCTTTATTTTGATTTACTGAGAATAAGGTTAGAAATAAGTTTAGGGTTAGGCATAGTTTTACTGGGGTTACGTTTAGGAATAGGGTTAGGTTAAGGTTATGAATAAGGTTAGATTTAACCGTTTAAGCATAATTTACTTAAGTTACTTTAGGAATACCAGGCTAAGCAGTTCCACCGGATGTACACCTGGCACGAGTTGGAAAAAGGGCGACTTCGTTGGTATTCGATTTTGGCCATTTGAAAATAGCCGATCTGCAAGGATCTGCTATTTTCAAAAGATGTTTATACATTTGAAAACTTTAAATGGGACATTCTGCATGATTAGTAGCCTACTTCTACCATGGGTACTTTAAGTACATTTTAATGCCAATACTTTTGCACTTTTACTCAATGACATTTTGAATTCCGGACTTTCACTTGTAATGGGAGCATTTCTAAATTGCAGTATTGCTACGTTTACTTAAGCAAAAACAATTGAGTACGTTTTCCCACCACTGGTCATTGTGTGAGCCTACCTTGGCCTCTGACGTGGGCTCCAGGTAGCACAGGCGGTTGCCGAGGCCCTCGGCGGTCAGGCAGAACTTGCGGTTCTCCTTCTGGATACAGGCCACGCACTGAAGCACCACTTCATCATCCTGTCAGGGCAAAACGGAGGAACATCAGTCTTTATCTCATCTCTCCATCTCACTCACTGTGTGGGTTGTTTGTGCCATGATGTGTGTTTGGGCATGTGTGCGTGCGTGCGTGCGTGCGAGTATGGCACAGAGGGAACACCCCGACACTCCCACACACAAGCCTATCCCAACCCTAGCGCAGTCAGTGGTTCTCAAAGTTATTTTATTTCCAGGACTCTCATTGCATAGCATTGGGCCACAAACCCCCATTTGATACTATTCTATGGGCTCCATTTTCGTCACCGCTATACCCCTTATCCCTAAACTTCTTTGCCTTTTTTTTTTTACTATTTTGCAAAACATTTTTGACTAGTTAAAATGGCCAGTCTACAAGCTCACAACGTGTCAATGTAGATTGGCTAGTTGAACTATTCAAAAATGTTTTTCAAAATAGTAAAAAAAAAAAGGCAAAGAAGTTTAAGGATAAGGGCTTTAGCGGTTACGAAAATGGAGCCCAAAATCTCTGGGACCTAATGAGGAGTTACAGGGCCATAACTCCACAAGGACCCCTGAGGGGCCCCGGACCCCACTATGAGAGCGACTGCCCTTGTGTGCCTATTCTGGGGCAAAAAAATAAAATAAAAATAAATTGTGAGCTTCTAGATCGGCTATTCTTTGTGTGTGAAGATATATAATATAGAGCAGCGGTTCTCGATCTTTTCTGGATCAGGACCTCCGTGAAGATAATGAAAGTGTCTGCAGCTGACCTCAGAGTCAGAACATGTTTATTTAAATTATCAACCATGTTCTGAGTTGGATTAATGGAACCATAATGTAGTTCAAGGGTTTCAAGAAAGAAATACCACTAGACATTTGTTTCTGGTTACATTTGGTTACACTGGGCAGAGATACTGAGCAGGCAGTAGCAATGCCAATTATAGTCATTCCACAAACTGTATGATTAGCATGAATAATTCAGCATTCGTAGTCATCTTTAAAATGAATGGCTAAAGCTCTGTTAATAACCAGCCTTCCCTGACTGTACACATCAAACTACAATACATTAATGACAAGACAAGACTTGGCACGAAGCCAGCCATGTGCAGTGGTGTAAAGTAACTAAGTACAATGTTGAGGTACTTTTACTTTACTAGAGTATTACTGGAGTATTTCCAATGTTCGATACTTTTACTGCAATTGATTGAAAACTAAGTACTAAGTTACTTTCTAGATTGTGATTATTATAGTCCTTACCCGTTCTAATGTATGAACGGCAAATTATGTACCGTACAGTGTGGGTAATGCGATGTAATAGATCACATTATTGATTGGGAAGGAATCTTTAACGGATGAGCTTGGGAAGTTGGGATGGGCACAGAATTAATGTTATTAGGCAAATGGTGCGCGAAGCATTCCTTGAGGGGGGGTCTGTGTATTCCTGGGACTCACATAAATACTATCGGGCACGCACGCACGCACGCACGCACGCACACACATACATACATACATGAACGCGACCCGTCGTTGCAAGACACACATCCGTGTGTTGCTGATATAGACAGATAATCGTTCCGATGTTCATTTTATCACATTAACTTTGCAAATAACTTTAGTATGCACCGTGTCGGGGAGAAGTCTTCCCATGCTGCCAGGGAACAGCGAGAGCGGTCTAATTCCAAAAGGGAAGGAGCGGTGCGGTCGGTGGTAGGCAAGGGGAATGTTGCACAGAAAACTGTGACCCATACATTAATCTGTGTCCCTCCCAACCTTAGAGTATATATGAAACTCTAAGGCTGAGCTCACACCTTTCATGCAATTCTCTGTGCTCGTTGGGTGTTGTGTCATGGCCGCCCAGCGGCCCAATGCATTTCCAATGGAGGTCACATGGTTTGACCCAACATTGTGTTGTGTGAGGGGGAGGGGCGCAGTCGTGCGCTCCTCCCCCTCACACAACACAATGTTGGGTCAAACCATGTGACCTCCATTGGAAATGCATTGGGCCGCTGGGCGGCCATGACACAACACCCAACGAGCACAGAGCATTGCATTAACCGTGTGAGTGCACCCTAGGGCCTCACTCAGACCTTTACTGCATTGCTGTATGCTTGTTGGATGAATGTTGTGTAGTGTCATGGCCGCCCCAATGCATTTCCAATGGGAGTCACATGGTTTGACACAACATTTGTGTTGTATGAGGGGGAGGGGCGCAGTCGAAACACAGCCGAAAGCCATACAACAGCTTGTAGTCCAAAATGTGGACTACAAACCATGTGACTTCCATTGGAAATGCATTGGGGCGGCCATGACACTACACAACATTCATCCAACAAGCATACAGCAATGCAGTAAAGGTCTAAGTGAGGCCTAAGCTCCCAACATGCATTTCACTGTGTGACACGTGATCTGCGGGGCGCTGGCGATGCTAGGAGTTGATTTTTGGCGAAAATGAAGTAAATTAAGATGTGTGGTGCTTGTAAGCCGTGAGATGGCCGCCTAAGAGGGCAGCAGTCCTGCTCAGTGCTAAGAAAGTGGGCAGATAAACAGATATACAGACTTTTTTTCCCCTTGAATTATTAATAAGATTACAAAACATCCATTAACCCACTTCATTCATCCATTGTTTACCCTCCTCCAGTTATGCTGACTCCCTCCCTGTGCCGGGCTAATTGGACACTAAACCCCTAAATGTGATGATCAAACAGAAACGATCCACAGCTGATCCCTGGGAGTCCACCCAGCCTCTTTCATGTTGTTGACACACTGTTTATATATACAGTATGTAACGTACTATGCGAAAACTGTTCATTTTAAAGGAATATAATTAATGATTAGAATGTGTTCATAATGTGAAAGAGGGCTGTAATATTATTTTAAAAGTGGTGTGTGTGTGTGTGTGTGTGTGTGTGTGTGTGTGTGTGTGTGTGTGTGTGTGTGTGTGTGTGTGTGTGTGTGTGTGTGTGTGTGTGTGTGTGTGTGTTATCATTGCATTATCTAATATCAGGGCAATCCTTAAAAAATAGCATCTCGGCCTGGGCCATGGCTCAGTGGTCCAGGCACCTTGGCTGGCAATCCAGTCTGGCAGTGTGCCGTGGGTTCGACTCCCGATCCCGACGGCCTTTACTGCATGTCTTCCCCCCCCCCCCCCATCTCTCTCCCCATTTTCCTGTCAGCCTACTGTCTGTCCCTCCATAAAAAAATAAAAAATAAAGGCGAAAGCCACAAAAAAAAAAATAGCATCTCCATTTCCAGCTGTCAGATATATGCTTCTAAAATGTAAATCGTCTTTGTACGTTTGTGCGACGTGTTAGTGTGATCAATGCAGGGCGTTAATTTATGAAACAAAGACAAAATGTTAGAATGGAGTTAGGAGGTTTCTGCCCAACAGCAACAACATTATGTGATATTATATACTGTAATACTTTGTCAGTTTGCACTGAAATCTGCCTTGCGACCCAGCAGCCTTGTATGCAACACGTATACACACATTTGACAATAACACAAAACAGAAAAGAAAATACAATGACATACAACAAAACATAAAGGCAAGAGCAATGTCCACAGCTCAGTCTAGTCCTGGCCAAAATCCTGATTAAGCCTCAAAGTCGACGGATGGACAAAAGACCTCTTCAGTCTGACCTTATTGTATGCTGGAACACCATGGCTCCATCACCCTTATCCCTTATCCCTAAACGTATTTGCCATTTTTTACTATTTTGAAAAACCTTTTAAAATAGTTCAACTAGCCGATCTACATTGAGACATTGTGAGCTTGTAGATCAGCTATTTGAACTATTTTAAAAGGTTTTTTAAAATAGTAAAAAAATGGCAAATTAGTTTAGGGATAAGGTTTAAGGGGTGGCGTAAGATATATCCCTAAATCTCCTTCCTGAAGGCAGCAACCTATACTCTCCATACAAAACATGGCTATAGTACCAGTAAGACGCCTTTAGGGCGAGAAGCAACCTCGCCCTAAAGGGCTGCTTAGAAAACGTTAACATCTCAGAGAGCAGAGCCTTTAACGCCAAGTTAAACTATACGTATATTCCATTTGTTGCAATAAATGGTTATTCTACTTTGATGTGAGTGTTTCTGACTGAACTATGCCTAACCCTAACCTCATACTAACCTAAACATTTTTTAGACTATTGAGACCTCGGAATAATGGGCCGTCGGACTAACCAAACCACCATTGGTGTATATGGGTATGGCTAATGAAGGTCTTGGTCAGGGAATCACAAAGCACTTTATGAATGATTAATGACACCATTATCCATCGCTGTTCTACACGTTGCTTAGGTTGAAGACAGTCGTAAATAGGCGGCGTCGAATAAATAAATGGCATTAATCTTTAATGGAGATGAGCGATGGGCCTTAGGCCTGTTCTGTGTTCTTTGTAAAGGTATATGGCAGCAATTATATCCCTGGGCAACGGCAATTGTGCCAACTACTGTCTCCCCAAATTATGTATTGCTGTGGAGCGACCGTTGGCAACCGAAAACAAACATCTACTGCATGCCGTTGTGTAAATGGGCTGATAGTGTTTATAGTAGCAGCCCTGTGAATGCTGAATTGGATATACGTCTCCTCCTAGATCGCAAAGCAGGCTGAATCTGCTGATGCGGCCTGCTAAGAAAGGAGGAAGAGAGAGAGGGACAGGGAGAGAGAGAGGGGGGGGGGGGGGGGGGGGGCTGCTTCTGCACAATGGCCAGCTGCATTATTTAATGTGGGGGGGTTGTGCTGAGAGCAGAGAGTGCAGCAGCAATAGTAGCAGTGGAGCAATCCATTGCAGCCAGTCTGTGCGTGCGTGCGTGCGTGCGTGCGTGCGTGCGTGCGTGCGTGCGTGCGAGAGAGGGGGTGGGAGGAGATAGAGAAAGAAGAAAAATAGAAAGGCAGGTCGAGTCTGAAGTGCATCCACGTTTCGCACGTGCCCATGCCCTCTCTCTCGCTCTCTCTCGCACGGCCAATGGAGGCACAGCGTTGAAGCCGATGTGACAGGTCCCAGGGGGGTTCAAAACTCATGCATGACACATTACTTCAAGTCGCCGCTCCTGTGGACCTCCGCTGTGGCTGCATGTGATGGAATGGATGGGGGAAGGAGGCTGAGGCTCTTCTCATTCTGAGCACGTTGGACCAGACAGTGTCGGCAAAGCCGCTCACCTCCCCTGAGACATGCAAGGTGTGCAGAGACTGTACAATGATAGGCTGATGAACGGAGACACGTGATGTAGAGACCGTACAATGATACACTGATGAATGGAGGTCGCAGATCATGCAAGGCAGATGTAATGACAAATGTCTGTGCAACACTGAAAGCTCTTTCACACCACAGCCCTTTCTGTTGACAAGCGACTGGCGTCTGACCCATATATCATTCAGCCGACATTACTGACTGACTGACATTGGCCTATTAAAGATTATTAAAGATTACGGCCCTATTAAAGATTACATTGGTATCGGCCACAAAAGCACAGCGAGCATGATGCAGTACATGAAATACGTTGCATGAAATGAATCATGCAAACAGGCCAGGGTCGATGTGGAAATGCAAATCGCTGTGAACAGTCTCTGCGCACGGCCCATCAGCGCTTGGCTGCATCCAGCGTGCAACCCCCCCAGCCCAACCCCCCGCCCCCTGTGCAGGAGCAGGATACACTGGGGTGGATCTGAGCCATGCGAGGCCATCATCGATCCATGCATCACATCGCTGCCTGTCCGCGTGCCAAGATGCACGCGTGCACGCGCGCAATAGTCGCACACACGCTCGCACACACACACACAGCCCTCTGTCTGGCACCCCGTCTGCCCCCGTGTCACCCCTATATACAGCAGAGTAGAGTTATGTGTCCGACACTGGCTGGCTCGCTTGCTCTCTCTCTCTCTCTCTCTCTCTCTCTCCGTCTCTCTCCCCACCGCACCGTCTCCCGTTAAGATAACACACCCACACACACCTCCTGTCATACATGACTGCCACAGAGGGGGAGGGGCCACCGACCATCAATCATTCATCAGGTGGAGTACAAGTGATGTCGGCACAGCGGGGGCAACAGACACCGTGCCCCGGGTGTCCTGGGGCAACAGACACCGTGCCCCAGGTGTCCTGGGGCAACAGACACCGTGCCTCCGGGTGTCCTGGGGCAACAGACACCGTGCCCCTGGGTGTCCTGGGGCAACAGACACCGTGCCCCTGGGTGTCCTGGGGCAACAGACACCGTGCCCCTGGGTGTCCTGGGGCAACAGACACCGTGCCCCGGGTGTCCTGGGGCAACAGACACCGTGCCTCCGGGTGTCCTGGGGCAACAGACACCGTGCCCCCGGGTGTCCTGGGGCAACAGACACCGTTCCCCGGGTGTCCTGGGCAACAGACACTGTGCCCCCGGGTGTCCTGGGGCAACAGACACCGTGCCCCGGGTGTCCTGGGACAACAGACACCGTGCCCCGGTGTCCTGGGGCAACAGACACCGTGCCCAACAGACACCGTACCCCCGGGTGTCCTGGGGCAACAGACACCGTACCCCGGGTGTTCTGGGGCAACAGACACCGTACCCCGGGTGTCCTGGGGCAACAGACACCGTACCCCGGGTGTCCTGGGGCAACAGACACCGTTCCCCCGGGTGTTCTGGGGCAACAGACACCGTGCCCCGGGTGTCCTGGGGCAACAGACACCGTGCCCAACAGACACCATGCCCCGGGTGTCCTGGGGCAACAGACACCGTGCCCAACAGACACCGTACCCCCGGGTGTCCTGGGGCAACAGACACCGTGCCCCGGGTGTCCTGGGGCAACAGACACCGTGCCCAAAAGACACCATGCCCCGGGTGTCCTGGGGCAACAGACACCGTGCCCAACAGACACCGTACCCCCGGGTGTCCTGGGGCAACAGACACCGTACCCCGGGTGTCCTGGGGCAACAGACACCGTACCCCGGGTGTCCTGGGGCAACAGACACCGTACCCCCGGGTGTCCTGGGGCAACAGACACCGTGCCCCGGGTGTCCTGGGGCAACAGACACCGTACCCCGGGTCTCCTGGGGCAACAAACACCATGCCCCTGGGTGTCCTGGGGCAACAAACACCATGCCCCGGGTGTCCTGGGGCAACAGACACCGTGCCCCCGGGTGTCCTGGGGCAACAGACACCGTGCCCCGGGTGTCCTGGGGCAACAGACACCGTGCCCCGGGTGTCCTGGGGCAACAGACACCGTGCCCCGGGTGTCCTGGGGCAACAGACACCGTGCCCCCGGGTGTCCTGGGGCAACAGACACCGTGCCCCGGGTGTCCTGGGGCAACAGACACCGTACCCCGGGTGTCCTGGGCAACAGACACCGTGCCTCCGGGTGTCCTGGGGCAACAAACACTGTGCCCCTGGGTTGTTGTGAGCTTGTAAATTGGCTATTTGGCATCAGACAATGTCTAAATCAGTCGTTCCCAAACTTTTTCATGTAAGGACCCCCAAATTGACAATAATTAGCCCGCGGGCCCCCATTTGAAGAGATATGCCAAGGACCATAAGAGAAGATTTTTACAGCTTTATAGCAGTGATTCTCAACCATATTAATTTCAAGGATCCCCAGTTTGACATGCATATTAGTCTACAGACCCCCATTTATTGGCATTTCTATCTCTGGGACCCCCAATTTATATTGTAAAATCCCCCTGGAACTCCCTCAAGGACCCCTGGGGGTCCCCAGACCCCACTTTGGGAACCCCTGGTCTAAATCTGTCTCCATGCTGCTGCTTTCGGCTGTTTCCTATTCAAAGACCTGCGTGTATAATTGTATATATCACATTATCAGCGCTAATGAAAAGGTCAAGCCTAATTAGAGCTATAGATAGCAGACAGCCAAGTAAACACCAGTTACTGGAGAGCCCTTTCATAATGCGAGACGCGGCATAAATCTCGGGAGATGAGTTGACATTGATCTCGACTTTGGCATCCCCACAACCACCCCCGCCCTCCCCCCGCCCCCCCCCCCCCCCCCGCCCTCTCTCTCTCTCCCCATTCTGTCACTTGCACTCTTCCCCTTTCTCCCTCCCTTTGTCTCTCTCTATTAATCCATGCAGTACATTTGTCATCTCTGCGTGCATGCAATTGTTTGTGTGTGTGTGTGTGTGTGCGTGCGTGCGTGCGTGCGTGCGTGCGTGCGTGCGTGCGTGCGTGCGTGCGTGCGTGCATGGTGGCATGTGCGCATGCACATGTGTTTAAAGTGCATAAAGGACGTGTTTAACTAGAGATGCGCAATATTGATAATTGTCTCCAATTATTTGCAGGGTCATATCGGCCGATACCGATATATTACATTATTATATTATATTTATATTGAACTTATTGCTGAATTATTTTATTTTATAGAGTAGATGGTAAGCCCCAGTCGCGGCTTCATTTATGTAAATATCTCAATCTTCTAAGAATCCGGTTTCCATTCCCAAAATAAACACTTTCTCCTTTTTGCTAAATGTGAGGTCTTGAGGGTAAGTATAGTTGCTGCTGAATTACAAGTGCTAAAAGGGCCTTCTTGGCACTGCAATGTATTCTGTGGGGATATACAGTTTTATACGCACACATTCAGTGTTGGGGAACGTTACATTTAACAGTATTCCGTATACTCGTATACGTTACAAGATAAGAAACTCATTTTTACGTTACGGAAATTAAATCCCACCTGCGAGGAAGTTTAGTTTAAAAAAGAAATCAAGAGTGCAGCCTACCAGAGTGTTTGTGGAGCTGTGCTTGGCTTGTTTCACACCATGACTAATTTGCATTGATGTCGATCTCCTCCTTTCACCAATAAATCCCCAAATAGTCTAAATACTTCCACAGCCTTACTGAAGGACAAAACTCTCTGTCTTCTCTAAATCTCTGTTATTTCATACACTTGCGACAACGGAATGTAAACAAGGCCAGCCGTGTGCCACACCAAGAGTGGTAACCTATTGAATATATGGTAGGTTAGAATGTAATACATAGACTGCAAAGCATGGGTCACTGATTTCCGTGCAACAGTGCTGCTTGCAGCCTCCGTTGACAGAGAGCTCATTCATTCATGAAACAGCGCAAATGTGTCAGATGGATTATTTTATACCTTTGTGGCATCAGAAAGAACAGGGAAATATAAGTCTTAAATGTAACGCCATTGTTTTGGTAAAGGTAACCAAGTAACTGATTACTGTAATTGCAAAAGAATCCGTTAGGTTGCTCCGTTACCCCAAAAGGTATTCCGTTACAGTAACGGTGTTATTTGTAATTCCGTTATACCCCAACACTGCACACATTGCACCACAACCTATATGGATTCTATACAAAGACGCTCTTGACTAAAGAGTCTTTGCAGGAGGTCAATCGGCCATGACTGGCTCTCCTTTCCTTTCAATCCTCTCCTAGCTCTCTTCTCCTCTCCCCTCACATTGTTAATGTTAACAAAAAGCTATATCTCAACCTTGCAGAATAGCAAAGATCAGGAGTCAAGTACAGTATACCTGCTAGAAGAACACGAGGCTCGCTCAGAAGCCTAATTCTGTTTGAAGCTTCCTCTGAAGTGCTGCAGTGAACAGTCTATAGAGATGGCCCTGAAATGCTCTCAGGAGGCGACAGCCGAGCTGAATGTAATTGTTTGAATCATGGTTAGAAGAGAGAGCTCAGGCTGCAGCCTTCCAGCAGGTAGCACGAAAACACCTGAGGTGTGAAACGGCAAACCCTTTGTATATATATTCACAGACCCAGTGGTGTAAAGTAACTGTAAGTACATGTACTCACATACTGTACTGTTAAGTACAATATTGAGGTAGGCCTATTTTAACTTTACTAGAGTATTTCCAGTTTTCAGTAGGCCTAGGCCTACTTTTACTTGTACTACTCCACTGCATCTCAGAGGCAAATATTGTACTTTTACTCCACTACAATTATTTGAAAACCGACTTTGTAGGTTTTGATTTATTATTACAAAACAAACATTACCAACTTCAGCCCTGTATTACAGTTCGGCTATTTGAAAATAGATGATCTACAAGCTCACAAGTTGCGATGTGACATGCTGTGCACTTGTAGATCTGCTATTTTCAAAAGAAGTGTATACATTTGAAAGCTTGTGTCAAAGACACAAACTGCTTCGAAAACATTCTGGGGCCACGCCAGCAAATCTCTTAAAAGTACTTAACATTTAATTTGTTGAAGCATCTGCAACCTTTGAGAGGCTGTGTGCAGTTATTCTGCTTAGTTCATTTGTATCTCCTCCTGTAAGGATAATTATTGTTTCAATAAGTGCAATATATGCACAAAAAACTGTACTTACAAAATGCAGTACTTGTTATGAACAAACATGCTGTACAGTGTACACACATTCACTTTCATAAGCACACACACACAGTCACACACACACACACACACACACACACACACACACACACACACACACACACACACACACACACACACACACACACACACACACACACACACACACACACACACACACACACGTATGTACTGTATGCTCACGCATGCACGCACACACGTGCAAGCATACACACACAAAATCCTATTGCTGAAATCGCCCAGGGCTGTTCTCGGAGTGACATCATAAATGAATCTCGACACCCATTAAATATTTCATCCTGTTTTAAAGGGATTGCTAAGGGTGCTGCAGAGTACAGTACTGAGTCTGACTAAATGACAGCTTTGCAACTTCTATCATCTGTGGTCTCTGGCACAAGACTCACGTGGCTGGCTGCACATAGAGAGAGAGAATGAGAGAGAATGAGAGAGAATGAGACAGACAGACAGACAGACAGACAGACAGACAGACAGACAGACAGACAGACAGACAGACAGACAGACAGACAGACAGACAGACAGACAGACAGACAGACAGACAGACAGACAGACAGACAGACAGACAGACAGACAGACAGACAGACAGACAGACAGACAGACAGACAGACAGACAGACAGACAGACAGACAGACAGACAGACAGACAGACAGACAGACCACTCTAGTCATTTGGCACATATTGCACAGGGGACCTGTAACATATACAATCACCATAATCTGATCACCTAATCGCCATCGAACCCTCAACTATACAGCTGTGAGGAGGACCAACCATATGGTCCCATGCCATCCATCTCAAGGATTGGACGGGAATGATGATCTTGGCAAACCAAATGGCTCAGAGTGAGAAACGGCCAGGGTGAGGGAAGGGGGGCTGGTAAACGATGCCAAGGCAACAGCACAGCACAGCTCAGAGAGCCCATTCTTCTCTGAAAAAGTCAGACAGAGATCAGTTTCCTTTCTGTGTGGACTGGAGTTTGCATGTTCTCCCCGTGTCCCCTAGGTTAGCTATACCCTCACAAAAAACATGCAGTAACCCTGGTCAGCCAGGGCGCCTGATGGAGTGGAAAGGAACTGGTTGGAATAACGTGTTCCTTCCACCGTTCTGCGCGCTGCGTCCTACCTGGGGAAACTCCCCCCCCCCCTGTCAGGTGATAATATAAGAAGCGGCCTGCTCAGTCCTCATGCGTTGAAGGAAGCATGAGCTCAGTTCGGGGCTCTCCCCAGGTTGGCAGAGAGAGAGTAGCGCCCCTTAGGCATTTGCACCGGGTGTATAAAATGTGGGATGTTAATAAAAAGAGAGATCAGTCTAG
Source organism: Electrona antarctica (assembly GCF_951216825.1). Classification (NCBI taxonomy): domain Eukaryota; kingdom Metazoa; phylum Chordata; class Actinopteri; order Myctophiformes; family Myctophidae; genus Electrona; species Electrona antarctica. Next base: position 37,015,669 of record NC_136799.1, read on the forward strand.
CTAACAGAATGATGGCTGCAGTGCTGTAAGCAGGTCACCTGGGGACTGCATGGGGAGAATGAGCCCCAGTGTTCTCTAACCTTTGCTGTAATGGAAATACTCAAGTAAAGTACAAATAACTCAACATTTTACTTAAGTACAGTACTTGAGTAAATGTACTTGGTTACTTTACAGCACTGCAAGTAGGTGTATTTTCCCAACATCCTATCGCAAATGTGAAGGTATTCACTCATGTTCCAACAGCTGCCTGTAGTGGAGAGACGGCATGGGGGAATGCTCATGGGGGAATGCTCATGGGGGAATGGGGGAATGTTCATGGGGGAATGCCATCCAGCAGAAACTGCTCATCTCCATAAAATGTCAGTTTTTTCGTAAATGAACGCCCTACTTGATCAACCTACACAGCATCACATACAAGTACCTAAAGTACAACGTTTCGCGCCACATTTCAAGATTGTGGATCTGCTATTTTAGCTGTTTATTTCATTTGAATCGTAAAAAGTGTTGGACATATGAGGTTTCCACCCGACAGAGGCGACACACCGCTGTGAGCTGCCTCTTCACACCCCTCCCCTCCGTCTGCATGGAGATTCCACAGTTCTGGGTGTAGGAGTCATCTCACCTCAGGAATAGCACAGATCCTCGTGAGGCCGTGCATTTCTTGAACTCATTTCTGTGAGGGCTGCGGAAGTTGTTTCCCTGCAGGGAGAGAGCGAAACTGTTTCTCCTAATTCTTGGGGGTGTCTGTCGAGCATGCCTGCCTGCCTGCTTGATTAGAAGAGCAGTAAAAAGGGGTGGAGGCAGAGTGCATGGGTCGAGATGTTGGCGGCCTCCGGCGTTTGGGTCGTGCCACTGGGGTACAGAAGGAACAAACTGTACTCTTCCCGTGGCTTCCTCTCCACATGGAGTATAGTAGTTTAATTTCATCGCCGTTGGGCAGAAACCTCCATCTCCATAACTTTTTAACGGCCTACTTCGTCGCACAAGAGTGTTGAGCAAAGGTAGGGAAAATAGCCCACAACAATGCGTCACATAGCAGTCTAGTTTGTACCGTACTGTACTTTTTTTTTAACCCATTTAGACCTGAGGTCGATTCTAAAAAAATATGTTGATATATACTAACTGCACATAGCAACAACTAACCCAAAAGGTTCCTGTCCTAAGCACTTTGAAAGTGAAACTGGTTACGTTTGTCTGTGGGTTTTCATACATTTTAACCAATATTTAACCAATGAAACATACCGGTATTAGCAAGAGCTTGTGATTAACTAAAATATATATATGTAAGTATTAGTTACTTATATTATGTAACTATACACTGGAAGGGGGCACGGTGGCACAGTCGGTAGTGCTGTCACCTCACAGCTAGAATGTCCTGCGTTCGATTCCCGCTGGGGACACTGTGGGCACTGAGGGTGTGTTCTCTCCTCCACATCAGTGCCCATACGAAAGGGCCTTCCTGTGTGGAGTTTGCATGTTCTCCCCGTATCCCCTAGGGTAGGTAGGTAGTGGTACCCTCACAAAAAATATGCAGAAATCCTGATCTCTAAACTGCCTCCCCCTGGCCCTGGCCAGCCGGGGCACCTGATGGAGGGGAAAGGAACTGGTTGGAATAACGTGTTCCTATCACGCGCTACGTCCAGCCGGGGAAACTCCCCCCTGTCAGGTGAAAAGAAGCGGCTTGGACACTCATGCATAGAAGAAGCATATATAAACAAAGTTATTATTATTAATATTAAGGAAGCATGAGGTCAGTCCGTTGCTCTCCCCAGGTTGGCAGAGGGAGTGTAGAGCCCAGGATTACATTAGATAATTGACACTGGGTTAAAAATGGATTACAAAATCGTGGGATAAAAGTTTTAGAAAAAATAATAATAACTATACTACACTGGATGATTTCAAACACAGATTAACTTTTCCATTTCCTGAACCGTTTTGGACATGCAAGGTTTCTGCCCGGCATGCCGGCAGCAATGTTTTGCCAAGCGAATGGAGACATATCTTGGTTCTGGCAACACGTGGCAGAGGGAGAACAGGCTGCACTCACTTTCTGACAAGCAGTCTGTAGTATTTTTAGGGATGGAGGGAAGCCTGGCGGTGGACCGATGGGAGGGCTTCTCCAACAGGTGCATTTGTATCCTTTACGGCGCATCTGTGAGGCGAAGCGGGCCTTCGACCCGCGACTGCCCACCAGTTATGGAAAGGAACTAAATAAATACATTTACTCAAGTACTGTACTTAAGTACAGTTTGGAGTATTTCCAATTGTCAGTACTTACTCTATACTCCACTACATCTCGGAGGCAAATGTTTGTACTTTTCCTCCACTATTTGAAAACTTTTGTTACTTTGTAGACAAGAAATAAAATGTTCAGAATCTACAGCTTGGTAGGCTGCAGATAACCAACACACAAACTTATCAACAACAGATAAATACGTATCTGCTACTGCCATCAGTTAATGTAAGTTCTATTTGACGATACCGATATTGACCGATAATGGCATATATCGGCCGATAACGATTATGTGGGCGATACATCGGTGCATCCCAGCTTTTGGTACTTTAAGTACATTTTTATGACATTACTTTTGTACTTTTACTCAACTAAACTTTGAATGCCGTACTTTTACTTGTACTTTGCAGTATTGATACACTTAACCCATTCTGGGCGGGAACCAATGTTGGTGTTTCAAGCATTATGTTATAGTTTAGCTATTGAAAAATAGCAGATCTACAAGCTCATAGCGCGGCACCGAGTGCCGCGCTATGAGCTTGTAGGTCTGCTATTTTTGAAAAATCGTGAAAATGTGGCACAAATTTGGAATACTGTATATATTCTTTCAGAGCGAATGTTTTTAACTCAAATCTTTGCTTCTGGGGGTCCCTGGAACAACATATTTTCAGATGGGGGTCGGTGGCCAAATATATATAATGTTGCGGTCCTTGACATGAAATATTTTGAAAACCACACTGATACAGAAACATAGGTCATGATTTAGAAGACATTTGTAGAATCTGGTGGAAGTCCTAAATGGGTTAAGTACAAAATGTGAGTACTTCTCCCATCACTGACTGAAACGCCCCGAGTCTATAGAAACAGAGCCACATTCTGCAGGTACGGAAATAGACGCTTTCAGGTCAAGAAAAATATGGCCCACAATATCAACAGAAGCACCATAGTTAGGTCAGCAATGATGGAGGTTCTCAGTGGTGGAAAAAGCACTCATATGCGTTACTCAAGTAGAAGTGTCAATACTGCAATGTAGAACTACTCGGTTACAAGTACATGTACAAGTCCGGAATTCAACTGTATGCAGCAGCATCATTATGCAGAATGTCCCCGACGCATTGTGAGCTTGTAGATCAGCTATTTTCAAATCGCCGAAATGAAGTGTTTAATGTATGTTTTGTAATAATAATAAAAATCTACAAAGTAACTAGTATTACGTTTTCAAATAAATGTAGTGGAGTAAAAGTACAATATTTGGATCTGAGATGTAGTGGAGTAGAAGTAAACCTATTGGAAATTTGAAATAATCCAGTAAAGCAAAAGTACCTCAAAATGTTACTTAAGTACAGTACTTACACCACTGGAGGTTCTCTCCCCATCCACAAGGGAAATATATGGTGCCATTTATTTGTCTAGCTCTTTTAAACCCTGGGTTTGGTACACAGTAAAATACTGTGTTCATTTAACTCAGAAGAGTGTACGAACGGAACCAAATGGACCCGTCTGAGGTTTTAACTGTTCACTCTGTCGGTAGCCCTAGATTCTCAGAGCAAGCATGTTCATTTACAGTATGTTACGTGCACTGGCGGAGATCAAATCTGATCACTGTCAGACCTTACTTGGATCACGTGAAGAGCCCGAAGGGATATCCCACAATTCCACAAGCTCCAGAAGGGATCGCACATGCCCTTCATGCTATAGGGCTTATACCAAGAACCCTGCAACAGGATTATGTCAATACGCTTTCTGGAAATGACCGTTTAAGACGACGGCGTGTCACATATTTTTCAGCCCACCACATGTCTAGGCAGATAACCTCTGAGACCCGAGAAACACATTTTGACAGGGTTATAACTATTTCTTATTTGTATAATGCCAGTAGTGGCAATGTCAGCTACCCGAGGATATACATGCAGGATAGCTGTGTCAAGTAATATTCAGAGAACCTCATCATAGATGGGTGTGACAGGAGATATGTCTGTGTGTACGACTGCCGACGGAAAGCAGCTATGAACTACAGTCAGGCAGCTGATAGAGCAGTACAGGTTCATCAGACACAGAGAGAGTAACATGTGAGAAGAGAAGAGATGTTCGGGATGGTAGGAAGAGAAGAGAAGAGAAGAGAAGAGAAGAGAAGAGGAGAGGAGAGGAGAGGAGAGGAGAGGAGAGGAGAGGAGAGGAGAGGAGAGGAGAGGAGAGGAGAGGAGAGGAGAGGAGAGGAGAAAAGAGAAGAGAAGAGAAGAGAAGAGAAGAGAAGAGAAGAGAAGAGAAGAGAAGAGAAGAGAAGAGAAGAGATTTTAAAAGGTCCTTTATTGAGCACTGCCGGGTAATACAGATTCAAAACTAGAAAAAGTGCCCTTCTGGGCACAGGTCTCCACCAGGAGGATAGGACTGTGTGAGATGTTTGGCAAAATGTTTAGGAGTAATATAAATAAGTAATATGTTTGCCTTTGATGGCAATTGGATGATTTGAGGCATTTTGTTCCAAAAATGTGTTTTGCAAAAATCAACCTGTTGGTGGCGCTATAACAGGCCAATGTGAAAAGGGTGGGATATATTCCTCAGTCTAGTAAGAAAATGTGTGAAAGATTTGACGTAAATTGCATGCTGCGTTCATGATTTGAGACTTTTGTTCAAAACGGGGCAATCTTGCAAACTGTGAAAGCCAATTATAGCCAATTAGGATGGAATATGAAATATCGGACAGATCCGACTTGAGCACATGACCATAGAGATACTGTGTAACGATTTTTGAGATTTTTGGACAGAATCTGGAGGAGTAATATCCAAAAATGTGTTTTACAAAATTCGGCCTCCTGGTGGCGCTATAAAAGGCAGATGTGGAAAATGCAGGTCAAAGGTTTGTCCTTGGCCTCTAGGGAGTGTGCATGCAACGTTTCACGCAGATCGGTGCAGTTTTAGGTAAACAATGTGAAAAGCTGCCTCATGGTGGCGCTATAACAGGCCGTTCTGGAAAATGCGGGGCAGAGGTTCATCGTTGGCATCCAGGGAGTGTGTGTGCAAAGTTTGGCATCGACCGGGTTAACGGTGCCGGAGATTAGCTGGTAACGGACGGACGGAAGGACACACGGACACACGGACACACGGACGGACACACACACACACGGACGGAGTGCAAAACATACTCTCTCCCCATGCCTTCGGCCTGGTGGAGACAACCAGGATCTTAACTACATGCCAGTCTTAAATATATAGTCAGAAAAAGAAAGCACAGGAACAACACCAGCCTTTAAAAAAAAGTATCAAAAGGTGAAGAGCAGTTCACCCTCATTCCCCACTGTGCACAATACTCCCCCTATTGCCCATTCTGCACTGAAACCCTCCAGTTCATCTACCATCTTATAATAGGCATGTTCCACTCTGAGCCGTGCCTTTACCAGTCCAGTCAGTATGGGAACAGGGTCCACACAACCCTCCTCCTGAGCCTGATGTTAAGTCCAGTCAGTATGGGAACAGGGTCCACACAACCCTCCTCCTGAGCCTGATGTTAAGTCCAGTCAGTATGGGAACAGGGTCCACACAACCCTCCTCCTGAGCCTGATGTTAAGTCCAGTCAGTATGGGAACAGGGTCCACACAACCCTCCTCCTGAGCCTGATGTTAAGTCCAGTCAGTATGGGAACAGGGTCCACACAACCCTCCTCGTGAGCCTGATGTTTTCTGCTTAGCCAGATGGCCAGCTTTGCCGTTGCTGACAGAAAGTTTACCAGTGTGTGTATAGCTTTTTTCGGCACTGAATACTTTGGCCCAAAAATGAAAAGTTGAGTTGTATAATCCTCCCCCAACCCCATTAGCCATCCCCTCAACACATCAAACACCCCCAACAGCCTGGGACATTGAACAAACAAATGAAAAATGGTTTCTGTCTGGGTACAAAAAAGACAGCCCTCCCCGAGTTCAGGATCAATGTGTGCCTTGTGTCTGTTCGTAGCTATCGCCCCATGTACTATCCTCCACTGGAGGTCAGCCTATACCGTTTGTCAACCGGTGACTTGTACAGGCACCGCCAGCAGCCTTTCGGGGAGGAGCCTGGGCCAAAAAACTCAGTCCACCTCGATGCTTTCATGGCGTGCAGAGATCCGGTCGTTTTAACGCACCCCACACCAACCTTAATCCGGTCGTTTTAATGCACCCCTCACCAACCTTAATCCGGTCGTTTTAATGCACCCCTCACCAACCTTAATCCGGTCGTTTTAACGCACCCCACACCAACCTTAATCCGGTTCCTGTACGTTTTAACGCACCCCTCACCAACCTTAATCCGGTCGTTTTAACGCACCCCTCACCAACCTTAATCCGGTCGTTTTAACGCACCCCTCACCAACCTTAATCCAGTCGTTTTAACGCACCCCTCACCAACCTTAATCCGGTCGTGTTAACGCACCCCTCACCAACCTTAATCCGGTCGTGTTAACGCACCCCTCACCAACCTTATGTCTAACCAATGACTAGTCTAAACTAAGTATGCACCCCCCTCCAGCCAGCCGAGCTGTGCGGTAGCGAACGAGAGGAAGCCGCCTTCCTCCTCCTGCCACTGCCCCACATTGGGAGATTTGGATTATTTAATATTACAAAAAATACATTAACCACTTCAGCCCTATATACATTTCAGCCATTTTCAAAAGTTTTTTTTATACATTTGAAAAATGTTAAGTACTTTTTGTTTTTCCACCACTGCTTGAAATTGTATTTTATTACATTCATACCGCTTTGTAGGTTGGGATGTCTCTATTTACTACTATTACTATTTGTGTCAGTGCACATTGACAGAGGAATTTAATTAATTATATAAATCTTTGTAAGAAATCTCCCAGGGACTCAATCTATTAAATGCCTTGTGTCTTTTTTATTGTCACTCGATTCTTTGTGGCAATAAGAAAGACAAGCACATGCACTTTTGCACTAGAAGAAGAGCTCTCTTCACAGCTGCAAGGGCCGTGAGAAGAGAAGAGGAGAGGAGAGGAGAGGAGAGGAGAGGAGAGGAGAGGAGAGGAGAGGAGAGGAGAGGAGAGGAGAGGAGAGGAGAGGAGAGGAGAGGAGAGGAGAGGAGAGGAGAGGAGAGAAGAGAAGAGAAGAGAAGAGAAGAGAAGAGAAGAGAAGAGAAGAGAAGAGAAGAGAAGAGAAGAGAAGAGAAGAGAAGAGATACATGAGGAATAGTGTAGCTCTGTGATGAGTATACCAAAGAAGGACAGAAACATAGATCTCTCCCAAGTCCCATCTGCCCGTCCCCCCGAAAAAAGCCACGTCAGTAATGAAAAGAGATAGTAGAATGGTCTAATCTGGGTGCAATATTGATGTGTTTTATGGGATGACAAGTTGACAACATCGTGTAGTGCAATTCTTGCAGCATCTAAACTCAACCTACATTGCTCTAATTCGCCAGTGGGGCCCCTCGGTGGGGGGCCATTAAGCACTAAGAGAGGCACATCTGAGAGTTTCAGTTCCTCGGCTATACCGTCTGCCACAACCACACTTCTTCTCCAAGCCGGAACGGAGCGGGGAAAGCTGAATATGCCATATCTATGCTCTCACTTCCAACACCTGCAGGGCTAGGCTTAGTCTTTAGCTATAAAAGTTCCCTCTCCAGATACAGTAAAGCACTGCAGGGTCCCTTAAGACAGGAGCTCGGGAACTTAAGAAGTTACTGGCTAAGCAAGAGAGAGCAGCGCTGTAATCAAACGAAAAGTGCATATACTAGGTATAGGGACCAAGGGTGCTGAGAAGGCAACTGAGGATGGTCTGGACTCTGGGTATGGGGAAGGTGTGTGTGTGTATGTGTGTGTGTGTGTGTGTGTGTGTGTGTGTGTGTGCGTGCGTGCGTGCGTGCGTGCGTGCGTGCGTGCGTGCGTGCGTGCGTGCGTGCGTCAAATATGTCAATGCTTATCAGCACCTTCGCTGGATTTCCCATCACAGTCGTGAGCGCTCAGCATCTCTTCCCCTGTCGGGTACTTGCTGGCCAGGCAGAATAACACATTGTTTTATTACACACATCATTGGCTCTGCAGCAACAAGGTCCAATAAAGAGGCCGCTGATATCTCCTTGTCTGTGCTCGAGTGGTGTGAGCCAGACGCAGAGGTTGTTAAAGCGCCATGAATCTTTTATGAGGTTGGGTACGGCACCGGCGCCGATATCGGACGAAAAGGGCAGAGAGGTTGGCATCAGCCGAGAACGTGAAATCACAGAGTTCTCCTCGACACGGCATAACGGCAGTAGCACCGACAACATCCGCCCCGTGTTCAAATCCTGCAACATTACTCATCTACACTTAAGCCATTTTGACCTGAGATCAGATTCTAAAAATGTCTTCTACATCCTGACAGTTTTCTGAAAAAGCTATGTTTCTATGTCAGTCGTTCTTCGATTTTTCAAAAATAGCAGACCTACAAGCTCGTAGCGCGCCACTCGGTGGCGCGCTATGAGCTTGTAGATCTGCTATTTTTCAATAGCTAAAGCATAACATAATGCTAACACCTTAAGGGGTTCCCGCCCAAAATGGGTTAATACAGAAACAGCGTTGTTCAAAATCTGTCCTGAGATTATTGGAGGGAAACAAAGAGATCCGAGTTCTTTCTGTAACCAACAAATCCTCCATAAAAGCTGCAGGCATTTTTGGTTTCGATTCTCCTGGATTTGTTTTAGCAAGTGAAATATCTGTGTTTGCCATCAGGGTGTTACATTATGTTTTACCACTTGTGAAACAATAAATGCTGTTCCAAATCGTTCACCCCCAGGGCAATACGACTTTTAAATACTCCACATTGTTTGTTTCTACTTCTTTGTTTGTTCTTTTTTACGTTACTGTCGGTACAGTATAAGAACATTTTATTCCACGTTTTAGCTCCTTGGAGTATTATTTTGTAAGCGTTGTATGTTAAGTGTGTTTCTCAAAACCAAGTGCCCCTAATAATGGGCAGTGGGGTAAGTACTGTACTTAAAGTACACTTTAAAGGATTTCTTACGTTACTTACTTACGAGTATTTACAATTTTCAATACTTTTACTTCTACTCCACTACATCTCAGAGGCAAATACTTTAGTTACTAGTTACTTTGTAGATTTGAATTATAATTACAAAACATGCATGAACCTCTTCAACCCCATTTAAACTTTGCCTATTTGAAATTAGCCGATCTACAAGCTCACAACCTGTCGCGATGCAACGCGCTGTGCGCTTGTAGACCGTCTATTTTCAAACGGGACATTCTACATAATGAGTAGACCTTTACTTTTGTTACTTCAAGCATATTTTGACGCCATTCATTTTGTACTTTTACTCAAGTACATTTTGATTACTAGACTTTTACTACATTGCAGTATTGAAACACTTTAGTTGGGGGCACGGTGGCACAGTTGGTAGTGCTGTCGCCTCACAGCTAGTGGGTGCTGGCGGCGTGTTTCCTCCTCCGCGTCATCAGTGCCCATACCCGAGGCGGGGTTGGCGAAAGGGCCTTTCTGTGCGGAGTTTGCATGTTCTCCCCTACCCTCACAAAACATGCAGTAATCCTGGTCTCTAAACAAACTGCCTCCCCCTGGCCAGCCGGGGCGCCCGATGGAGGGGAAAGGAACTGGTTGGAATAACATGTTCCTTCCACGCGCTACGTCCAACCAGGGAAACTCCCCCCTGTCACGTGTAAAGGAGCAACTTGGACACTCAGGCAGGAAGGAAGCATGAGTTCAAGTCCGTTGCTCTCCCCACGTTCCCCATATATGGGGACTAGGTTGGCGGAGGGTGTGTAGAGAGCCCAGGATCACATTAGATAATTGGCACAGGGGTGAAAAAATGGGTTACAAAATCGAGGGATAAAAATGTAAGAAACACTTTAGTTGGGCTGTAAACAAGGAAGTGAACGGCAGTGCGCATGAGCGAAACAGGTCTACGATCGCTGAAGAAGGAAAGGCCAAAAAAAGAAGAAAAAAAAGAATTACAGAGATCTCGTTTGATATTACAAAAGGACCTAAAGATATGTTTACATGTCCAAGGCCCCCCACAGTTTGATTAGAAAAGACCATGCATAAGTGTGTATACAATACACGCATAATTAGTGTTAAAAGAGTAGTTCACCCAAAAGATTACTTGTTTTCTATCAATCACACACCATGAAGCCTTGAATTCATTAGATTCATTCTTTTTTCTTTTTTTTAGTTAGGAATTAAGTCTCATGTTAGTTCAATGCAGGACATTTGAGTCACATAATGCTGCTGACTGAAGAAGTGTCCCCCCTTCTCCGCTGCCTCCATCGGCTCCTGGGCGCTGCCCGTACAAAACTCTAATGCTGGCATTCAAAGCAACCAAAGGTATTGCACCCCCATATCTTGCAAGTCTGATCGAACCCTACCAACCCGCCCGCACGCTCAGATCAGCCAGCGCAGGGAAGCTGGAAGTACCTTCACTAAAGACGCCGGGACACCACTCCACGCATCCCAGACTCTTCTCCCTTCTGGCTCCAAAACTATGGAATGCACTTCCCATTGCAATCAGAACTGCAGACTCACTCCCAATCTTCCGCCGCAGTCTGAAAACCCACCTCTTCAGACTCCATCTTAGCCCGTAGCACTTGCCCTAGCCTCGACGACCTTACAGGCGTGTGCAAAGGCTCAACTTATCTAACTTAGATAGCCTTTTATTTAAACATAGCACTATGTAGTATATATGCATAGTTTCATTAGATATTCCACTGTTATTAGTTTACGTATGATTCATGATGTTTTTTGTATATAATGTATTACCATGTTTCTTGCTTACTGTAAGTCACTCTGGGTTAAGAGTGTCTGCCAAATGCCTAAATTGTAAATTGTAACCAGCCACGCGTTTCTGTGTACCAATCACAGCTCATTCTCTCAAGGCGGACCATTTAAAGGTTTGATTTGGTTGCACTGTGAGGAGACCCCGGGGCAGACCATGGCGCAGTTGGAGAAAACACATCGACTCACTGGCCTTGGAACGTCTCGGGATCCCCCAGGAGGAAGTCACTAATGTTGCTCTGGAGAGGGAAGTCTGGAACACTCTGGTGGAGCTGTTGCCCCCGCGACCCGACTGCGGATAAGCGGTTGAAGATGGATGTGGTTGCATTTGGACACTCTCTGGGTTCTCTCTAGGTCGTGCTCAGACGAGCGCTCCAAATGGCTTTTTAAACAGGGATGAATTAACACTTAATGTGCACTTTGACAAAAGTCAACTTATTAGAAAGCATAAACTGCTACAATTATGTTCTTCCACTAGGAGCTGTATTAATAAAAATATTGTCTCATTTGAAGATCACAGCAGCGCGTTAATAATGAACAGACAAACATGTCATAAAGTATTAGGCTGCATTGCAGCTTGCTGAAATTATAAATGAGTCCGACATGAGGGGGGGAAACATCTGCTGGTGGAGACAAAGCATTCTTACAATAAAATGAAGACAATAATGGGGTCCTCTAGATAAAGATATATTCCTCCTACTTTATCAAATATTCATTGTTTTACAATGCGAGATCAATCACGTCTGCTTACCGCATGCCACTGACATTCCTGGGGTAATTTCTTCATTTGGTGGCCCGATCGATAGCTCATTACAAGGCTTTACACTGGGTCTTCTCTGGGCAGGCCTGCTGGCTTTATTCCCTCAACATCCTGGCTCTATCTTATCTGCCGGTCTCATCACGCAACACAACAATCTAACCCTTCCCATAACTTGATTTTTCTTCTGTTCAATATAAAGTCTTGAAAAGTACAAAATTCGAAATGTGTATAAGGAGGAGAATCAATACTGCAGCACGGATAATGGATTGGAAAATTATGCTCATGCACACCACGGGTATTACACAGTGTCCATGTGATCAATACCTCACAGGGCATAACTTAGCATTTTTAGCAGTTGAAATGCAACTCTACCAGCCAAAGAATCGCAGGAAATCAATTAGATTTGACTCTTGAAGGATGGCCAAGACATTCTATCACAAATCTTGGTCTGGAAAAGCCAACCCACACACACAGAACATTTTCAGAGCCTCACTTGAAATATGCATGCAGGCGTTAACAGTTTGCTAAAACCATATGGCAGGGCACTGGAACAAAACCGCAAAATATCCGCTCACAGATTGCTTCAAAGGCTCAATCTCTTTTTGGTCCAAGAAGGCATCACACAACAAAGTGTTGTGTGATGCCTGGCTCTGTAGTATCCAAGCTTTGCCATTAAAAAGTCCTTTTGCTCATAAATGTAACAGATCAATTACTCTTTTACTTCTAACATCAAACGCCAGTGGACCTCTGCTCATCACAATAGCATAGGCCGGGGCTTGACACCCACATGAGAGCTGAAGAGCTGCACCGTCTGCGGTTGCACTGTTTGGTATTAATACTGACTCCTGCTTTAACTCAGGCACCGTCTGTCCTGTTTAATTACCGACTCCTGCTTTGACTCAAGCACTGCCTATGTACTTTTGGATTAACCCATTCAGGCCTGACGTCGAAATTAAAAAAAAATGTTTTCTAAATCATGACAATTTTCTAACGATTTTTAAAAAATAGCAGACCTACAAGTTCATAGCGCGCCACCGAGTGGCGCGCTATGAGCTTGTAGATCTGCTATTTTTCAATAGCTAAATTATAACATAATGTATGTAACACCAAAAGGGGTTCCCGTTCAAAATGGGTTAATACTGACTCTGGCTTTTCTTCTGGTGCAGTATTGTAACTATTCTGAGGGCAAACATTTGCCAAAAACAGTAGAACTACAAGCTCGACTATTTTCGAGCTCGAGGGGGAAAGAGGGGGAAAGTAGGGAGTCTAGGGACCCCCCCAAAATAATCATATTTGAACCGGAGACCCCCAAAATAATCATATTTGAACTGGAGACCCCCCCCCCCCCGATAAGCACACCTCTTCAGACTCCATTTTAGCCTGTAGGACTTGCCCTAGCCTTGACGACCTTACAGGCGTATGCAAAGACTCAATTTACGTAACTTAGATATAATTTTATGTAGACATAGAACTCTATACTGTATACACAGAGTTTCATTATATAGATATTCCACTGTTAGGTTCTTAGCCTACGGAGGATTCTTGATGACTATTTATATGTATTTGATGTATTACCATGTTTTGTTCTTGCTTACTGTAAATCTCTCTGGATTAAGAGCATCTGCTAAATGCCTAAATTGTAATTTTGTCCTAAAGTCAGTAAAGTGATACTGTCTGTGCTGAACTAAAATACTGGTAAGAATAATGTCCTGGCAATATCTCAAAATTACACAGAGGGAAACTGACCCAGCAACAGGAATAGCCACACAACGTATAGCTAAACCATAAATCAATCAAACCAATTTCGCTGCACTAGAATGAGCTTTCAAGTTCAACTCACAAAACCGATTTTTCCAGTTTGTTCAATTTCAGTGATATTGCAAGGTCAGCGATAACATTGAAAAATGTTGGGCTTCAGGCTTTCTGGTTAGATGAGGGGTGTCCCCAGAGACGTTTGCAGACACCGTTTTCTTGCAAACCAAACCAAGGACAGCAACGATTCCCTCTGTCTCAATATGGACCCGTGAGATCTCCCCACAGAACACTTGATACACAAAACCATTTCCAGCTACAAAGCCTATCCTGACAGATGAGCATGTTGAAAGGATGTGAACTACAGTATATGCCCTCATATACACCACAAAGCATATTAGCAGTAGTGGGTCCCCTGGATCAGTCAAAGGGGAAGGGAAGGGAAGGGAAGGGAAGGGAAGGGAAGAGAGGAGAGGAGAGGAGAGGAGAGGAGAGGAGAGGAGAGGAGAGGAGAGGAGAGGAGAGGAGAGGAGAGGAGAGGAGAGGAGAGGAGAGGAGAGGAGAGGAGAATAGGGGACGCAGCTACCTCTGAATGGACAGTATACAATACTATAGGAAGAGTCAACATGTTTTTTCTGGTGAGTGGAAGTGGTCGTCTGAACATGCAACATGGGTGCATCAGCTGTGTGTTGACCGTTAGTTGCTGCTTGGGATGCCGGGTCAAGCCAGTCAGTGCCTTCACATATTATGAGCCAAGCATTCGTGTATGAGTCACACTCCTGGTGTAGCCAACGCTGGCACATACACACACATGCACACAGCCTGCTAATTGAGTGTCAGACGTTCATATCTGCTCTGCAGGAGTCCTCACAGCAGAGGAGTGTTTGTGTGTGCATGCGTGCATGTGTGCCTGCTTGCGTGCATGCGTTTGTATGTGTTCTAATCAGTGGCCTACTGTCAGAATTGATACAGGTATATGATCAAAACATACAAACAAGTACGAGCACTGACGCAATATCTGCAACATGACATCTCTCTCTCTCTCTCTCTCTCTCTGTGGCTCAGTTAGCCTCATGTCACCAGGCTTTCCGCCGTATTTGTTTCCGAACGGACTATTGTGAGCCGGCCTACTCTAGAATTCCCCATCAAACATCTGGAATGGGCGTCGCAATGTTACTGTGAATTCAGAGACGAGTTGTCATGTCTCACCAGTCACCAGGTACTACAAGTTAGTTCATAAAATATGGACCAAGCAAAGGTATAAGGATTAAGGATAGGCCCTACCACTACCATAGGCCCATTGTTACCAAAGGAATAATTTCCGGGAGCACAGGCTATATTAGCTCATAGCCTTCTACTGCTTCTACGATTCTGCCCTGCAGTATAAGGCTATGGACTTTCAGTTTTAAATCTCAAATCGAAATCAGACCAGCCTCTCCTCTTTAGCGTATTTTAAAAGAACGTTTTTGCTACTCACCAAAACAAAGGCGGGTTGTGTCATTAGAAAGCCTACTTTCCTTAGTGGACGCACTCTGAGCCACCCACCACACTATAAACGGTACTTTTTGGCCAGAAAGGGATTTGTTTTCACCGGAGGAAAAATATTCTCTATGAGGCAGTTCTCTGGGCAATATCGGTTCGTGAGATTTCCACTAAAGAGGAGAGGCTGGTCTGATTTCGATTTAAAGTCCCATAGCCTTATACTGCAGGGCAGAAACGTAGAAGCAGTAGAAGGCTATGGACCAGAGCACAGGCTATATCTGTATCCGCTGATTCTCTCTAGACCATTGATGATACGCCGGGACAACGCTCCACACGTCCCAAACTCTTCTCCCTTCTGGCTCCAAAACTGTGGAATGCACTCCCCGTTGCAGTCAGAACTGCAGCATCACTCCCAATCTTCCGCCGTAGTCTGAAAACCCACCTTTTCAGACTCCACCATGGCCCATAGCACTTACCCTACCCCCTTAGACAGCACTTTTTAGACTTAGATAGCATTTGATACAGACTTATAGCATGTTATGTAGACAGCACAATAATTGCATTGTATGTAGTCATAGCACTTCATAGTATATATGTACAGCATAGTATAGTATATATGTATAGTTTATATGTACAGTGTCATTATATAGATATGTTCTAGCTACGTTCTTAGCTTACGCATGTTTCTTGATAAATGCTTTTTATATATGTGATGTATTCCCATGCTTTTGTTCTTGCTAAATGTAAGTCGCTCTGGATTAAGAGCGTCTGCTAAATGCCTAAATTGTATTGTAAATTGTAAATTGTAATTGATTGATTATTTATTAGACAATAACAAATGCAAAACAGTACATGGTACAGTCAAAGCACATTGATCCAAAAGGATAGCACCGAAAAAAGACCTTGCGGTCTTGTTTCCATTCGGGTCCCATGCATTCATTCACTACACAATGATGACAATAATCGAGATATCTCAAAAACATAATAACTATGTACAGGTGGAAGTACCAAACAATCTAAATACAAATAAATAACTCGGAGGGGGGGTATAGGGAGGGGGGTATAGGGAGGGTATAGGGAGGGGGGGTATAGGGAGGTTGGGCAGTCATCTTCTCTCCTTTTGACCCGCTGACATTGATACAGTTGGGTGCCACCGATATTGTCCCTTATCATTTGACCCATTTAGGCCTGACCTCAACATTTTAAAAAATCCTTCTAAATCCTCCAGTTTTCTGAAATAAATATTTTTACGATTTTTCAAAAATAGCAGACCTACAAGCTCATAGGACAATATCGATGGCCTCCAACTGTAGGTGATTTTTCAGACCGGTTTTAAAGGAAGCCAGTGATTGGTTTGTTTTGAGGGAAGGGGGCGGGGCATTCCACACCTGAGTGGCAGTGCTGTGGAAAGTGAAAGACCAGAAGACAGAAACCTGTACTGATCCCAGTCTAGTCTCAGCATCTCTCTTTCACAATTTGCCTCCCTACTTTCTCTCTAATTGCCATTGACTGCCTGGTCACACAAATTTTCCTCCCAATTTTCTTTCTAATCTCAATTGACACACCACACAGTGTGGGCCAGCAAGTTCATTTGTTTTAACACAACTGCTCCTACATAATTGCAAAATTATAAGCGGCAAAAATGAAGGGCCGCTTATCCATAAACTGATATTTTATTCATCTTAATCACCCTGCAACTCATTATGGAAGGGTTCTGTAGCGGGTGCATCCGAGGACAGACACGTCCAATTTACAAACGAGTGAAGTTCCAGCTGAATATCTGCAGACTCATTATCCCTCTCCTTGCAGGTTGCAGATTGGTGAAGCGCTCATTCTGAATCATCTAGCTCACAATCAGCACCGTTCTGCGTCGTTTAGCCTAGATTTGTCCGTCGCACGACCGTGTCACATGTATAACAGATCTACAGTTGGGTGCCACCGATATTGTCCCTTATCATATGAACCATTTAGGCCTGACCTCAAAATTTTAAAAAATCCTTCTAAATCCTCCAGTTTTCTGAAATAAATATTTTCACGATTTTTCAAAAATAGCAGACCTACAAGCTCGTAGCGCGCCACTCGGTGGCGCGCTATGAGCTTGTAGATCTGCTATTTTTCAATAGCTAAATTATAACATGTTTAAAACACCAAAAGGGGTTCCCGCCCAAAATGGGTTAACTGTCCTTTTGCGCAGATCACGCAAACCTCAGCAAAAAGAAAAGGACAATATCGATGGCCTCCAACTGTATGCCATGCGCTTGTAGATCGGCTATTTTCGACCCTCGACAAATTATGAATCAGGCCTGTATACTCCTCCTGTAGCCTCAATTCACCCATTTTGGTAGTAGAAGTCCTCTTGGTCTGATTTCTCTTTTCTGCTTTCTCTCTCTATCCCTTCTCTCGCTTTATAGGCAATAGTCCGCCAGTGGTCATTTTCTGCTCCCTCTCTCTGGGGAAATTACTTGGTTTTAGTTGCTAGAGAAAAGCCAGTATTGTGAACTGCTTTATCCAAGCTCTTCTGCCCCAATAACAGGCAGCATAGGATGCATGCCAGTGAGAATCATAATAGTCTCTACATATTATGGCCCCTTCCCCACTCAGTGGCAGCAGTGTACAAGGCATTGATCAATCGGAAGTGTGTGTGCGTGTGTGTGTGTGTGTGTGTGTTGTGCTGGTGTGTGTGCGTGCGTGCGTGTGTGTGTTTGAGTGCGTGTGTGTGTGTGTGTGTGTTGCTGAGGTCTTCTGTAGGCTGAGTGGTTCAGCTGTGCCTCGCTAGAGCTGATGAATAATTTGCTGTGGCATGTCTGGTGCAGCCTGACTGCACCACGCGGCTACAGACCCACTTTGCATTCAACGCGTGTGCGCACACGCGCACGCACGCGCATACGCGCACGCACACGCACGCACACGCACACGGCACGCACACGCACACACACACACACACACACACACACACACACACACAGGTCCCTGCATCCCCTCGACATCCATTCAGTTGGCTGCCCCATGTGGAGGGATGCAACAAGCCATTTAAAGGGGAATACCACTCATTTTCAGTATTGAACTATGTCATTAATATACCCTTAGAGTTGTGTGGAAATAATAAAAAAAAGTCCCCCTCTTTGGGTTTTGGGTTCATGTGATCAGTGACATCACGTCGGTGTACTCTGCAGGCCACCTCCAGTTCCAGAGTCACATCTAAACGTTAACAAAAGCATGAATTACATCCGGTGCCAAATCCGCAACTTTCTGAACCACCTGGTGTCCATATTTTGGACATGCATTTAAAATCTAATCAAGCAACTGTCTGCAGGCGTGCACACAGAAGACATGAGAGAAAATGTAAAAAATTGCCCCTAAAGTGAAATACCACTTTAAGTGGTTTAAAGATCCTTTGTAAAATCCTTTCAGTAGATTGATGGCATTTAGGTTCAAGGCCATGCATGAACAGGGTGGGCATGCAGTGCTGAAATGTCAGCTCTGTTTGGAGGGGTGGACATGCCGATGTGATGACCTCTACATGTGCTGGTGACAAGGGATGATTAGATTGGATTAAATTAGATGACATTTATTGTCCTCGGAGAGCAAAATGCTTTTCCCAGCTCTCCTAATGGTTAAACATTACAAGACAGTGAATAGACATGTTACAATGCAAACATGCCCTATTGGCCTGAATATAAGAATATTTTCCAATGGAAATATCCTAAAAAATAGGGTTGTATTATAATCACAGACTAGACTACCGGTATATGACATTCAACGTTCTTTTTCCACAAATGAGTCTTGGAAAATGGGGGTTGTCTTATATTCGGCACAATACGGTAATAGCCCCACATATACCCTGTCGTACAAGTAGTTGAACGAATAGCACAAAAATAATAAGAAAACTGGGACCGAGTACATTGGTGCTGTGACCCAATTTCCCGGTGGAGGGGAGGTCAAAGGGGGGGGTTAGTGTAGCAGAGAGTCTCAGAGCCTGTGCTTGAAATCCAAAAGCCTAATATCCCCCCCTTAAACTAGTGGTTAAGATGTTTGGCTTTACTGTACTGTCCTTTGCAGGAGACTTGGATTCGAAAAAAAATGGATGTTAAACAGAGCAGCAACATGCTCATCATCGGGAGCAGTTAAACAGTTAAAGTCTCTTGCTCAAGGAGAGTGGCAGAGTGTTATAGTGGTTATGGAGGGATGGTCAGGTGATGAAGCGAGGAGCCGCACCTTGCACAGCATGCCATGGTCATGTAATGAGGCCCTAGTTACTAGTTAGTACGTCATACAATGTCCGCTCGCCACAAACAAAATTGCTAAGTCTACAAGATCACAAGCCGCCGCACAGCAACACGTAGTACTTACATGTTAATAATAATGAATACAATTTAAAAGTGTATTCCTTTGCTTGCCACAGATTGAAATAACATGTGTTGTTAGCATTTGTGAGCAATGGTTCTATAATGCTGTGGTGCTGTGGTGGAATTTGGCATTTGGGTTAGACATGGAGGTTCAGAAAACTTCTGGTGACTGTGGGATGGGACGAGAAGACGCAAGCCAGCTGAAGGAAGAGGCTCTTGTTAGGGAGGAGGTTGGCATGGGTGTAGATGGTGGGCGGGGATGGGGGCATACGTTTGTCAGACAAACCAATAGTCTGTGGCCGGCTAAAGGCTCATACATAGTCTGGATTTTCGGTGGTTAAGTGACCACCGAACTACAACATGACGTCACGAGCCACGGTGAAGAGCAAACCACCGCCACCGCTCCAGCCCTTCTCTCTGTTTTTACTCACCACCGCTCAACGTTATGTTGAGCGGTCACCACCGGAGCGGTGGTCACCTCACCACCGAAATTCCAGACTATGAATAGGCCTTAAGACTCACCCGTGGCTCTGACATACATGGCCGGTTAAGACTCACTTGTGGCTTCTGCGTGCGGTTAGGTTAGGGTTTGGGGTAGGGTGTCGGACTATTGCCTGTCGGACTGTTAGGACGTCAGACCAAAAATATGCAACCGGGGACTGGGGATCATTTTAAATGGAACCGTCATTCGCTGGGATTGTAGAAGCTTTTGGCGCAACGCAAAGATCCACTTAGTCCCAAACACCACTGCTAATGTCGTCCAAGCCCTTCGGACTCTAAAGGGACAATACTAGGCAACTTAGCGTCATTAAGTTCTTTTTAAAATTGCTTGCACAATACCACACAGCAGTGGACTGACAGTTGATTGGTTATCTGTTGGGCTGTGTTACGGGCCAGTTGTTGTTAATGTAATGCGATGGATTACTGAGGCAAGTTAATTGAAGGAGGTCGATTAAGCTTTTAAGAAATGCTCATTAGTGAGCATTTTCCCACACATTTCTACGTCCATAAAGGAACCCATTAATGATCACGTTGATGTGTGGGTTGTATTATTAGAGAAGTAAATGGTCCCGCACACTGCATTAAGCTTGCAAGAGCATGTTTTATGTTATTAATAAGGCAACGTTTCGATCCCAGTGGCTCTTCCTCAGATCCTGAAATCAAACAAGTTGTATTTGCAAGCTTAACACAGCGTGCAGGACCCTTTCCTTTGGTCAAGTGACATCTCTCCAATGTACCCGTTACTCAAGTCTTGTGTTCATTATGTACGCACAAGGCTGTATGATTAGAAATAGAATATACAGTATACGTTGTGGCTGACATGTAGAAACGTACAGTAATGAAGCGCTGCGTCGGTGAGCAGCATTGTGGGTCTAACTTCCACCAGTCCTCCACTCAGCTATCCTGGATGAGCATTGTGGGTCTAACTTCCACCAGTCCTCCACTCAGCTATCCTGGATGAGCATTGTGGGTCTAACTTCCACCAGTCCTCCACTCAGCTATCCTGGATGAGCATTGTGGGTCTAACTTCCACCAGTCCTCCACTCATCTATCCTGGATGAGCATTGTGGGTCTAACTTCCACCAGTCCTCCACTCAGCTATCCTGGATGAGCATTGTGGGTCTAACTTCCACCAGTCCTCCACTCATCTATCCTGGATGAGCATTGTGGGTCTAACTTCCACCAGTCCTCCACTCAGCTATCCTGGATGAGCATTGTGGGTCTAACTTCCACCAGTCCTCCACTCATCTATCCTGGATGAGCAGCATTGTGGGTCTAACTTCCACCAGTCCTCCACTCAGCTATCCTGGATGACAAACGTGTTTTCAGGCATCTGTGGCCAATGTCTTAATGTCTTTTCTCAAAGATGTCAGATTGTCAGATAGAGTCTTCATATCCGTGCAATAAAAATGGTTTATCTGTGAGAAGCGACTCAATTCCAAGTAGCACTTATTTGAAGTGCAAGTTACAACCACCACCACCACCGCAATTAAGCAATATTACACGAACGGTATCGCAGAAGTGCATTAATGACGATAAAGAACACCCTCGAGTGTAATATTGCAATTATACAACAGTTACCCTCCAAACTAAGATAATCACAGAAAAATTATATTTTTTCAATGACAGATGTAGCCACCACGACCACAAATGTCCCAAGAAACTAGCTAGCCTAGCCACCGAGTCTGCTGCACTCTGAGAGAAAAGAACGGCTGAATTCTTTGTTTTGATTAGCCGTGCCATTATCGTGGTTTAAGCACGGCTAGAAAGCTGTTTCAACCAATCAGATTGCTTCCTCGAAACGACCTGTTGTATAATTGTCGGTTTAGTCCTGTATGGTCCTGTGAGGCTGATGGCAAATTAAATAGATGTCTGGAAAACTATAGGCCTTTTTCAATACAGACAGATCATTATCATCTGATCATGTCGTCTCTGTCGGGTAGAAACCTCATATGTCCAAAACTGTTACTTTTCAGCATTCAATTTTTTTTATTTAAATGGCACAAGTAGCAGATCGACAAGCTCAAAACGCATAGCAGATCTTCTACTTTTGTGACGCTGTAGTATGAAGTAGGGCATTCATTTTAACTTAAAACAAAATAAAGTTAGAATATGGAGATTGGAGGTTTCTGCTGCCTGACAGCAACGATATCTGTGATGCTGCATACAAACCCTGGGGCTATAGTGTCTGGGGAGAGAGAGCACACACTGTGGGGAGAGAGAGCACACACTGCCAGTAACCCCCTCAGAAACTGGGCCTACACTTTGCAGATGATTCTTTTTGACGCCGGTTTATTTTATGATGTTTGATTGCAATTGGGATCTTTGATTCAATTTGATTGAATGGGAGCACGTACAGGAATTGTCGGCATAATCCAACAAACGAGACAGAAGTTTTAGCTTGCAGGGTAAGCAATGCTCATGCTCGTGAACTTCATGAAGACTGCAGAAGTTTAAACAAACAGACACGCACGCACGCACGCACGGCACGCGCGCCATACACACACACACACACACACACGCACACACACACACACACACACACACACACACACCCTACACAGGCTACAGCACACACACGGTAGCCCAACACTGTACGATGCGCAAAACAATAGAGCAGTGAGCACTATCAGCGCAGGAATGAATGGGTGATCAAATCAAAGGCTAACGCTGGCAGTCCGAAAATATGCCAAGCATAGTTAGTATAGACCAGAATTCTGAGAAAGAACCTTCCACATCAGTATAAGCTCCGACTCCGAGACCAATATAACAAGCAACAGCCAAATGTATACAGTATACTCACAGTTCTCAGGAACTGAATTTCATCTTCTCCTTCTCCTCCTCCGGCTTCAGCCATGGCTGTGTTGATGAGCCTGTTCAGTTCAGACCCCGGGAATCAGCCTCCACTGTCGGCTCGCAGGCAGCACGGCGCTGCTGCTCCCCTCCCGGTCTTATCGATATGAGCATACAGGTATAGCGCGAGTCCACGGCCATACAGACTATAGGAGCGTTACTGCAGCCTGTCACTGTCTCTCACTCACACACACATACACACACACACACACATGTCACACACACACACACACACACACCCACACCCACACCCACACACCCGCTCCTCGCTCCGTGCGTGTGCTCCTCCAGCGGCGCCGTGCTACTGCTGGACGGAGTGATGATGAGCTGTGCGAGTGTTGCCAGATCTTGCGACAGCAATAAGCGACCAGGTCTATGAAATCAAGCCCCAAAGCAGCATTCCATTTCGCGTTTATGATCCGGTCGGGAGCGGATGGTTTGATTGATTGATTGATTGATTGAAATATTTATTAACAGTTTGCAGAATTACAGTACATTTCAAGCACAAACTCAATACAAAGACTGTTAACTGTGAGTGGACGACCAATTAAGCATTACACTTGTTTACAAGAGGGTCCACCATGTTCAATTCATCAAAAGGTAACTTTCGTCATGTTGTAGTCTACAATGTTGTAGTCTACAACAAAAAGTCAATGATTTGTAGTCATCTGGCAGGAAACCACAAGGCAGAATCAGAAGTACCCAAAATACTTCCTGTGATCATAATTTTAGGGCCTACACCCCAATAAAATCATTGATGCTGCGTAGTTTAGCCTCCGAGGTGGAAAGCCTGGTGACGCGAGGTTAACTCTCCACAAATGAGCAATTTAAATCTAATATATAGGGGGTATGAGCATGCATAAAGTGAGTGGTAAATCGAGTCGTTTAATGCAATCAGATAGGACTTTTCTGTTTGGATACATGGGCTGTCAAGGCCAGAAAGTCGTTTTTTGACACTCAGTAGGCGTTCCTGCATAACTTCCGGCCGGGTATAGGTCACGCGCATACCCTCTAGGCCTATATCAGATGCATCAGGTATTTGAAAATAGACGATCTACAAGTTGTGAGCTTGTAGATCTGATATTTTCCAAAAAATCTTGGGAAAAGTGTTTTTTATATTTAAAATAATAATTGCGACAGCAGGTCGTATTTACTATGAAATCGTATTTTTTTTGTCCGTCAGTCAGTCAGTCAGTCAGTGTAGAACTCAAAATCCCCATACATGGGAAAGCCCCCATATATGGTGCCAGGTGCCCACTGCCCAGGTCTTGTGACATCACCAGCAATGGAGATCCCTGAGTAAATGCGACCTGCTGTCGCAATTAAGCCCATATATGGAGATCCCTGATGTCATCAATATTGGCCAGCAACTCTACATCTGATTCTGACCTCAAACCTCAAACACTTAGATCTCCATATAGGATATATGTCAGACGTTCTCAGAGCCTGTTCTAACATTCCATATGTTGATCCTTCCCCATCCATCCTTCCTCTTCGATGTCTCCCTGTCCATTTCAATTATAGACAGCCTGCCCCAAAGGAATTAATGCAGTAGCTCACGGCAGCCATCGGAAACTAGAGTTCTCAACAGGCCTGAAAATTAAGGCCTGGCTATACCTGCCCCCCTTATCAAACCCTGTACACTCAAGACACTGCCCCTGCTGCCACCCTTAGATCTCTATATATGGAGCTGACCTGTTCTGACATTCCATGTGTTGATCTGACCTCATCAAATCCTGTACACTCAAGACACGCTCCATATATGGCCAGTACAAAATTAATATGTTGATCTGACCCCCCTTGCCAAAGCGCCAGCACTCACCCAGCAGTCTGCTGTCACCCAGGCGGATGTGTGCACAAGACCTCAGGTGTCTTACTGGTAATAATAATAATAATAATAATAATAACAACACAAATCTGGTATATGGAGGCACATGCCTGGCTCAATGTATTGTTCAGATGGGGGTACAGGTGGACACGTGAGGGTCCTTGACATGAACATTTGTTTGAGAACCACTGTTTAAAACAACATTTAGGAAGCAAGCCCAACCAACTTTACAGAAAAAGAAGCCCGAAGTTGCTTATAATAAGCCGACATGGCAACACTGATGATGGTGCGCTGTGCAAGCATCGTGGGGCTGTAGGCTGTGTAGGGACTGTCCAATCAGAGCCGTTGAAGGAGAGTTGCGCCATTGAGGGGGCAGAAAACAGCGCCGGTGTTGTATCTTTCTGAGAGAATCCAACTCCCCTACAGGTGAACGCGCATGCATGCATGCATGTTTTGTTTTTGTTTTTTTGTTTTTGTTTTTCGCCAGCAGTTGGCGCCAGATAACCTATTTAATATTACCTCTGCATGTAGGCTAGTATAAAAGACAACAGACAGACAGACAGACAGAAATTACATGATTTTAGATTTGTTATTGTAGTAATGATATAAGAATAAATAATATAATAATAAAAAATAAAAAAGCCGAATCTAAAAATAGCCGATCTACAAGCTTGTAAATCGGGGTGTTTCACAGGCACAGCCTGAAAAGGTTTAGAACCATGTAGCCTACAGGATTGCACTAAACTGTAGCCTAGCTATCTACTTTTACCTGCATGTCTGTCCCGTGTCTCCTTCTTTACTGCCATTGCTGACAACTGTTTGTCTAATAAAACGTTATCGGCCTATCTAGGTGTTCTGTTCTTTCATTTCAGCAAATCGGAAGAAGGGGATATAAGTGGACACTATAGGGACATCTGGTCTAGATGTCCCCATCTTGAAAATGTAATAAAAGTAACACACACACACACACACACACACACACACACACACACACACACACACACACACACACACACACACACACACACACACACCAAATCCAGAGGCTCCTCTGATGCCACAATGGCCTCAACTTCAGTGTCATCAATCTATTGGGGGTATTGTGAGCTCAATCAATGCCATATCACATTATCTGTAACATTGTATTTCTTCAAATCTGAAGAATAGAATAAAGGACAATGGTGAATATGCAAACATTAATAATACTGAAAGTGCATATTAAAAATGTACACCCACAGTGAAGGTCTCTGAAATTTGGCATCAAGAAAAAGGGAGAGTACTTGGTTGTGGTGTGACGTTTGGTTCGTATCCCAAACATTGCCACGTCCAAGTACGCATCCCAATTTGCTGGGCCTTTGGCCCTCTCATTGAACGGTTTACCATCATAAAGTTAACATAAGTAGAACTAAAAGCATAAAAAACAATCTGGAGGAGTAATATAAAAAAGTGTTTTTCTGGTGGCACTATAATAGGCCGTTCTGGAAAATTCGGTGCAGAGGTTCATCGTTGGCATCCAGGGAGTGTGTGCGCAAAATTTGGCATCGACCTGGTTAACGGTGCCGGAGATTAGCTGTACACAGACGGCCGGACACAGTCACACACGGACACACACACGGACGGAGTGTAAAACATAATCTCTCCCCCATGCCTTCGGCCTGGTTATCTGATTTGCTCGTTTACATATTACCTTCAAAGTCAATGGCGTTTGATGTTTAACACTTTAATCGCTCAGGGTTATTTAATCCATTAGAGCGCCCAGTTGATTTATAAACACGGACCCTTTTCCGGACGGACCGGAAGTTGTTGTTGATGTGTGTGTAGCAGCTAACAATAGCCACACCACTTTAGAGTCGATCGACAACAACGGGAGGTAAGAATAAATCTATCACGACTAGGATGGATGGATGGATTTTATTTTGTCATTGGACACAAGTGTACAACGAAATTCATCTGTTGGCATCACTAGCGACTGGACCGGAGGGCCGTCTAACACAGGATCTTTTTTCATAATTAGACGGGATGATTTAGATCACGAGTTATGAACGTTTTAAGATTTTCGTTTTCATCAGCTAAACAGGGGAGGGAGTTTTTCGATGACGTCTCACTCTTGCGCGTCACCGAGGATTGCCCAACAGGCGCTCCCAGGCTGTGGAGCCATGCGATCCGTTCTCATATCAATAAACTTCGTCTTTTGGACAAGACTTCGTCCTGGGCGTCGGGAGTGTTTTAATTTACGTCATATTTAGCAGACATTTGACCCAACATCTCCGTTCATTGTCAATGGCAAATATTGAGATGTGTGGGGACAAGATTTAGCGGACATTTGACCTGAATTCCCCTTTCATTGTCAAATCTTATGAGACATGTGGGGACAAAAGCCGTTTATAGAAGGGGCTAGCACCCCTTAAAAATGGGTCAAATTAGTATTTTTGTTTTTTCCTTTGGTCACAAAATTTACATCAGTGTATCCATAAGGCTCCCTGATGTTGAAATATAACAAATAGTAAACAAAACGTAGGTAATTATGGCATAGAATGATCCCCTGCAGAAAGTTAAAAGTTGCTGTTCATCTTTTTAAGATGTTTGTTAAGCATCAGTCTGACCGAGTTCTCTGGGAGTGGGCGTGTCTGGGCCTGCTGCCTGGCAGGGTGGACTGCACAACCTGGAGACAATCATCCTGCAATTAAGCCAACCCTATTTAAGCCTCAGTATGACTTGAGTTCAGATTTGTTTCTCCACTCAGACAGAGCAGTGAGCAAGCCAGGCAGGCAGCAAACATGCAAGCAAGCATGGAACCAGATCAGAGAAGTCTGGCTTATTAGCCAGGCTAGTAATCAATGATTGTGTTGTACACAGTTCTTTGGAATCCATATGGCCCCATTTGCAAATCTATCAAAAAACCCCTAAGGATGTCCAGTTAAAAAAAAAGAAATTTAGAAAAAATTTAATATTTAGGCACAGTTGCAGTACAAAGTAAGTCCAAAGTATAGTTAGCCAGTAAATGGCACCATTTCACCATGTCAATGACGTCAGACATATGTGAACACAGCTCCGCTTTCACAACACGCCTTTGCTATGGACAATGTTCAGATCAAGATCGATTGACATTTTTATTCACAGAATGGGTACAGTTAGAAGGTACAGGTCAATACAAAAACTGCTCTGATGTTAAAACCAGTAAAAATAATATTTTACCTGGTCACGTCCTAGCACCTTTTAATTTGTTTTGAGGTCTCACCCAACAGGTCCAAAAACAGTGCCTCATTCTTGGCAGGAAAGATGGCCTTACGTATGATGAATTACAGTTAATATGTTTCTCCTTCTTCTCTTCTTCCTTGGCTCCTCCAACCCCACCACTTCTTCAGCCCATCACATCAAGTGTAGTGGAATACTGCCGTCAACCAGACCTACTTTCAACACAAACTCCACAGGAACTTAAATCCGGCTGATTTGGGTGTGGTATGGACCTAGCAGACCACCTGGAGACACCCTGGGTGTGGAACCCCTGCTGTCTCATAAAGGCTCTGAAAGAATATAAAATATTGATAGCATTAATATTTTTGCCAATGCCTTTGACAGTTACTAATTTAATATTCATGAATATATTCGGTTACCAATAATATTATATTAATATTTATGGACATAATAATAGCGACCGCTAGGTCGCACTTACTATGCAAACATGCAGTGACACTGTAACGCCAACTCAAGCCTGTCACAGGCTCCCGTCACATCACGCTCTTCACACAAGCCACCGCCCACTCCAGAAACTGACACGCCTTCGGCCTGGTGGAGACAATTAAATATATTCATACATTAAAACTAGTGCTTTACACATTCAAAACAGGAAAATAAGCAGCAGAAAACATTACAAAAAACAGCAATATAAAAAGCAAATAATAAATTAATACCCATGTGTGAATGTCTTCAGTCAGGCCAGTAGAAACGGTTGATGGCATCCCTCGTCTTAACGATTCCACAATGCCCTCTACTCCAGAGGGGCTGCTGTGGAATCTCTCAAAGGTGGCCTTTGCCTCTTCTGGTCCACAGAGGACTCTTGCTGGGCCTTTGGCCTTCGCATAGAAGAGTTTCCCATCTGTAAAATATATACAAAACAAAACATGTAGTTTTCAAATTGTAATGACAAAAAAAAAAAAAATGTACTGTGTACATTTGGTACAGTTGGACAACACTGTGTACAAGTCCCTGAAAATAAGACAGGGCTGTTGTATTATATGCAAATAACTTTACAATAAGGGTAAGAAACACATAATGTCTGGGTAGCTTAACTTAATAATTTCTACAAGGGTCTGTCTTTGATGCTGCCAATTTACCATAATTAGAAACCAGATGCTTTCCTGTGATTAGGTAATCTATTAACTGATTTAGACTGAGTGCTGTGAGATCAGTACATAGATCTGCTATTTTTGAGAAATGAAATCTTCGGATATATATATTTTTAAGCAAACTTTTGTAAGTCAATTCTTTAGTTCTGGGGTTCCCTGGAACAACATATTTTAACATGTGGGGGAGTGGGTCTGCAGCCAAATACATATAATGCTGGGGCGTCGTTGGCATGGGGTTTGAGCATCACCGATACAGAAACATTGTTTTTCAGAATGCTTTTAGGATTTAGAGAACATTACGTAATGGGTTAAGGCAGGGGTCGACTATATTTAACATAATTTCTGACCTGCTATAAATCATATCATTTGAGCATTAAAATGAGCGTCTCTACTCTCTACAAAGGGCTTGCATGACAACTGACGAGACATTGAGCTTGGGACAATATTGGCGAATCTAACGAACAAGACTTTATTTTCTCATCACCACCACTGGTGACTGTTCTGCGTTTGTGTGTTTAGGCTACTAGTGCTGTACGAATTAAATGCAGCATAATACAAAAGGCGGGTTATTTTACTTGTGAAAATGTCACGTATACAAAGTTGGGACACCCGAGTGTAAACTGTAAAGAAATTGACCCCGGTCGTTCAATTGTGTAGGCTTCCTGGCTATCCTGCTAACCACGGGGTTACAAAAACAGACGGCACGGCACGCTTCTATATTTGACAATTCCTGCTGGGATCCACTAATAATTCCGATGGCTTGTCATGGAGCTGTATGAATGAAACTAAACAAGCTAAAACCCTAAATGATTCAGGAGCTCCAAGACAACATCAACGCCGATTGAACAGCTGGAATCTTGAGAGATTCCATTTTACTTTGTCAATCATTTCTGTATTTGCATGGTGAAGAATTTCCCCCTTATCTCAAGTTTCAACTTCCAACACGAAAAAAACTTGTTTCGCTTATTTTTTCCATTACCCCGATCTTGTCTTCCAAACATCATTAAAATATGATCTGGTTGCAAAAGGGTCCCTTTACTAAAACATTCAAGTACTTTTTGACTGATATTGTTCTTACCTTCCATGCTGAATGTTGAGGCCTTCTTTCTGAAACTATTGTTTTGGTTTTTATTAAACCCCTCTGGGTATACTCTGTTTTGTTTGTACAAAACAATTTATTTTTACAATTTAGGATCCATTTTGATTCTCCAAACAAAACTCTCCTGTTCCTCGCCTGCAGATCGGCGATTCTCTCCACCCCTTCATACAGAGAACCTGGAGGAGGAATAGTACAAGAGAAATTAGTTGACATCAGAGCTCATAGAATGAAGCTAAATCAAACCTCATGACATGGAAAATGTAATCTTCAATTTGTAAGACCGCATGAAAGGAGCTCCCCACTAGTCATCAGTTCCTAAACAATATGTAGAATAAGGTATTATCACGTTCTTAAAACTCTCTACATCCAACCAGTTGAAGACATTTCAGACTGAGGCTTTAAACCTTTGCATTTATGGACATCCTAGGGTTTTAATGGAAGATGATTCTGAACATGCATTCTATCGTTTGACCAATTCAAATACTATCAATCTTCCAATTAGAATGCCAAACGCTCAGTGTGTCACAATCAATGTGAGGCTTGTAGATGGGATTAGTCTTTGAAAGGCTGCATATATGGAGCCAGCCAGCAACTCTACATCTGACCTCAAACCCTTAGATCTCCATATATATATATGACATGTCAGAACAGGTTGCTTCTCGCCCTCAGGGCGTCTTACTGTGTATACTCATCCAGCATCACAGTGCCATCTGATGGAGGGCTCTCACCACCATACAGTAAATGAATTGTGAATGTATAGCCGTTTTGGATCTGATTAATATTCTGATTTGAGCAGTTGGTGGCACTCACTCTGCGATGGGACGGCGGTGCAGGTGTTCCTCGTCACCGCCGGAGGGTCTGCCGTGTGCAGCGAAGAGCTCTGTGGCCAAGACTCTTGAAGGGGGAGGAGTCTTGTAGCTGCAGTACGGCCAATCCCTGATTGTCCTAGTGGTTAGGTTTGGGGGGGGGGGGGGGGGGGGGGGGGGGGGATGGTGGGACCCAGGCCAGGCCTGGCTGGTTGGCTGACCAGAGAGGCCTGGCCTATGTGGGTCCCCAATTTTTTTATTATAATAATTATCTAATGTAATCCTGGGCGCTACACTTACTCTGCCAACGTGGGGGGGCAGCGGACTGACCTCATGCCTCCTATGCATGAGGAGTCCAAGCTGCTTCTTTTAACCTGACAGGGGGGAAATTCCCTGGCCGACGTAGCGCGTGGAAGGAACACGTTATTCCGACCAGTTCCTTTCCCCTCCATCAGGCACCCCTGCTGGCCAGGGGGAGGTAGTTTTAGAGACCAGGATTACTGCATGTTTTTGTGAGGGTACCTACCCTAGGGGACACGGGGAGAACATGCAAACTCCACACAGAAAGGCCCTTCGCCAACCCCACCTCGGGTATGGGCACTGATGACGCGGAGGAGGGAACACGCCCCCCAGCGCCCACAGCATCCCCAGCGGGAATCGAACCCAGGACCTTCTAGCTGTGAGGCGACAGCACTACCAACTGTGCCACCGTGCCCCTGGTCCACAATTTTTGAAGGGGCGGGAGGGGATAGCTAGGGAAGAAAGATAACAAAAGTAAAGTTAAAAAGCTCCCGCTGGACTCCAGCATTTGATAAGACTTAGCCTCTCACTACTTAAGGTCTCTGCAATTTGGCATGGGTAGCGAGCTTCCCTTCCAAACATCAAGAAAAAGGGCGAGTACTTGGTTGTGGTGTGACGTTTGGTTCGTATCCAAACATTTCCACATCAAAGTACTTCTCTCCACCAATTTGCTCAGAGTTATAAAAAGTAAACAAATACCGTACCGTCTTATATTTGTGCCAAATATAAGACGACTCTTATTATAAGACAACCCCCATTTTTCAAGACTCATTTGTGGGGGGAAAAAAAAACATGAATTTGACATGTCAAAGGACATTTCCATTGAAAAAATATATAAAACAAAATAAACTTATTCACCACAATAGGATACTGAAAGAAATGCAAAATTGGACTTAATAATGGATGAGCCCAATGTCTTTACATGTTAATCATTACAATTCAACCAATGTTTACAGAATGCAGAGAATATATACCACAATTTTTGAAGGGGCGGGAGGGGATAGCTGGGGAAGAAAGATAACAAAAGTAAAGTTAAACATCATCATGCAGTGACTCAAGTATGATTTCTATAAATCTACCTTAAAGGGATACTTCACCTTCCAAAACTTTTGGTCAATATATCATCTAATCAAGCTTATGTGAACACCGGAGAGTTTTTAAGTTGCTCGATTCAGTATTTATAGATTTGATATTCCTTTTAACTGCCCTTTTAACTGCCCCACCCCCCTTCCTATACAAACCCAAACTTAGAGTGTTTTAACCTTCAACCACTACACTCTCCAGTTGGCGGGTCAGCAGTGATTGATTTCAATTAAATATATTCACGTTAAAAAATATTATATTAATAATACAACTTTATTTATATATCACCTTTCAAAATTGCAATCGCTTTACACATTCAATACAGGAAAATAAGCCGCAGAAAACATTACAAAAAACAGCAATATAATAAACAGCAGCAAATAATAAATTAATACCCATGTGTGAATGTCATCAGTCATGTTAGGCCAGTAGAAACACTGGCTGATGGCATCCCTCGTCTTAACGATTGCACAATGCCCTCCAGAGGGGCTGCTGTGGAATCTCTCAAAGGTGGCCATTGCCTCTTCTGGTCCACAGAGGACTCTTGCTGGGCCTTTGGCATAGAAGAGTTTCCCATCTGTAAAATAGACAAAAAAACATTTCCAAATTGTAATGACCAAAAAAATATCTAAAAACAAGTACTGTGAACATTTGGTACAGTTGGACAACACTGTGTACAAGTCCCTGAAAATAAGACAGGGCTGTTGTATTATATGCAAATAACTTTACAATAAGGGTAAGAAACACATGTCTGGGTAGCTTAACTTGTAGGTAGAAAATTTCTACAAGGGTCTGTCTTTGATCCTGCCAATTTACCATAATTAGAAACCAGATGCTTTCCTGTGATTAGGTAATCTATTAACCGATTTAGACTGAGTGCTGTGAGATCAGTACGTAGATCTGCTATTTTTGAGAAATGAAATCTTCGGATATATTTTTAAGCAAACTTTTGTAAGTAAATTATTTAGTTCTGGGGTTCATATTAACATGTGGGGGAGTGGGTCTGCAGGCAAATACATATAATGCTGGGGCGTCGTTGGCATGGGGTTTGAGCATCACTGATACAGAAACATTGTTTTTCAGAATGCTTTTAGGATTTAGAGAACATTACGTAATGGGTTAAGGCAGGGGTCGACTATATTTAACATAATTCCTGACCTGCTATAAATCATATCATTTGAGCATTAAAATGAGCGTCTCTACTCTCTACAAAGGGCTTGCATGGCAACTGACGAGACATTGAGCTTGGGACAATATTGGCGAATCTAACGAACAAGACTTTATTTTCTCATCACCACCATTGGTGACTGATCTGCGTTTGTGTGTTTAGGCTACTAGTGCTGTACGAATTAAATGCAGCATAATACAAAAGGCGGGTTATTTTACTTGTGAAAATGTCACGTATACAAAGTTGGGACACCCGAGTGTAAATTGTAAAGAAATTGACCCCGGTCGTTCAATTTTGTAGGCTTCCTGGCTATCCTGCTAACCACGGGGTTACAAAAACAGACGGCACGCTTCTATATTTGACAATTCCTGCTGGGATCCACTAATAATTCCGATGGCTTGTCATGGAGCTGTATGAATGAAACTAAACAAGCTAAAACCCTAAATGATTCAGGGGCTCCAAGACAACATCAACGCCGATTGAACAGCTGGCATATCTCTTGAGAGATTCCATTTTACTTTGTCAATCATTTCTGTATTTGCATCGTGAAGAATTTCCCCCTTATCTCAAGTTTCAACTTCCAACACGAAAAAAAAAACTTGTTTCGCTTATTTTTTCCATTACCCCGATCTTGTCTTCCAAACATCATTAAAATATGATCTGGTTGCAAAACATTCGAGTACTTTTTTCAGTTTTGACTGATATTGTTCTTACCTTCCATGCTGAATGTTTAGGCCTTCTTTCTGAAACTATTGTTTTGGTTTTTATTAAACGCCTCTGGGTATACTCTGTTTTGTTTGTACAAAACAATTTTTGTACAATTTAGGATCCATTTTGAATTTTTGATTCTCCAAACAAAACTCTCCTGTTCCTCACCTGCAGATCGGCGATTCTCTCCACCCCTTCGTACAGAGAACCTGGAGGAGGAATAGTACAAGAGAAATTAGTTGACATCAGAGCTCATAGAATGAAGCTAATTCAAACTTCATGACATGGAAAATGTAATCTTCCATTTGTAAGACAGCATGAAAGGAGCTCCCCACTAGTGATCAGTTCCTAAACAATATGTAGAATAAAGGTATTATCATGTTCTTAAAACTCTACATCCAACCAGTTGAAGACATTTCAGACTGAGGCTTTAAACCTTTGCATTTATGGACATCCTAGGGTTTTAATGGAAGATGATTCTGAACATGCATGCTATCGTTTGACCAATTCAAATACTATCAATCTTCCAATTAGAATGCCAAACGCTCAGTGTGTCACAATGTGACGCTTGTAGATGGGATTAGTCTTTGAAAGGCTGCATATATGGAGCCAGCCAGCAACTCTACATCTGACCTCAAACCCTTAGATCTCCATATATGTCAGAACTGGTTGCTTCTCGCCCTCAGGGCGTCTTACTGGTTTTACTGTGTATACTTGACTCGTCCAGCATCACAGTGCAATCTGATGGAGGGCTCTCGCCACCATACAGTAAATGCATTGTGAATTGTGAATGAGCAATAATATATAGCCGTTTTGGATCTGATTAATATTCTGATTTGAGCAGTTGGTGGCACTCACTCTGCGATGGGACGGCGGTGCAGGTGTTCCTCGTCACCGTCGGAGGGTCTGTGTGTAGCGAAGAGCTCTGTGGCCACGCCCAAGACTCTTAAAGGGGGAGGCGTCTTGTAGCTGCAGTACGGCCAATCCCTGATTGTCCTAGTGGTTAGGTTTGGGGGGGGGGGGGGGGGGGGGACCCAGGCCAGGCCTGGCTGGTTGGCTGACCAGAGAGGCCTGGCCTATGTGGGACCCCAATTTTTGAAGGGGCGGGAGGGATAGCTGGGGAAGAAAGATAACAAAAGTAAAGTTAAAAAGCTCCCACTGGACTCCAGCATTTGATAAGCCTCTCACGACTAACAATGTAAACGTTAATGTAGTTACAACAATGACCCCACACACACACACACACACACACACACACACACACACACGCACAGTTCCGACAGGGCTGTTGCATTACATGCAAATAACTTTACAATAATGGTAAGAAACACATGTCTGGGTAGCTCAACTTGAATTTCTACAAGGGGCTTTGATCTTGCCAATTTACCATAATTAGAAACCAGATGCTTTCCTGTGATTAGGTAATCTATTACCTAATACACCATATTAACTACACCACACGCAGCAGTGTTCCCACCTCGAAGTCCAGGCACAGAGTGAGCTTTATAGTCCAGGTAGCGAGGCCTGAGCTGCCACAGGACCAATCAGAGGGCTGATCAGGCTCCAAGCCAGGCCCTCCTCAGGACAGCAACACATTAGGGACAACAATGCTCAGCACCTGCAGGGGACAGAAGCAACACAGGGATATACACAATATGACCCACAAGGCCATAACAACCGACTTAGACTGAGTGCCGTGCGTTCAGTACGTAGATCTTCTATTTTTGAAAAATGAAATCTTCGGATATATTTTTAAGCAAACTTTTTTAAGTCAATTCTTTAGTTCTGGGGTTCCCTGGAACAACATATTTTGACATGTGGGGGAGCGGGTCTGCAGCCAAATACATATAATGCTGGGGCGTCGTTGGCATGGGGTTTGAGCATCACTGATACAGAAACATTGTTTTTCAGAATGCTTTTAGGATTTAGAAAACATTACGTAATGGGTTAAGGCAGGGGTCGACTATATTTAACATAATTCCTGACCTGCTATAAATTATATCATTTGAGCATTAAAATGAGCGTCTCTACTCTCTACAAAGGGCTTGCATGACAACTGACGAGACATTGAGCTTCGGACAATATTGGCGAATCTAACAAACTTTATTTTCTCATCACCACTGGTGACTGATCTGCGTTTGTGTGTTTAGGCTACTAGTGCTGTACGAATTAAATGCAGCATAATACAAAAGGCGGGTTATTTTACTTGTGAAAATGTCACGTATACAAAGTTGGGACACCCGAGTGTAAACTGTAAAGAAATTGACCCCGGTCGTTCAATTTTGTACATCTCCTTCTGGAGTTCTGTGTGGTGAACTGGCACAACGCCACCCCGGTACGTTATTGGTGGTTCTCCTTCTCTATATATATTCATTTGGTGTCGTTGATGCCAGGGGAATATAAACAGGCTTATGTTGTTTACAGTTCCTCTTTATCTACCTGGCTACCGCTGCGGTGAAGCACAACGGCAGTACGCCGTGGCCTCATTACAGCTGGTGAGTCCCATTGTGCACCTCTCTGTTCTTGCCTCAGCGAACTATAGTAGTTAAGTAGTATCTTAATACGGCCGTTTGCGTTTCAGGGCCAGCACCACACCTGCTGCTTTGCTGATATTACCATTCCACTCATTCTCATGAGCCACCGAGTCTGAGAACAATCACACGGTCACGAATGGTCCCAGTGTTTGGATTGCTGCTCGCCCGGGTCTGGTTCTTTGTAACCCTTCTCATTTAATTCTATTCCTCTATTATATTGTATTCATGCAATGTCTGGGCGTATATAGGTATATATAAATATAAGTGCATATATATACATATGATATAATACACAATATACTCGCAATATATCGTTTCCACCTCTCGACCCTTGGTATCTCTCAGGTTAAACACTGCAGTACCTCTCTTCAGCGCTACGCCAGAGGCCCTCACTCCATCAGCCATCTCCAGAACATTCCTCCGTGGCTCAAAATTCTCATCAAAGTTTCGGAACTTCTTCACGTCGGTCACAATATGTGACGTAGCCCCGGTGTCGACCATCAGCCCTCTGCTCAGAGTATTACTCCGACAAAGTCTCTGCTTCGGTCTCCCGGCGCCGTCCGAGTCGCGGTTCACCTGGCCCACCTTGAAGGCGAATGTGTGCTCCTCTTCATCCTGCGTCACATTGACGTTGTCTTTCCGTCTTCTCCGTCTGCAGTTGGTGTCGTTATGTGTTGGACTTCTGCAAAGACTGCACCACTGTCTGTTCTTTCTGACCAGCAGCATCTCCGCACTCAAACGATTTGTGCCCCCTCTGGCCGCAATTATAACAGGACAGTCTCACGTCGTTGTCCTTGCTTCTTAGTCTCATCACGCTGTCATCCCCGGAACTGCTACTGAACCTTTCAGTGATCTCGTAACTCCTCAGTTTGGCCTTAAAGTCGGCGAAGGTGATCCTGTCGTCACTTTGTGCGATGTGTATGGAAAATGGCTTATAAGATTCTGGCAGCCCCTTCAGAACCATAGCTGTTAGCAAGCCATCACTCAAAGTCTCTTCCGCATTCCTCAGTGCCGTGATAGCCATTTCTGCTCGTATTATATAGTCTGTCATTGTTTCATCTGCAGTCTTCCGGAGCGACGTCAGCTCTGTATACAAACTGATCACCCTCGGTTTCCCTCTGCCCGCATAGTGATCCTTGAGAATCTGTAACGCCTTTCTTCCGTCATCCGCTGCCTCACGCATAACCAACGACAAACTTGTATCATCGAGCACCTGAACCAGTTCAGCGTATGAGTTTTCATTTTTCTCTGCGTCCTCAGCGGCTTTCACCTCGGCTGCTGCGTGCGTCTCTTACTGCGGCCTCATCTCCATCGAGTATTTCTTCGTCGTCGATATCAGGCTCGTACAGTATAGTGTCTTTCAGCCCTTTCAGCCGGAGGTAACCGAGAAATTTTACCAACCAAATATATGAATTTTTGATTCTCCAAACAAAACTCTCCTGTTCCTCGCCTGCAGATCGGCGATTCTCTCCACCCCTTCGTACAGAGAACCTGGAGGAGGAATAGTACAAGAGAAATTAGTTGACATCAGAGCTCATAGAATGAAGCTAAATCAAACCTCATGACATGGAAAATTTAATCTTGATATTATCACATTCTTAAAACTATGTTCTCTCTTTCTACATCCAACCAGTTGAAGACATTTCAGACTGAGGCTTTAAACCTTTGCATTTATGGACATCCTAGGGTTTTAATGGAAGATGATTCTGAACATGCATGCTATCGTTTGACCAATTCAAATACTATCAATCTTCCAATTAGAATGCCAAACGCTCAGTGTGTCGCAATGTGACGCTTGTAGATGGGATTAGTCTTTGAAAGGCTGCATATATAGAGACACACGGGGACTACAAATGTCACGCCCCCAAATGAGACAGCGGCCCCACTTCTGGTCCGTTTCAACTGTGTACTGCAGCTGCCAATGCAATCCCTATGAGAGGCATCATGAAATACCCTAATTTCACTGGTTCGTTACTGAGGCTATAGCGATTCTTTTTGTGTTCTAATAAAGTGTCCCATATGTTTGATCCTTTTCAATGTCACATACCTGCCATCTCAATATACATCCTACAATGTACTATAATATACTCCATCAGCTTGTGAAAAGTGCTAGCATTGTAAATCTCAAGTCAAAGTGGTCGCACGGTATATACGTCACGGTTGCATCCCTTGAGGTTTTCAATACCCAGATATATTTGTTGTATTTCGTTTTATATGCCATGTATTTGTTGAAAATGATCTAAACAGCTTCTTGCAAGACTATTATTAATACTCATCTGGAGAATTCACTAGGTAGTTGAAAATGTCAGGATGTCACTCCTCCATTTAGCTGGGTTATTTTCCCATGCAACTATTCAGCAAAGTTAATTATACAACAAGTTGACAGCGGTAAAACACCGTCGGAGCTCCGTGGTAGGTAGAACATATATAGTAAGCCCGTGACATGTTCAAAATATAGACATAAATAACAAAGTCAGTCGGGATGTATATTGAGAATTCCACTCTTCAAAGTCGGCACTCGTAGCCTCGTAAAGGCAGTGACGTCCCTTAAAAGCGACAGGTTCTCTGTCTGCCGTCTCCCCTCTGCTCCGTTAACATTATGGGTAACTCATTCAAGTGGTAAATTAAATGTGAAATACATCCTCTATTGAGAAAACAATATATGTTGACAAAGACACTTCATACATTTGGAAACATATTTTTATTCAAATCAA
Organism: Electrona antarctica; assembly: GCF_951216825.1. Lineage (NCBI taxonomy): Eukaryota > Metazoa > Chordata > Actinopteri > Myctophiformes > Myctophidae > Electrona > Electrona antarctica. The sequence goes on from NC_136799.1 coordinate 37,054,941, forward strand.
TATAGTCTTCAGTTCATTTCATATTATTTTAAAAGTAGGCTAACTACAGTTGAATTTCAATGGACTTCTATGGGCTGGCCTGCAGTATCCGTGCCAACGGACCAGAAGTGGGGACGCCGTCTCATTTGGGGGCGTGACATTTGTAGTCCCCGTTTGTCTCTATGGAGCCAGCCAGCAACTCTACATCTGACCTCAAACCCTTAGATCTCGATACATGACATGTCAGAACAGGTTGCTTCTCGCCCTCAGGGCGTCTTACTGTGTATACTCATCCAGCATCACAGTGCCATCTGATGGAGGGCTCTCGCCACCATACAGTAAATGCATTGTGAATGAGCAATAATATGTAGCCGTTTTGGATCTGATTAATATTCTGATTTGAGCAGTTGGTGGCACTCACTCTGCGATGGGACGGCGGTGCAGGTGTTCCTCGTCACCGCCGGAGGGTCTGCCGTGTGCAGCGAAGAGCTCTGTGGCCACGCCCAAGACTCTTGAAGGGGGAGGAGTCTTGTAGCTGCAGTACGGCCAATCCCTGATTGTCCTAGTGGTTAGGTTTGGGGGGTGGGGGGGGCCCAGGCCAGGCCTGGCTGGTTGGCTGACCAGAGAGGCCTGGCCTATGTGGGACCCCAATTTTTGAAGGGGCGGGAGAGGATAGCTGGGGAAGAAAGATAACAAAAGTAAAGTTAAACATCATGCAGTGACTCAAGTATGATTTCTATAAATCTACCTTAAAGGGATATTTCACCTTTCAAAACTTTTGGTCAATATATCGTCTACTCAAGCTTATGTGAACACCCCGGAGAGTTTTTAAATTGCTCGATTCAGTATTTATAGATTTGATATTCCTTTTAACTGCCCTTTTAACTGCCCCACCCCCCTTCCTATACAAACCCAAACTTAGAGTGTTTTAACCTTCAACCACTACACTCTCCAGTTGGCGGGTCAGCTGTGATTGATTTCAATTAAATATATTCACGTTAAATATTATATTAATAATACAACTTTATTTATATATCACCTTTCAAAATTGCAATTGCTTTACACATTCAAAACAGGAAAATAAGCAGCAGAAAACATTACAAAAAACAGCAATATAATAAACAGCAGCAAATAAATAATAATTAATACCCATATGTGAATGTATAAACTTTTTTTTATTATTACAGGCTCGTGGCCCACAAGGTAAGACAGTACATCACAAATAGAGAATAAAAATAAATAAAAAAATACAGTACATTTACCCAGCCCCACAGGTTACTACAGTGTCCTCTGATGGTAGAAGTGTACCTTACAGAACTACGGCCTGGGTCTGTCATCTGTCCAATGAGTCCATTCTACTGACCTGTCTATCGTCAGGTCAGTAGAATCCCCGGCTGATGGCCTCCAGTGTCTTAATTATTCCACTTTGAAGAGTTTCCCCATCTGTAAAATATAGACAAAAAAAAAACATAAGTTTTCAAATTGTAATGACCAAAAAAAGAACTAAAAACAAATACTGTGTACATTTGGTACAGTTGGTCAACACTGTACAAGTCCCCGAAAATAGGACAGGGCTGTTGCATTATATGCAAATAACTTTACAATAATGGTAAGAAACACATAATGTCTGGGTAGCTCAACCTTGAATTTCTACAAGGGTCTTTCTTTGATCCTGCCAATTTACCATAATTAGAAACTAGATGCTTTCCTGTGATTAGGTAATCTATTAACCGATTTAGACAGAGTGCCGTGCGATCAGTACGTAGATCTGCTATTTTTGAAAAATAATGAAATCTTCGGCTATATATATATTTTTAAACAAACTTTTGTAAGTCGATTCTTTAGTTCTGGGGTTCCCTGGAACAACATATTTTGACATAATTCCTGACCTGCTATAAATAATTTGAGCATTAAAATGAGCGTCTCTACAAAGGGCTTGCATGTTGAGATCCCGGTGACAACTGACGAGACATTACGCTTGGGACAATATTGGCAAATCTAACAAGACTTTATTTTCCGTCAACAAACACACCCTTCTTGATGTCCTCCCTAAGGAAAAGCATGGCTGAGGCGCTGTCCAGGAGATCATAGATCTGCTCATTGTAGATTTCAATGAATGAACATTTGCAAAGGAAGTGAAAGGTGAAAGTGCGTGGCTCTGGTTTATAAGATAGATATACAAAGGTTTTTTAGAAGCATTATGAAAACAGTCACAGATCAACATGTTGCATACAAACGATATATTCAAGTCAATGCAGAACAAAGGAACAAGGCATACATACGCATGGCTGAAGAAGTGAGTGGTATTGTAGGGTCGACTCAGTGAGATCTGCATGTGGCCTGAGTGAGTGAAGGCTGGAAACTGAGTGAGTTGCTGCTTATATAGGGCACACCCGAACTGTGATTGGCTTATGAGTTAATTGGTGTGATGGCAAACACTTGTGTCTCATTATGGATGCAGATGGAAATGTCCACCAGAGGCTGCCATTTGGACAGCATGGAGATAATTCACAACACCCCCATTAAAATACAAAATCAATATCAACATCTTAGTACCGTCCAATACTTGGATATGGAGGGGATGAAATTATGACAGGCAATTGTATCAAAAAACACTTTGTGTTTGTAACACTCGTGCTTTCTAAGGTGTGACACACACACACACACACACACACACACACACACACACACACACACACACACACACACACGTTTGTTTTGGATTAGAATGAGAGGTTTAAAAAAGGCAAAAAGTATGCTCTACTAGCCTACTGCAATAGAGGGTATGCGCATGCGTAAAGTGAATGGCACATCGAGTGGCAAATCGAGTGGCAAAGCAACATGCAAAGTGAGTTTAACATTGTTTAATGTTGTTTAATGCAATCAGATAGGACTTTTCTGTTTGGATGTATGGGCTGTCCAGGCCAGAAAGTAGTTTTTTGCCACTCAGTAGGCATTCCTGCATAACTTCCAGGTTTGATGATGATGTCGACATCATCATCAAGAGCATCATCATCATCAAGCAATAGAGGGTATGCGTGTGCACACGCATACCCTCTATTGCCTAAAAGTGGGTTCTAAACCATTTTCAACCATAGAGCTAGGGGTTTCAACATTATGAGATTTGTAATCAGCTTATTTGGCCACCAGATGGCGTACTTGTAAAAGCCTACAATACCTTCAGATATTTAAAAAACAAAATGAGTTTATCAGTGAATAGTAACGTGCCTATTGCAAGAAAGAGTCCAAGTTCACAGCAGTACAATGGTTTTATTAAAAACAGAAACATGATAAAGTGTAAATGGGTGTCATTTATAGGCATTAGGTGATTAGCCTCTTTCATTTAAACCTGTTGGTGTTACTGTCTGTAATTTTGGAATCCATCTATGTTCCATAAGTTTCCGCTGTCCACTGGTCTATCGGACTCCACATTCCAGACCTGAAACGATGAGGTTAGCGATGGGATGGGATTGAAAGTGTGTGTACAGAGTTGTGTGTATGTCTGCTTGTTTGATGTGATATAGGTGTTGTTTGAGGCGTGTTTCTAATGTGTGTTTTGGTTTCTCCTATGTAATATTTATGACATTGTGTGCAGGTGATGATATAAACTATATTGGTTGTGGTCAGAGACAGGGGATCCTGAATGGGGGAGGAAGTGTGACTATGAATTGGTTGATGAATTTGCGGGGCATAAAATGGAGTGTATGTGGCTGTGGGGGCTTGGGAAGTAAAGTGGAGAATCTGGAATGCACAAGGAGGTCTCTTAAGTTCCTGTTCTGAGTGCAGAAATGACCTGATGTGTTTGTAATGGGGGGTAGGATTGTTGTGTAGTGGCGAAGTTCTGTTTGAATTTATGGTGTAGTGGTTGGAGCGTATGTGAAAATTTAGTTATTAATGGGACTAGTGTTGTAGTGGTACATGAGCCGGTGGACTGTATAGTATGAGAAGAAGAGTTGGAGGAGTGAGGACATAGAGGAGAGGGTAATGCGTGGGCCTTGTCCAGGTCTGTACTCTGTCCCTGTCCCCGCGCCAGAGAGAGACCTCTGATCCGGATGCATGCTCTGAGGTGGCTGGGGAGGAAAGCTATAGGGCTGAGGTTAGGGTTAGAGTTAGGGGTGGGAGGGTTAGGGGTGGGAGGCAGAGGGCTCCATTTTCGTCACCGCTAAACCCCTTATCCCTAAACTTCTTTGCCTTTTTTTACTATTTTGAAAAACATTTTTGAATAGTTCAACTAGCCAATCTACATTGCGTTGTGAGCTTGTTGACTGGCCATTTGAACTATTCAAAAATGTTTTGCAAAATAGTAAAAAAAGACAAAGAAGTTTAGGGATAAGGGGTTTAGCGGTGACGAAAATGGAGCCCTCTAGTCTAGAGTGTCCGAGGGTATGTTTGTGGAAAGTGACCAGGTGGGGGAGAGAGAGGCCAAGGCATTGTTCTTGATTGTGCAAGAATCTCTTGCTGTAGCCTCTCCTTCTGAGGACTGTGAAGAGTGTGTGTGGCCTGATTAAAATGTTCCCTATTTGCTGAAATTCTGAAAAACCGAATGATTTGTGATTTGGTGATCCCTGCAAAAGTGTGCTTTGGGTGGTAGCTGTGTTTATGGAGTAGTGCGTGTGTGTCTGTGTCCTTAAAATATATTTTTGTCAGTAGTCGTTTATGTGTATGGTCCGCCATAGACCATACACATAAACGACTACTCCAGGAAGTTGACCTCTGTTGAATGAATGATGTGTTTGATGGTTATGGAAGCATGGTGTGTGTTCAAAATGTGTAGAAATGTGTCAAACTGTTATAAGGTGTGCCGCCAGGGGGACAGCCCCCAGTAGTTGTAGTGGACACTTTGCCAAGGCCTCTCTCTTCCACTCACTCAATATGTTTGCATAAGCGGGTGCAAATGTCTTGCCCATAGCCATGCCCTCCATCTGTAAATAGTGTTTGTGTTTGTTATTAAAGGTGAAATCATTGCAATTGAGACTGAGTTCTAATAGTTGTACAATTTACCATTTACAATTTAGGCATTTAGCAGACGCTCTTAATCCAGAGCGACTTACATTAAGCAAGAACAAAAAGCATGGGAATACATCACATATGTAAAATACATTTATCGCGAAACATGCGTAAGCTAAGAACGTGACTAGAACATATCTATATAATGACACTATACATATAAACTATAACTAGAACATATCTATATAATGACACTATACATATAAACTATACATATATGCTATACTATGCTGTACATATATACTATGAAGTGACTATGACTACATACAATGCACTTATTGTGCTGTCTACATGACATGCTATAAGTCTGTTTCAAATGCTATATAAGTCTAAGAAGTGCTGTCTAAGGGGGGTAGGGTAAGTGCTATGGGCCATGATGGAGTCTGAAAAGGTGGGTTTTCAGACTACGGCGGAAGATCGGGAGTGATAGTGATCGGGAGTTGTAGAATGGCATTGTCTGGTCTAGTGTTGTCCGGGTGTATTAAAGGTTAATATGTGTATGTATGTATTGTGACGGCCCCCTGTATATATTGTATTGTACTATATTAGGGTGTATAGTATATTTAGAAGTATGGTATCTTATATTATGTGGTCTGGTGTAGCTTTATATATATTATATTTATAGTACACTTTGGTTAGTTTATGGTTTCTTTGCTTTGCTGTCCTAATTTCTGTTCTCCTTGTCTTGCAGTGGATTGGGGAGCAGAGCTATGATGTCATGATAATCAGTCAAGCGGTGGCACCTGGGCCCGGTGCCGACGCCCTGTATAAAAGCCTGTCTCCCCATAGTCCGGAGGCTTAGTGAAAGGATAGTGCAATTGCGGATAAAAGCGTAATTTTTTGCATGATGGTTCGTTAGGGTCAGTTATTGAATTTTAGCCTAGGAGCCCTTGTCAAATATCTATTTTAAATATCAAATTGCAAGACTATCAATATCAATGAAATATGTGAAAATCCGCCTAGTATTTTTCAGACTATATACATCATAAAATGATCAGATTACTTCCAAATGTGATAAAGTTGACTTATTTTGACATTATTAAAGTCACAGAACATGAAATATCATCAATAACACCTTTATTGCAATGAAGAATACATACAAATGAACTATAACTCGACCGGCCATCGGACGGTCTCGCGCCACACCATCCAGGTGGCCAGTTGTCCGGGTGGCCACTTGTGCAGGGTGCCCACTTGTTCAGTCAGACTACATTTTGGGTGCGGTACTGAACCATACTGTAGCGTACTGTACTGTACCATACTGTACCGTACTGTACAATACTGTACTGTACCAGACTGCACTGTACTGTACTGTACCATACTGTATGTTACTGTACCATACTGTATGTTACTGTACCGTACTGTACCAGACTGTACGTTACCGTACCGTACCATACTGTACTGTACCATACCGTGCTGCTGTGTGTGCGCGTGTGCGTGTGCGTGTGTGTGTGAAGTGAAAAGGGGAGGGGTCGGTGAATGTGGAAATTGTGATATAATTTGCGTCACAGCAAAATGTTGCACAATAACAGTATGGCACACAAAAGCCATAATAAAGCAATAATACATATGACAGGTGAGCGGAGGCAATGTAGTGCAGATGGATTCCTGTGGCATGTAGAATTTGTTTGTGCTTCTTCTGTCGTATATATGTCCTTAGACCTTCAGCTCCATTGCAGCAAGCTAGTCCAGTGTGTCATTGTCTAGGTCAATTAAGCCTTGATCACTATTTGGTGGCCGGTATGTGGGGCAGCTGGTCAGCACGTGTTCCACAGTCTGTAATGGATCCCCACATTCTCAGTGGGCACTGTCTGTGAGACCCCACTTGTGCATGGATGCACCAAAGCGTCCCACACCCGTCCTCAGGCGGTTGTGGGTTGTCCACTCCCTGCGGGGGAGGCGCTGGCCAGGAACATCTGTGAGATCCTCGATGTAGTAGTGAAGCCTGGAAGGATCTGCTGCCTTCCACTGGTCCCTCCATCTTGCCTTCACCCAGGAAGCCTTGGAGGTGTCGGCTGGTGTTGTGCCGAGCAGTTCCTGGGCCTGTGTGGCAAAGGGCCGCCGGGACTTGAGATGCGTACGCTGTGGTGTCTCCGTGACGACCTTGTGGAGGAGGTGAGATTTGCTCAACTGTGCCTTCCGAGTGAGGGCCAGTGTGGCTGCTTCTCGCCTGACCTCTGCTGGGGCGATTCCAGGCTGAGGCACAGTATTCAGCGGCAGGGAAAACTAGGGCCTCGGTGGAGATGCGCAGTGTCTTTGTGGTGACTCCCCACGTGGTGCCAGCTAGATGCTGTATCAGTGCGGCACGGGCTTTCCCTTAACACTGTCCAGGTGTTGTTTAAAGGACAGTGTTCTGTCGAGCTTCACTCCATGTATGTCGGTGAGGACTGGGACTGTAGCCAGGCACCGTCGACCATGATGTTGATTTGGCGAGTTGCTTCCCTTTTGTAGAGGTGGAACATTGTTGCTACAGTCTTCTCAACACTGAGCTTGAGGTGGCAGTCCTTCAGGTATGAAGAAAAGGGTGTTCATGTCCTCCGAGAGGCCTTCCCCTATACTGCTTCCCAGGATGGCTTGCTGAGCCAAGTTTCGTAGGAGAAGCCGGACGGATAAATATATTGGTTTGCTCCCCCTTTCCATTATAGTACAAGGATATGCATCATAGTGTGAACATGTTATAGAGCTGTGCTTTCTGCCTAGCTGTCACAATTGCATTTGCAAAGTGGGGAACAGTCCAAATTTGTATTACTGCATTTTCAGGTACTACACTACAGTCACCTTTACAGGTGCATCTGATCAGCTCTCTGCAAGCTCTGGAAACCTCTGGAATGGTCAGCCAAACTGGCACCCATGACCCTTCTTCCTTAACCCACCCATAGTTCGGTGGAGAAGGAATCACTTGGTGGCTTCGTGTGCTGGTGGCCCAGATGCCCGCTTGGTAGACTGCAATAGCCTAGGGGAACCCAAATCTCGAGCCCTGCCTATGTTTCACGCATATTCCGGTTGTGACACAACATATGCCTTAATAGCCGGGGAGCCAGTCACCCAAAATTTGAGAGGACCTGTGATGTCATAACATACTTTTTATTTGTGTTTTTTTTCTATTCATTTGGTCAGAGCAGACCTCTCATTCTGTGTTCCTTAATGACCAAGTTAATAGAAAAAACACAAATAAAAAGTATGTCATGACATCACAGGTTCATCTCTATTCCCGCTCCCCGGCTATTAATGGAAAGGGTAAGAAGTCAGCTTGGCGGACCTGGCAAGCTCCATCAACGAAAAAAGAAAATAACTCTTCTGTGAACAAAATCGAACGATAGAGAAATTACCTCCCACCCATGGTGCACTCACATGTGAAACGGGCAGTCTACCAAGCAGGCATCTGGGCCACCAGCACACAAAGCCATCAAATGATTCCTTCTCCACAAAACTATGGGCCAAGGAAGAAGGGTCATGGGTGCTAGTTTACTGACCATTCCAAAGGTTTCCAGAGCTTGCAGAGAGCTGATCAGATGCACCTGTAAAGGTATACCTGCCAATGCAGCAATGCAAATTTGGACTGTTCCCCACTTTGCAAATGCAATTGTGACAGCTAGGCAGAATGCGCACAGCTCTATAACATGTTTCGCACTATGATGCATATTCATTTGTATTCTTCATTGCAATAAAGGTGTTATTGATGATATTTCATGTTCTGTGACTTTAATAATGTCAAAATAAGTCAACTTTATCACATTTGGAAGTAATCTGATCATTTTATGATGTATATAGTCTGAAAAATACTAGGCGGATTTTCACATATTTCATTGATATTGATAGTCTTGCAATTTGATATTTAAAATAGATATTTGACAAGGGCTCCTAGGCTAAAATCCTTTAGCATGACATAAAGAAGCCTCATACAAAATTTGGCGCTTTTATCCGCAAGTGCACTATTCTCCTAAAAAAGTGCACTAAGCCTCTGGACTACCAGTCCCTTCCTCAGCTCTGTTGTGTTCAGTGCTCTCTTGCACTTTTCCCACTATGCACCTTCCCCAACATTTCTGTTAATACATTCAACATGCACCCATACCTTCCACTCATGCATGTACACACTACACTACTGACTACTGATTTCCACACCTCATCTGTTTGCTCCTGATTTGGTTTGATTCCTTATTTTTTATGGCTTAAATAAATTAATATTTCATTGTCTCCACCAGGCCGAAGGCATGGGGAGAGAGTATGTTTTGCACTCCGTCCGTCTGTCCGTCCGTCCGTGTGTCCGTCCGTCCGTCTGTGAACAGCTAATCTCTGGCACCGTTGGCTTGATCGCAGCCATACTCTGCACACACACTCCCTGGATGCCAGAGCTGAACCTCTGCTCCAAAGTTCTCACATTGGCCTGTTATAGCGCCACCAGGAGGCCGCTTTGTGCAAAACAAATGTTTTGACAGTACACCTACAGATTTTGTCCAAACATTACGCAAATTGGTACACAGTCTCTCTATAGCCATTCAACGAAACGGGTCTTTCAGATTTTTCAGACTCCATCCTGATTGGCTACGATTGGCTTCCAAAGTTCGCAGGAGTGCTCCGTTTCAAACAAAATGCTGCTAATCATGAACACATTGTGTGATTTCCGTGAAATCTTGCACGCACATTCCCACTAGGCCGAGGAAGAAATAACACTTGAATATTTTCAACTCGGCCTCATGGTGGCGCTATAACTGGCCGATTTGTGTTTTTACCTATAACTGCACCGATCTGTGTAAAACCATGTATGCACACTCCCTAGAGGCCAAGGAAAAACCTTTGCCTGGAATTTTTCACATCTGCTCTTTATAGCGCCACCAGGAGGCCAACATATGTAAAACACATTTTCTAATATTACTCATGTGATTTGTTTGATTTCTCATAATTATCCATCCTGATTGGTTACGATTGGCTTCTAAAGTTTTCAGGAGTAGCCCGTTTTGTACAAATCGCCACAACTCCTCAACGCAGCGTCCGATTGCGGTGAAACTGTGCATGCCTATTCCCACTACTAGGCTGAGGAAGAAATGCCACTTGACAGTTTTCATATCAGACTCATGGTGGCGCTACAACAGGCCAAGTCGCCACACACACACACACACACACACACACACACACACACACACAAACACGTTTACATTACTCCTAAACATTTTTCCAAACATCACACACACTCCTATCCTCCTGGTGGAGACCAGGAGGATAGGAGTGCCCAGAAGGGCACTTTTTCTGTGCCCAGAAGGGCACTTTTTCTAGTTTGAGTACTGCGTCTCCCCTGTATTTTTGAGTGGTGTAAACCACTCCTACAACTGGCTTTTTTGTGCAGAAAAAATGAGCATGGTTGCTATGTTCACCCTGTTGTAATGACGTAATGAAATCACACCCGGGTGAACAGGGTGAACATAGCAACCATGCTCATTTTTTCTGCACAAACAAAGCCAGGTAATGAAATCACACCCGGGTGTGATTTCATTACGTCAGACATGATTTCATTACGTCAGACAGACCTTACACCACTCAGTTCACACGGGTGTGATTTTTTTTAATCAAATCTCGTGTTTCTCGTGGATGGCTCTGATGGAATTGATAACTTTCCACGAGATATCTCGTGGATAGCATGGGTTAAAGTGACTGACGTCTAGGGGCGTCAGTCGGAAGGGGCGTCTATGTATATATGTCTATGGGCACCGGCATCATTGCTGAGGAAATTCACACCACAGCAGCTGCTTTCTGATTGGCTGGAAGCAGTGCAATTTCAGCACATCCTCATCCTCTCTCAAACTTCCTCTCTTCTGTTCCATCAAGCTGTACAAGGAGAGCAGTCTGAAAACCCACTACAATATCTGAAGACGTGTACACCTCAACTGGAGTCAATTCAACTCAGAAACTCAACTCAACTCAATTCAACTCAGAAACTCAACTCAACTCAATTCAACTCAGAAATTCAACTGAACTCAACCTAAAATGTCTGAAGACATCTACACCACACCAGAACCGACCGACGACACTTATGAAACCCTCCGAGGTTCTGACCCTGAGAACACAGCACGGCATGGAGGTATAGAACTAACCGTCTACGAAAACCTCCGAGGTTCTGACCCTGGGAACACAGCACAGCATGGAGGTAAAAACAAAGAATACTATTACTACTACTACTACTACTACTACTACTACTACTACTACTACTACTACTACTACTACTACTACTACTACTACTACTACTACTACTAATAATAATAATAATACAATGATTTAAGTAACACATCTATCAATCTTACGCAATAGCAGTTGTCGGCGCAGCCACATCACAGAGCCTCTCTTGGTGCAGCCACATCACAGAGCCTCTCTTGTCAATGCTTTATTGGATGTGTTTAATGGAATTCGCTTTTATTCACATGCGCAACACAATACATGTGCTCTGCCTTAATGTATACAATAATAGTGAAAATGTGTCTGATGTTTACATTCAGGATTTAAGAAGAATGTCTTCAAAGCTGTTGCAGCGTGTGTGGGGCTGCTCCTATTGGCTGGCATCATTGTCCTGGTCATACTCAGTGAGTAGCATTTGTTTTTCTAATCAAAATGTAAATCTCCAAAGTAACTAGTAACTAAAGTTTTCAAATAATTGTAGTGGAGTAAAAGTACAAATGTTGGCTCTGAGATGTAGTGGAGTAGATGTAAATGTATTGGAAATTGGAATACAGTCAAGTAAAGTACAAATACCTCAAAATTGTACTTAAGTACAGTATTTGAGTAAATGTACTTAGTTACTTTCCACCACTGGGTTAACGGCAGGAGGATGAGTTAACAAAACGTCAACAAAGAGAGAAGTATATGACCAAGCTGATGACAAAAAAGATTACGAAAGAAAGGAGAGAGACAGAAGACACAGAAGTGGTCAATGTTATCCTCAACTTCATATTGACATCTGTTGTCCAGATCATATCTCACACCAGGGCTGCAGGGCTGAATCATTCAGGCCGCGGTAGTCAAGTCATACACCCAGCATTTACTTTAGAATCATATGATAGACTGACTGATCAGCTGGTTATGTTCTTTCACCACTTTATTATGTGTATATGTAACAATACATAACATTATATGAGAGCCGCTATAATTAAGATTTCCAGGGTGAATGCCTCTGACTTAATTGGCCTAATTTTCTACAGTGCCACCCTGCTCTTTGGGCCCTGCAGGGCTTGTGCCCAGAATTTCCCATTCAGGAATCCAGCTCTGACGCATCCCCAAAGCTAGTTAGTGCAACCAGTCTATTGTAATTGTAACACTTTATTAGTGTGGTTGCCTATGGGCAACCATACTATTGTTCCCCTTACCTTTTCTTTTCATTCATTAGTGTGGGCAACCAGACTATTGTAATGTAACACTTTATTTATTATTAGTGTGGTTGCCAGACTATTGTAATTGTAACACTTTATTTTTACTGGAGTAAGACTTTTTTTGAAACGCTACTCCCACAGTTTTGACTGTAGGCACTTGAGCCATGTCAAATCGACGACTTCATCGGGAATGGTGTGCTTGCTCATTGCTAAGAGAAATGTTGTATAGTTGAATTGATATTAATTAATTAGTGAATTCATTTTCCCCATTCACTTAACATGGGAAGATCTAAAAGTCCAACTCAAGTATTTTTGAGTTGGACTATGTAAGCGACTGCGGCAACCACACTTTGCAATTTTTGAAAATTGCGACCTTTCTAGTTCATAATTAGACGGGATGATTTAGATCGCGAGTTATGAACGTTTTAAGATTTTCGTTGTCGTCCGCTAAACAGGCAGGGAGCATTTTCGATGACGTGTCACTGTTGTGCAACACCGAGGATTGGGCAACAAGCGCTCCTAGGCTGTGGAGCGATGCGTCAAGTGCACTGACCGTGCACTTGAACTTGACGGTGATCTCCGTCTGGGGCCCTTAAACTGTTAACTGTCTGTCCTTGTGGACACATAGATATTTTACAATGACAAACGCTAGAACTTCAACCCTGTGCCAACCGGACACCTCTATTTGTCTCATTGTCAAATGCAATAAAGTTGGATGTAAACCTAATCAGTTTGTTGATTTTCCTTCTTGCAGATTTGGACCTGACTAAACAGAGAGACCAGTGGAAGACCAGTTATGAGTTACTGACCAGACATGACAACCTGACCGAACTGAAGAGGATTCATTGTGGTCAGTGAGACATCACTGTTTTTATACATTCTTATATCATGTTGTTCAGCATTTGTCATTAATCTGATCACATTAAAAACAGTGTCTAACATTATATTTTGTTGTTAGAATCACGTGGATTTACATTAGGTGGTGATGGGTGTTACTACCACTCTACTGAGGTGAAGACCTGGGAGGACAGCAGAGCATTCTGTACAGCCAGACAATCTGACCTGATGACCATAAAGAGCAGAGAGAAGCAGGTGAAGTGTGTGTGTGTGTGTGTGTGTGTGTGTGTGTGTGTGTGTGTGTGTGTGTGTGTGTGTGTGTGTGTGTGTGTGTGTGTGTGTGTGTGTGTGTGTGTGTGTGTGTGTGTGTGTGTGTGTGTGCGTGCATGCTGTAACCTACTCCATCTAGTTGAGACACACATCTAGTATTGTACAGATTGTACTTCAGTAACCAGCTGCTTGTCTGTCCAGGACTTTGTTGACAGACTCTTTGGCGGAAACAAGTATGTGTGGTTTGGACTGACCGACAGAGAGTGGTTTGGACTGACCGACAGAGAGACATGGTGTGACGGAGTGTGGAAGTGGGTGGATGGAACAACACTGACCACAACGTAAGACTTTACCTTCATTATTCTACTGAGGCCGATTCTAAAAACGCCTTCTAAATACTGACCTAAGTTTTCTGAAAAACAAATATTTATATAGCAGCATCACATTTATTTAATACTGTACATACTGTACAGAACCCCAAAAGGGGTTCCCGTCCAGAATGGGTTAAAGAAAACATTTTAACTACATTTATTTTCAGCAAACTACATTTCACATTATTTCCTCTTCATATTTATTTCTAAATGGAATCAAAGGCTATAATACAACAGTTACTCTGTATCCGTTGTCTATTTCATTGTCCAGTTAATTTGTACGTAAATATATAATGTAATATAATTTGAAGTCATGATTAAAAAAAACCTAAACATTCAGATGAAATCCTTGTTGTGAAGGTATTGTAATGTATTAATGTTTCTACTTCTACAGGTACTGGGAGCCTGGTCAGCCTAATGGTGGGGAAGTACAAGACTGTGCTAGGTTGTATAATGGAGGATGGTACGACGATCCATGTGGGTTAAGACGCTATTGGATTTGTGAAATAGTTTTCTAGAGATATGCATTAACTAGTAATAGTTGTGTATCTGCAGCACCTGATTAACCCTTTGTGGTGCCTGGAGCTACCACCCGCCTGTGGGGGGGTGAGGGTGGGGGGTTTCAAATAGACAATGAGCTTGTAGATCTGCTATTTTGGGAAATATTCCCCCCATAATAGTCATGCTGGGGTTCAAGAGGATAATTCATATTTCCATTATTCAGATAAAGGGGAGACTATGTAATGTAACATGTAATCAATGAATAACAGCCATCTGTTCCATTTTAACACCACAGACAGATAGATCAATAAAGTGTTTTTGCATGGGTTTGGTCCAAATCAGTTTGTTAAAGGACCACTTCACCACTTTTCAACATATCTTCATATAATAGGTCCTCACTAATAATTCTCAAAGATTCTCATTAACTTGATTAACTTGTTGATTGCTTGTTCTGTGCTCACTGTTCAGCACCTCTTAACTTTATTTTGAAAAGTATTTTCTTACTTACTTACTTACTTACTTACTTACTTACTTACTTACTTACTTACTTACTTACTTAGTAATTTAAAGTGGCCAGAAATGTGTTTGCTTCAGTGTTGTTTTTGACAGCCATAGTCTCTTGAATAGTTTTCATTTAGTTTTAGTCACATTTTAGTCACCCGGAATGTTTTAGTGTTAGTCTAGTTTTAGTCGACTAAATATAAGATTTAATCGAACAAAATGTATTTAGGTGGGCCTTGATGCCGTCGTAATGACAGTTTTTTACACTACAAGCCCACAAGTGAGCTTGTAGATCGTCTATTTTCAGCATGCAACTAATTGTAAAATGACTTAGGCTGAGCTCACACCTTTCATGCAATTCTCTGTGCTCGTTGGGTGTTGTGTCATGGCCGCCCAGCGGCCCAATGCATTTCCAATGGAGGTCACATGGTTTGACCCAACATTGTGTTGTGTGAGGGGGAGGGGCGCAGTCGTGCGCCCCTCCCCCTCACACAACACAATGTTGGGTCAAACCATGTGACCTCCATTGGCAATACATTGGGCGGCCATGACACAACACAACATGCATCCAACGAGCATCCAACGAGCACAGAATTGCATGAAAGGTGTGAGCTCAGCCTTAAACTGGATCTCTTGTCCACTAGTCCCTTCCTAACATTTTAGTCTAGTTTTTATTTGTTGACAAAATTGTCAGTATATTTACTCTTAGTTTTAGTCATCATATCTTAGTTTTCATTTAGTTTCCATTTAGTTTTCGTCAGTGGAAAAATGTAGTCGACGAACAGTTTTCGTCTTATTTTTAGTCGACGAAATCAACACTGGTTTGCGTGTGGATTTAATTTAATAATAGTGATGTGTATTAGTTATATGTACAGCACCTGATTAACCCTTTGTGGTGCCTGGTGTTACGACCTGGGGGGGCTGGGGAGGGGTGGTGCTGCTGCTTCGCCATGCGGGTGCTCACCGATTCACAATTTATTCGCTTTTTGTTTGTGTACAGTTGGAGGCCATCGATATTGTCCTTTTCTTTTTGCTGAGGTTTGCGTGATCTGCGCAAAAGGACAGTTAACCCATTTTGGGCGGGAACCCCTTTTGGTGTTCAAAACAATTTAGCTATTGAAAAATAGCAGATCTACAAGCTCATAGCGCGCCACCGAGTGGCGCGCTATGAGCTTGTAGATCTGCTATTTTTTGAAAAATCGTGAAAATATTTATTTCAGAAAACTGGAGGATTTAGAAGGATTTTTTTTAAATTTTGAGGTCAGGCCTAAATGGGTCAAATGATAAGGGACAATATCGGTGGCACCCAACTGTACATCAAATACACAACCTGATGTGAAATGAAATGAAATGAAATCTATATTTACCCAGGGTATCTGGGCTAAGCTCAAGAACTTGTTTCCAGCCAGGCCATGTGAGCCAGCCATGTGAGCTTGTAGATCTGCTATTATTGGCAAATGTCCCCACCTGACTGATAGGCATGCTGTGGTTCAAGAGGATATTTTCATTATAGAGGGTATGCGCATGACATCATCATCATCATACCCGAAGGTTATGCGGGAACGCCTGCTGAGTGGCACAAAGACTACTTTCTGGCCTTGACAGCCCATACATCCAAACAGCAAAGTCTGATTGCATTAAACAAGGTTAATGTTAATTAAACTCACTTTGCCACTCACTTTATGAATGCGCATACCCTCTATTTATGTAATACATGAAGAATAGCTATCTGTTTTACTTTAAAAGGTAAAACAGTTTGGACTTTGGTCCAAATCAGTTTGTTAAAACAGTGAATGTTATAAATAAAACAGTACATTAACTCTAATTACTGAGTGCATTGTAAATTACTGTTACATTTCAACATGTAGAATTGATCACATCAATGTTGTGTTTGTGACACCAGGGAGTTGATATAAACTGCTGTACCTCATATGATAAAGAGTACACTTTAGTAACTAAATTAATGTACAGGATGTGCAGTTTAATATTAAACATCCCTGAGTTTGGACTTCTTTAAATGTAGGTCAACAGATAAGGAACAACTTCAGATATTTACATACTAGTCCATATCTAGACAATACCAGTCGCTGTTTAAATATAATTATATGTAAATGACTTCAAATGAGAAGTTCTGAAAAGGCAGCCGTACAGAATTACACAGTGATGACATCACCAGTGGAGGAAGTTACTATACTGTAATGATGGTACAATATAGAGCGTCGCAGTCCCACCCCCTTTCATGACGACGCCAGGCCCAGGAAATGATTCCCAATGCATTTTTCCCATAGCCATTTCAAAAAGTATTTACTGTTACGCCGCGGACAAAGCCAACTCGAGTTGTGACAACTCATGACAACAAACACAATATTTTGGACCAAACAAATAATTACAAAGAAGAAAAACAACAAAAAAATGTATTGTAACCTGACGTTTTTTTCTTCTTTATAATTATTTGTTCAAGGTTCAAGGTTCAAAGTTTCTTTATTTTGTCTCACGACTCACGAGGGAGAAATTTGTCTTGGACCCCAAGGACCCGCCCTGCAGCATACAGATCCAGATACAATACAGACCCCAAGGACCCGCCCTGCAGCATACAGATCCAGATACAATACAGTCCCCAAGGACCCCAAGGACCCGCCCTGCAGCATACAGATCCAGATACAATACAGTCCCCAAGGACCCCAAGGACCCGCCCTGCAGCATACAGATCCAGATACAATACAGTCTCTTGAATAGTTTTCATTTAGTTTTAGTCACATTTTAGTCACCCGGAATGTTTTAGTGTTAGTCTAGTTTTAGTCGACTAAATATAAGATTTAATCGAACAAAATGTATTTAGGTGGGCCTTGATGCCGTCGTAATGACAGTTTTTTACACTACAAGCCCACAAGTGAGCTTGTAGATCGTCTATTTTCAGCATGCAACTAATTGTAAAATGACTTATACTGGATCTGGACGAACTTGTTTAGAGCCCCTATACCCTGTCTGCCCTCTGCAAGGACTCTGTTAAGGAGTGTGATTGACAGAGGCCCAGAAATTGTGTTTGTTGTCATGATTTGTCACGACAAGAGTTGGCTTTGTACGAGGCTTAAAAGGTCTTTAAATAAATACTTTTTGAAATGTCTATGAGGAAAATGAACGGGGAATCATTTCCTGGGCCCTGGTAGGGGGCGGGACTGGGCCCTGGTAGGGGGCGGGACTGGGCCCTGGTAGGGGGCGGGACTGTGACGCTCTATTGGCCTCTAAATGTAAATTGAATAAATGTCTAACCTAACCCTGCAATATAGATGTTGTCCACTTGAGGGTGACACAGACTATAGACTTTACTGTATTACTTTTCGAAAGGGTAGGAAAGGTCATGAATTCCTCAACTCATTTCTGTTTGTACAACAAACAAACAAAAATCACACACGTGTGAAGTGAGGGGCGCTCTTATCAAGTTATCATCATACATCACATTCCGTGCTCGACCAATCAAATTATCACTAATGTCACGCCGGCCAATCACAATTTGCGGTGCTCACTTGTCAATGTTTGTGTGTTTACACAAACACCAAAAGCTGGGCATAGGAGGGTTCTATAGAGCCGCTCGGAAATTAGAAGTCGCGCCTAGTCTTGTTTAACCCATTTTGGACTGAGGTCGATTAAAAAAAAGACTTCTAAATCCTACATTTTTTCTGAAAAAACATGTTTCTATGTCAGTGGTGCTCAACCTTTTTCATGTCAAGGACCCCCATAATTATCTCTATTGGGCCACGGACCCCCATCTCGAAATATGTAGTTCCAGGGACCCCCCCAGAAGCAAATATTTTAGTTAAAAATGTTCGCTCTGAAATATATATTCAAGAATTTGCGCCACATTTTCATAACTTTTCAAAAACAGCAGACCTACAAGCTTGTAGCGCGCCACTCGGTGGCGCGCTATGAGCTTGTAGATCTGCTATTTTTCAATAGCTAAAGCATAACATAATGCTAACACCAAAAGGGGTTCCCGCCCAAAATGTGTTAATATCGGAAACGGTCAGAATCGGTATCGGCAGCTACGATCTTGCAAATAATCGGAGATCGGATATGGATCATACGTGCACGCCTAATACTTACGCATTGTTCTACATATGCCTTGTTCTATGAAAGTGTTGCTGATGTCGCACACAATGGATCTCATTGTGAGCTTGGAGATCTAAATAGCTTATCGAGGGGCGCTCGCTAGCCCCTCCTATATACAGCTTTTGTCCCCACACGTCTTTAGGTCAAACATTAGGTCAAATGTCCGCCGAATATGACGCAAATTTGTGGCAACACAACATTGACAATGAAAGGGAACATTTTCGTCATTATGTAGACGAGCAAATCGGCGAACCAATCACATACATTCAGTTGTTACATGAAATGATGTATAATGATAAGAGCGCCCCTCACTTCACACAGGTGTGATTTTATTATATATTATTTATAGGCCTACATATATAATTATGTTATTGAGCGGTGTAGCCGCTCCAATGCACAGCTCTGTGTGTATGTCTGTCTGTCCGTTTGAGCAGACATCACGTTGTTGACATCATCCGACGTCATCATTGTGATGAAGGGCACCACTCACTTCACACGAGTGTGATTTTTGTTGTATATTTGGCACCCCTAGGCCAGGTATATAACAAATGGGGGCTTTGTCCAGTGAATTTTGAGTATTGTGCAGTAAGTTTGGAGAGTCAAGTGACTCGCCCTTCTGCCTTTGTTCTCTGCCGCGGTAGTCTATATGGGCAATTTGACCTTAATGAATGGCTTGTCTGCGCCGTGGTTTGGGGGTTTTGTGAATGAAGTGACGTCATTTGGGAACCATTCCTGGGGATTCCTTGTCCATTCAACAGTCCGGTGAGTACAAACTAAGCGATGTTTACTTCAGCGTACACGCTTGTGAATGTTTGATGGTGGGGTGGGGTGCATTATTTGAAGTTGATTTGTTAATTTTGGTTACTTTGCATTCATCTGTTCGATTAAGTTTGTGCTAGTGGAGAGGTTTTTCCTGGTTGTTGTGCTGCTAAAGAAAATTAATATATATATATATAGTTTGCTTGGCTGGTATTTTTGAGTGGTGTAAACCACTCCTACGACTGGCTTTGTTAGTTTATGTGTCTGTCTGTCTGTCTGTTCGTACCAAAATGAGCATGGTTGCTATGGTCACCCAGTTCACCCGGGTGTGATTTCATTACGTCAGACATGACGTCAGATCAGAGCTGATTGATTGATTGATTGATTGAAGAATTTATTTTGTTTAGTTTGCAGAATTACAGTACATTTCAAGCACAAACTCAATACAAAGGCTGTTAACTGTGAGTGGACGACCCAATTAAGCATTACACTTGTTTCCAATAGGGTCCACCATGTTCAAATCATCAAAACATTTAGAGACGTACAAATAGACACTTCTATAGACAGAACAGGAATTCATCATAAAGGAGGTAAAAAGGGAAAAGAAACATATACAGTGAGGGAAAAAAAGGGGTGGGCGGTGGGGGGGATTCACGTTCAGCTCCGTTAATTTGTTTGTTTTCCTTGGAGGAGCTGTGTTGGGTCCCCAAGTCGGCTCCGTGGCCGTACCTTGAGTTGGCTGTGTGGCCGTGACCGTCTCTTGTGTTGTCCTTGCGATGGGTCCCCAAGTCGGCTCAGTGGCCATACCTTGAGTTGGCTGTGTGGCCGCGACCGTCTCTTGTGTTGTCCTTGCGTTCGTGTTTGAGGGATTCCGATTTTACAGGGGCCAGTTTCGAATTGCAGCCGTCCGTAGGTGCCCTTTGAGAGCGGTTTTGAAGGAGTCAAGGGATTCGCATGTCTTAATGACAGTTGGTAGGGCGTTCCACATTTTGGTGGCATAGGAGCGAAAAGAATTTAGTCCCTTGTTTGTGCCGAATCTGGGTTGTACATGGTTCGTTGCACTCCCTCTGGTGTTGTGGGTGTGGACTTCGTTAACATTAACGGAACTATTTAATCCATTACATTCATGCGCCCAGTCGATTTATAAACACGGACGCCTTTTCCGGACGGACCGGCCGGAAGTTCATGATGTTGTGTAGCAGCTAACAATAGCCACAGCACTTTAGAATCGATCGACAACAACGGGAGACAAGAATAAATCTATCGAGACTAGCGACTGGACCGCGGAGCGCCGTCTAACACAGGATCTTTTTTCAGAAAAAGACGGGATGATTTAGATCGCGATTTATGAACGTTTTAATATTTTCGTTTTCATCAGCTAAACAGAGGAGGGAGTTTTTTGATGACGTCTCAGTCTTGCGCGTCACCGAGGAGAGCCCAGCATGCGCGCCTGGGCTATACAGCCAGGCGATCTGTTCTCGTATCAATAAACTTCGTCTTTAGGACAATACTTCGTCCTGAGCGTCGGGCGTTACTAATAGAAAGGACAAAGAACTTCGTCCTGGGCGATTAATCTGTTAAGGAAGTATCTAGACAGGTACATGGGTATCTTGGTGGTGTATCGAATCTTGTGGACCAGACCAGACCCATTGCAAGATGCTGTACTCTGTCGTCGACCCTAAGCCATTCCAGCCTGTCGAAGTGGGCAGGGGTGAGGTGGGTTCGGGGGGCTAGGTCAAGTAGGAGCCTGACCAGTTTGTTTTGGGAAGTCTGGAGCCTGGTTTTAAGGGCCTTTGAGGTGCTGTGGTACCAGGAGGTGCATGCATAGTCAAAGAAACCCTGTACAAGGGCTCCTGTTAGGGTCTTCAAGGTGTTTTTGTTGACCAGTGAGGAGATCCTGTAAAGGAATCTTGTTCTATGGTTGACCTTTTTGATTACGTTGGTGGCCATTTTATCACCGGAAAGATTAGCCTCCAGGATGGAACCTAGGTAGGTAATTTCATCTTTACGTGTGATAACATTGTCACCCACTCTAACCAAGAAGCCATTTGCCTTGCTGAGATTACTATTAGAGCCAAAGAGAATGGATATAAGACCTTACACCACTCAGTTCACACGGGTGTGATTTTTTATTTTATACGAGTGTCTCTGGTAGGCGCGTTTAGTTCTGGGGTATAAAAAATAGCTCGCTGGGTCTAGGCCGGGGGGTGGTTTAGGTGCAAGGTGCGGGTGTAGCGGCTGTGCGTACGCACGGTCCGTCTCGGGGGCACAGCTGAGAGGTGCCCTCCCTGCCTCTCGGTATCAGCTAGGCCTTTGCGGTGGCCTTCAGTGCATAAATACCTTCCGTAAACCGGCATGAAGACGGGTGGAGTTTAGCTTGGGGATTATATAGGCTAGAGGGGCACTTGTATGTATTTATTTATTTATTTTCTTCCTCTGCCAGCTGGGAACTTTAAGCGCTTACAGCCAGGATGGTAACGGTGGAGACAATTAAATATATTTATACATTAAAAAAATAATATTAATACAACTTTACCTTTATCACCTTTCAAAATTGCAATTACAAAGCAGCAGAAAACATTACAAAAAACAGCAATATAATAAACGGCAGCAAATAAATAATAAACTAAAAAAAGTGCCCTTCTGGGCACAGGTCTCCACCAGGAGGATAGGACTGTGTGAGATGTTTGGCAAAATGTTTAGGAGTAGGCCTAATATAAACATGTTTTTTTGTTAGTTTTTTGCAACAACTTTCTTCATTTTGTTGAGGAAATGCAGAGTGCCTGGTGGCACTATAATAGGCCAATGTGAAAAGGGTGCCATTTCTTCATACGCCTTTAATGGCAATTGGATGATTTGAGGCATTTTGTTCCAAAAATGTGTTTTGCAAAAATCAACCTGTTGGTGGCGCTATAACAGGCCAATGTGAAAAGGGTTCCTCAGCCTAGTAAGAAAATTTCACGTAAATTGCATGCTGCGTTCATGATTTGAGGCTTTTGTTCAAAACGGGGCAAACTGTGAAAGCCAATTATAGCCAATTAGGATGGAATATGAAATATCGGACAGATCCGACTTGAGCACATGACCATAGAGATACTGTGTAACGATTTGTGAGATTTTTGGACAGAATCTGGAGGAGTAATATAAAAAAATGTGTTTTACAAAAGTCGGCCTCCTGGTGGCGCTATAAAAGGCAGATGCGGAAAATGCAGGTCAAAGATTTGTCCTTGGCCTCTAGGGAGTGTGCATGCAACGTTTCACGCAGATCGGTGCAGTTTTAGGTAAAAAATGTGAAAAGCTGCCTCATGGTGGCGCTATAACAGGCCGTTCTGGAAAATGTGGGGCAGAGGTTTATCGTTGGCATCCAGGGAGTGTGTGTGCAAAGTTTGGCATCGACCGGGTTAACGGTGCCGGAGATTAGCTGGTAACAGACGGACGGAAGGACGGACGGACGGACGGACACACACACGGACGGAGTGCAAAACATACTCTCTCCCCATGCCTTCGGCCTGGTGGAGACAATTAATACCCATGTGTGAATGTCTTCAGTCATGCCAGGCCAGTAGAAACCCCGGCTGATGGCATCCCTCGTCTTAATGATTCCACAATGCCCTCCAGAGGGGCTGCTGTGGAATCGCTCAAAGGTGGCCTTTCCCTCTTCTGGTCCACAGAGGACTCTTGCTGGACCTGTGGCCTTCGCATGGAAGAGTTTCCCATCTTCCATGCTATATGTTGAGGCCTTCTTTCTGAAACTATTTTTTTGGTTTTTATTAAACCCCTCTGGGTATACTCTGTTTTGTTTGTACAAAACAATTTCTTTGTACAATTTAGGATCCATTTTTTGGATGCTCAACAACAACTAGCCCTTCTCTACTCCTCCTTTCACCCAGCCATCAGCCCATCACATAGAGTGTAGTGGAATACTGCCGTCAACCAGACTTACTTTTAACACAAACTCCACAGGAACTTAAATCCGGCTGATTTGGGTGTGGTATGGACCTAGCAGACCACCTGGAGACACCCTGGGTGAGGCACCCCTGCTGTCTCATAAAGGCTCTGAAAGAATATAAAATATTGATAGCGTTAATATTTTTTTGCCAATGCCTTTGACAGTTACTATTATAGGTATGAATATATTCGGTTACCTATAATATAATATTAATATAAATATAATATTGATGGATATAATAATAATAGCGACCACTAGGTCGCACTTACTATGCAAACGTGCAGTGACACTGTAACGCCAACTCAAGCCTGTCACAGGCTCCCGTCACATCACGCTCTTCACACAAGCCACCGCCCACTCCACACACACACACACACACACACACACACACACACACACACACACACACACACACACACACACACACACACACTTCGGCCTGGTGGAGACGATTAAATATATTTATACATTAAAAAAATAATAATAATACAACTTTATTTATATATCACCTTTCAAAATTGCAATTACAAAGTGCTTTACACATTCAAAACGGGAAAATAAGCAGCAGAAAACATTACAAAAAACAGCAATATAATAAACAGCAGCAAATAAATAATAAATGAATACCCATTTCTGAATGTCTTTAGTCATGCCAGGCCAGTAGAAACCCCGGCTGATGGCATCCCTCGTCTTGACGATTCCACAATGCCCTCCAGAGGGGCTGCTGTGGAATCGCTCAAATTCTGCTTTTGCCTCTTCTGGTCCACAGAGGACTCTTGCTGGACCTGTGGCCAGTTTCCCATCTTCCATGCTATATGTTGAGGCCTTCTTTCTGAAACTATTTTTTTGGTTTTTATTAAACCCCTCTGGGTATACTCTGTTTTGTTTGTACAAAACAATTTCTTTGTACAATTTAGGATCCATTTTTTGGATGCTCAACAACAACTAGCCCTTCTCTACTCCTCCTTTCACCCAGCCATCAGCCCATCACATAGAGTGTAGTGGAATACTGCCGTCAACCAGACTTACTTTTAACACAAACTCCACAGGAACTTAAATCCGGCTGATTTGGGTGTGGTATGGACCTAGCAGACCACCTGGAGACACCCTGCGTGTGGCACCCCTGCTGTCTCATAAAGGCTATGAAAGAATGTTAAATATTGATAGCATTAATATTTTTGCCAATTACTAATATAATATTCATGAATATATTCGGTTACCAATAATATATTACTAAATGTCTAAATACTTCCTTAATGTCAACGAAGTCCACACCCACAACACTAGAGGGAGTTCAACAAACCATGTGCAACCCAGATTCGGCACAAACAAGGGACTCCTATGCCACCAAAATGTGGAACGCCCTACCAACAGTCAATAAGACATGTGAATCCCTTGACTCCTTCAAAACCTACGGACGGCTGCAATTATGAAACTGGCCCCCGTAAAATCTGAATCCCCCCCCACCACCACTTTTCCCCCTCACTGTATAAGTTTCTTTTCCCTTTTTACCTCTATTATGATTTCCTGTTTTGACTATATAGTTGTGTATATTCGTACGTCTCTACTTGTTTTGATGAATTGACAAAGGTGGGCCCTATTGTAAACAAGTGTAATGCTTTATGGTGTCGTCCACTCACAGTTAACAGTTGTTGTATTGTGTTGTACTTGAAATGTACTGTAATTCTGCAAACTGTTTATCAATCAACCAATCAATACCCAATCTTTCTGTTTTATGAACACAAGGCTGCTTGCTGTACTTTATACCTCATACTTTAAATGCTTAGTATGAGGTATAAAATACAGCAGCCTTGTGTGACAGTACAGTAGAGTGACCCCCCACACGGTAACTGTCATTTCTCGACCATTTCGGATGCAAGGCGGCTCGCCCTGGACCCGTTCCTGTCCGTCTGGAATTTCCGGGGATCCCCACACAGAGTTGCACCACTCACTTCACACAGGTGTGATTTTATTTAATGTTGAGTGTACAAATGGAACCAAATGGACCTGTAAAGGTCCTTTCTGTGGTACATTCTGAGTGTTAATTTAATACTGTCCAATACTTAGATACAGAGGGGGGTGAAATTATGAATGGCTGTTACTGCCGTCAAAATATGACAAAACATTAATATCAACATCTTAATACTGTCCAATACTTAGAAAGATGTCAAGGCCAGAAGTAGTTTTTTGCCAGCAGGCGTTCCCGCATAAGGTATGATGATTATGTTGCACACATACCCTTGATGACTGCTTAATGTCCTCACAACACTAGACAATCAGGTGAAATTCCATTAGAAGACTGAGATGCTTATGAGCTCTACAATTAACCCATTTTGGGGCGAGAACCCCTTTTGGTGTTAGCGTTATGTTATGCTTTAGCTATTGAAAAATAGCAGATCTACAAGCTCGTAGCGCGCCACTCGGTGGCGCGCTACGAGCTTGTAGGTCTGCTATTTTTGAAAAATCAAATAACGACTGACATGGAAACATAGCTTTTTCAGAAAACTGTCGATGTAGAAGACATTTTTAGAATCTGATCTCGGGTCAAAATGGGTGAAGCAGGCAGAACATAGCTGGGAGTGTGATGGCATCCATAGTGTCTGCATCCAGCACCTACAGTATAAGTATATCACTGAAGATAGAAAGGAAATGCAGCTATAAATAGGAGGCTTTGTGGGTCTGACTCTGGTGCTGGTGGGACAGCCTGCCTAGAACAGGGCAATGCT
This sequence comes from Electrona antarctica, assembly GCF_951216825.1. Lineage (NCBI taxonomy): Eukaryota > Metazoa > Chordata > Actinopteri > Myctophiformes > Myctophidae > Electrona > Electrona antarctica. Next base: position 37,081,300 of record NC_136799.1, read on the forward strand.
CCCATGCTCTGTGCTATTGATGACATAACCTAATGCTTATTTTAAGCTATACTCCATCGTACAACGGAGTCGGGCAAAATAGCAGATCGACCTAAAAGCTGCACAAGTGTTTAAGGTACTGCTGTATATTGCCCGTACCTCAGAGCCTGTCATTACATTTTAGAAAACTAATGCATATCTGATGCCTTAGTGTGTAAAGAATGGCATTGATATTGATCTTGTTCGGTTTTGTTTGTATCTTTTTAATTAAAAGCATATCAAAGCGAGAGTATTACCACATACGGTACAATATTGGCTACATCAAGAAAAATGTCCCTGAAAATGGAAAAGAACAAATAAGGTTTTCCCTGTTTTGCTAACGCGGCTCCACCCGGGGGGGAACTCGGGGGCTGTACATCAATGACACCGTTGGCTCACCAATGACCCTACAAGGAGAATGCCGGGCCAATCGGGGCTGAGCATCCAGACCAGCAGGGCCCACTCAGAGAGGCCCCAGCTGGCATTGGCTTCAGCTGTTCCACACGTTAAGGGGGCTCAGCAGCACGCATACCCAGCCCCCCGCAGCACGGCCCACCGACATGTAACAATATGTTCTCACAACTGGGAGATGAAACGAGTGCCTCTTCACACCAGGGATGGCTGGTGTGATTCGTCTCCTTTTACCGGTCCCTCACTATAGTGACTGTCCCTATACCCGGGCCACCTGGCCTATAGGTGTTTGTGTGTCTGATCACTCTGTTGGTGGTGTAAAGTAACTAAGTACATTTACATTTACTCATTCTGGACGGGAACCCCTTCTGGTGATTTAAGCATTATGTCATACTTTAGCTATTGAAAAATAGCAGCTCTACAAGCTCATAGTGCGGCACTGAGTTCCGCGCTACGAGCTTGTAGATCTGCAATTTTTTTTTTAACTGTGAAAATGTGGCGCAAATCTTTGAATATACTGTGTATTCTTTCAGAGCGAACGTTTTTAACTCAAATCTTTGCTTCTGAAGTTCCTGGAACAACAGATTTTCAGATGGATGTTTGCGGCCAATTACATATAGTTTTTGGGGTCCTTGACATGAAAAAGTTTGAAAAACACTGACATAGAAACATAGGTTTTTCAGGTTTTTCATTTATTTTTAGAATCGGCCTCAGGTCTAAATGGGTTAAATACTGTACTTAGAGGTATTTGTACTTTACTTTACTCGTATTTCCAATGTCCAATACTTCTACTCCACTACATCTCAGGGGAAAATATTGTACTTTTACTCCACTACATTTATTTGAAAACTTTAGTTACTTTGTAGATTTTGATTATTACAAAACGTACACCACTTCAGCCCTAAATACATTTTGGCATTGGAAAATAGCTGCTCTACAGGCTCACAATGCGTGGGAGATTAAACGAGTGCCTCTCACACCAGGCACACACACACGTGTGATTCGTCTCCTTTACCAGTCACTAGTGACAGTGTCCCTACTGGGCCACCTGGCCTACTAGGTGTTAATAATAATAATTTATTCAAACACCCACATCAAAAACAACACATAGCACATGACACCAAGAACAGGTGGAGGTCTCCACTGTATACAGAACCATCCTATCGGTGGGGCAATTTCTTTAATGTAGCGATGGCTGAGGGGACAAAACTCCTATACTAAAACGGACCTTTTTCCATGCCACGGTTCTGTATCTTTGTCCAGATGGCATGAGGTAAAAGCGATACAGGGGATGATCAGTGTCATTTGATGTTGAATGTGCTAACCGTGTGATGGCCCTATTGTTCATTTCAGAAAGTGTGGGTGTAGGACGTCCGATGATTTGTGTTTGTGTGTCTGTTGTGTATATAATACTCACTGTATGGCGGTTCCCACCCACAGTCTCACGCCGACGTTGCAATGTGTGTCGCTGTGACTAAAAACAGAAACTCATGATGAGATGCATCCTGTGAATAGGATACAACTCATGGACAAAAATAAATTCTGACATGCAACTCCAATGGGATAATTTGTACAAGTAGTACAGTATCCTATGTTTTAATTTAACTCTGAAAGTGCACATGCACATCAAACCACATCGACGCTTATACGTGTCCATTTGACAGATTCCGCTAACGGCAGAATCGAATAGGTTCCCAGATTGACAATGGGATAAATTAATCCATTGAGACCTGGAACGCATCCATGTCACGTTAGCGTTTAACCACATTAACCATTAACCCATTTTGGGGCGGAAACCCCTTTTGGTGTTTTAAACATTGTTATAATTTAGCTATTGAAAAATAGCAGATCTACAAGCTCATAGCGCGCCACCGAGTGGCGCGCTATGAACTTGTAGATCTGCTATTTTTGAAAAATCGTTAAAATGTGCCTCAAATCTTTCCGAAAATTGTCATGATTTAGAAAACTTTTTTTATTTTATTTCGACGTCAGGCCTGAATGGGTTAACACTAAGCAGGGACGGATTAACCCCCACGAGGGCCCCTGTGCCGATAATGTGTTGGGCCCCCCATAGCGTGCATGCACGCAATTTTCATCACTTTTCCCTTAATTTAACACAATCAACGGCAGGAGCCCTTGTCAGGGCCTCAAACCCAGTACAACACGGTCCCTGTGAGCCAAGGGCCCCTGGACGCCAGCCACACCGACCCAATGGCTAATTTGGCCCTATAGCCTCGGAAACCCAGACGTTTTTATTTCCAGGGAGAAAAAAAAGTCTAGGTCCGAGTCCACTTCATATTGGCAAAGAGTAGCGCAAACGTCGATCACTCTCTGCTGATTTCTGATCGTCTGCACCTTTGTTAAATTGACACACGTGCACACCCGTACACACACACACACACACACTCCTCTCTCTGTCGCTCTAAGTAATTAGTCTCATGTCCAGCAGCTGCGCACAGTTTCTGCCGGCAGGCCGGGAGCTGCCTATGCCATAGAAAGCATAGGTGAGTTCCAGGCTAATTTGGCCCTGACACTAAGGATGTGTGTGCATGTGAAGTTCTTCATTAGCCCACATTCTGTTAATGCTTACCGGTTTATCATTGATGCCTATGCCTGTATATGTTCTGTAGTATAAACAAACTAGACATTATTATTAATATTACTTTGGAGACTAGAATTGATACAGAACTTTGTGGCAATGCATTGTTGTGAGTTGTTTTTGGAACTTCCACCTTTATGACGATCACTGTAAAGTAAAATCCTTTAATGTAAAACGAAATAGACCTGCAAGAGTTAATACAGTTAAACTGACACTTGGTATTGTGTTTGTAGAAATCTAAATCCATTGTAATTTAATCAAAAGTGAGTACACAGTAAAAACTCTTAGTTACTCAAAAGTATTGGCATCAAAATATACTTAAAGTACCAAAGTAAAAGTATTCTTTGAAAGTAGCAGATCTATACAAGCTCACACAACACATGTTGTGAGCTTGTAGTCGTAGATTGTCTGAATTAGTTTTGTAATAATAATCAATCTACAAAGTACCTAAAGTTTTCAAATAATAGTGGAGTAAAGGTAAAATATTTGCCTTTGACATGTATAGGCCTATACTGGAGGTGAATGATTGAAAATGATTGAAAATTAATTACAGAACTTGAGTAAATGTACTTAGTTACTTTCCACCACTGTTTTTGACTGAACTGCCTTCCATTGAAGCATCTCTCCATGTTAGAGGAGTGTCCCATGTATCTCTCTGTGTGGGATGAGGCCGACGCCTCCTTTTCTGGCATGTTGCTTTTTGCTGCCAGCTCTTATTTGGACTTGTGTGAACCCTAAGCCCCGCCCCTGGTCCCTAAGCCCCGCCCCTGGTCCTTGGTCCCTGGCTGAGCATTATTTAAGAGCTCCAGCCTCTCCCTCCCTCCTCGTCTCAGTGGAAGCATCAGTCTCCTCCAGCATAACTTGGTGAGTACATTTCACAACTTGTTTCTATGGGAGAACATGGCATTTTTACTTTGTCACATTTTATCTGTTACAAATGGTAACAGCTACTTCCTGTGGTCCCCACCTGCGTTGGATTTAACAATTGAGTATTAGAGCAATGGATGGATGTTGTGATTTCAACAGCTTTAGAGAATATTTCTTTCATGTACTGTAGTAATGGATTACTAGTTGCAATCATGGAACAGTGGAGTCGTGCTGCTTACAGTTGGAGGCCATCGATATTGTCCTTTTCTTTTTGCTGAGGTTTGCGTGATCTGCGCAAAAGGACATTTAACCCATTTTGGGCGGGAACCCCTTTTGGTGTTTTAAACATTGTTATAATTTAGCTATTGAAAAATAGCAGATCTACAAGCTCATAGCGCGCCACCGAGTGGCGCGCTACGAGCTTGTAGGTCTGCTATTTTTGAAAAATCGTGAAAATATTTATTTCAGAAAACTGGAGGATTTAGAAGGATTTTTTTAAATTTTGAGGTCAGGCCTAAATGGGTCAAATGATAAGGGACAATATCGGTGGCACCCAACTGTAGATGTAAGCAGCACGATTGAACAGCTATGAGCAACATAAGAGACATTTCCGTTGATCTGTTCTATTGTGATTACGATGTAGGCATTTAGCACACACGCTTATGCAGAGTGACTTCCAAGTGCAAAATCATAGTAAATGGCATGAACTCTAGTCAACAAATATCAGGGTAGTCACTAAAGTATAGAGCAGTGCAAAGGGAACAATGTTTTGCTTCAATGAGTTAATTTCTACAGGTCAGATCAGCTTGTGAATGAGATGGCTTTTTGTAAACAATTAAGTCACAAATGATGAACATCATTGACTTGCACACATTTATATAATGAACGAAGCTATTGGGCAGCTTTTGTCGGTGAGACATGTAGGCCAATTAAACAAACATGCCACCATGTGCTGACAGCTGCGGTACTGGCCTGGATCTGACACGGGTTCTTAAACCTGAAATAACTGCGGTAGATAAAGGCTCTGCGGGGGTTCCATGTGTCGCTTGTTTCACCCTCTTTAGGTACAGTGTGTGTGTGAGAGGAGGGGGGCGGGGGTGTAGACCCTAAAATAGATCACAGGTCTTTGCCTTGTGTCTGTCTGTTATGCCCCTTTTTGGTGATACCTCAGCAACACTGAGATCCCAGGAACCATCATGACTGTAGAGAGATATGCTATCAGTAGTTGTGCCGCAAGGTTAGCACCAGAATAACATCCAAAGGCATGTCTAATTAGCACTCTATACATAGCATCCATTCAAGTGGCTTGCATTATAGTGTTTGCAAGTGATAATTCTCTCGGAATAGCTTTGAGACAGACGTGGCAACATTTCAAACAGCCCTCTCGATCACAGGGTGAATACCTATGAATGTTATATGGTTATGTCACCTTCCTGGATATAACAAATCCAGTGGCTTCATTGTGGCATTTCACCAATGCGCTTCAGTGATGAAGGGGTCTGTGATTTTTCACTTTGAAGGGCCTTCCGTGCTGTGCTTACAACAAGAGTGCAAGGAATGTTTGGAGTCAAGAACCCTTTTATAGTTTACAGTGGTTTTCCACCAGTGGTCCGGGGACCACCAGTGGTCCTTGAGGGGGTTCCAGGTGGCCCCCAGCTAAATAATGGATAGCTGGTAACCAAATAGACCTGTAAGGGGTCAATTATTGTTAAACATCTGCATTACTAAATTTACAATGTTTGCCTGCATGTTATCTCTCGTATGGTACCACAACAATACAACATGGAATTGTGGACAAAATCTTATCCAATGATATCTATATAAGTATATATGTGGTCCGTGGCTCAAATAGCGAATAAATAATGGGCCTTGATATGAAAAGGGTTGAAAACCACAGATTTAGAATGTTTATGTGGTCTCCATTTGCATGAAATGTGTGGATTATGTGTCCGAAGTGGAGGAAAACAAAAACATTGCATTAATTTGGGGTTGGGGAATCACTGGTTTAGACAGCTGCCGCTCAACACTCACCTCGACACCAATCTCACCATCTGTCCTCCCAATCCCATACCAGACCATAGCAATACAGCCTAACCATGTGTGACGATGACGAGACCACCGCACTGGTGTGCGACAACGGCTCTGGCTTGGTCAAGGCTGGCTTCGCCGGTGATGACGCTCCCCGCGCTGTCTTCCCTTCCATTGTTGGAAGGCCCCGCCATCAGGTACAGTGCACTCTGCTGTTTTTGGGCGGTGCCTAACTGCTCCAATGAACAGCCATGTCTGTCTGTATGTGTCTCTATGTATGTAGGCCTATGTCTCTATGTATGTATAAGTTTCCATGTATGTCTGAGTACGGACGGCTACAATACCGCTGGGTGACTTAAAGTGGCACTGTTGAGCAGCGTGGCCGTGTGTCTCTATGTATGTCCCTATGTGTGTTTAGCCAGCGCACGCACGCACGCACGCACGCACGCACGCGCACACACACACACACACACACGTGATTTCTTTTTTTTTGGAAAGAAATAACTAGCAGACCAAGCCAAGAGCATTTTCCTGGCTTCTTCCATCTCCAAAGCGGTCAACTAAGCTCTCCACTCTCTCTCTCTCGCCTTCTCCAGGGTGTGATGGTGGGTATGGGTCAGAAGGACAGCTACGTAGGTGATGAGGCTCAGAGCAAGAGGGGTATCCTGACCCTGAAGTACCCCATCGAGCACGGCATCATCACCAACTGGGACGATATGGAGAAGGTATGTATGTGCAAAAGGCACAGCCTCTTCCAAACTAACTAGCAGATGTACAAGTTGGCAGTGTTGAAGTGACGCGCTGTGAGCTCGTAGATCAACCTTTTTTTATATCCGATGCTAAACTCTAAAATGAATCTAAAACATAAAAAAGCTAAACTTTTCATGAATTAAAAAGAAGTTCAATTCAATAATTTCATAAAGAAAAATCTAAGATGCCATGAATTAGAAGACAAATGTTTGAGAAGTAGTGAGAATAGCTGATCGCGGCGTGAAGCGACGCGTTGTGAGCTTGTAGATCCGCTGTTTTCACTACTTTGGGCAAACATCTAAATCTCTCTTTTGGGTCACATGCATAAAACGTTTGGGAACCACTGGGTTAACAGATGAATTTCGGTAGCCTGCTTGTCATTTATTCACTGAAGGAATGTTTATTGCGTCTCCTCCATGTCAGATCTGGCACCACACCTTCTACAACGAGCTGCGTGTGGCTCCAGAGGAGCACCCCACCCTCCTCACTGAGGCCCCCCTGAACCCCAAAGCCAACAGAGAGAAGATGACCCAGGTAAAGCAACCACATCGTCCGCCTCATAATCCCTCGCTTTTGAGCGGTGCACACCAATGACTGGCCGGCCGTGTGTGTCTGTTGTCTGTCCGTCTGGGGGATGACCAGCTGCAATACCACTGGGCGACCTAAAGTGGCACTGTTGAGCAGACCAAAGGGCCACACACACTGAGAAGCACAACTATAACAATAAAAGTATAACTAACATTTAAAATTGTACCGTACAGTACAGTAACTATATCACAATAAAAGTATAGTTGCACCTCTCAGTTCACACTGTGATTTTAGCACTGTCCTCGGCTAAAGACATTCTTAGTCGACTAACGGTAAAAGGAATTTGTGGACCGGTTTAGTTAATTTAATCAGCAAATCTGTAAAACTGTAATCCTGCAGAACAGCCTTTTCAAGTTGGCGAGGTTTAGAAATGTACATTCCAGTGTTGATTTCACAAACCATTGGCCTATAGACGAGTTGAATTGCACTTTACAAGAAATATTTCATTCGGCATGGGAACAAATACGCACTATGAGGGGGGCAGCACGACTAATTTTAGCCGTCGTGTCTAACTTGTTTTCTTGCGGTTTGTTGCCAGCGGTTGCCGGTTGGCCCGTGAGTCTATAGTTTGGTACATGCTTCCACTGATTTTCCTCGCTCTGTGTTGCAGATCATGTTTGAGACCTTCAACGTTCCTGCCATGTATGTGGCCATCCAGGCTGTCCTGTCCCTGTACGCCTCTGGTCGTACCACAGGTCAGTGTTCGCACAGCATCTCTCTGCGGCCCACTTCAGCTACACCACATGTACACAGTGTTAAGAGTATGCGGGTGGGGGTAGATCCTGTCTCCTGAAATAGTAGAGCTCCGATACCTATTTATAACCTGTGTAATGCCAGGGCAAGTGTCGAACACACACACTCATCCAGACGAATCGCTGTCTCATTGTCGAGAAGGCATGTGTTAATTCCTCCCTGGCAGGGTCACAAGGAGAATATCCGTCAGGTGTCATCGGCATTGCACGGTTTATGATGTGACAAATGACTTGAAGATAGCGGCCAATTGTCCCTGACATGCTTGCAATACTGAGTAACCCCGGGGCTTATTTGCATGCTTTCAGGTATCGTGCTGGACTCCGGTGATGGTGTAACCCACAATGTCCCCATCTACGAGGGGTATGCTCTGCCCCACGCCATCATGCGTCTGGATCTGGCCGGTCGCGACCTGACCGACTACCTGATGAAGATCCTGACTGAACGTGGCTACTCTTTCGTCACGACTGGTATGCTCAAGACAACTTTGCCTATTATGTACTAGGAATTCATTATTTTGAATGTACAGCACACTCCCATCATATGACAAAGTATATACATCAGTCTGGTCTACAGCAGTGGTTCCCAAACCTTTACAATGTCTTTTTTTTTTTTTTTTGGGACATTTCTTTATTGTTATTTACTATAGTCCTACTAGACCGCAGGAAATTACATCTGGCCACATATTGTTTGTTCTGTGTGTCTGAACAAACACCTGGAACCTAGGGGGCTGTGTGTCGTAGGCTCAATCGTCAGTTTGTCACCTCCTCCTTCACATTCAATAGACCCCGCAATCTTTTGTGGACCGATATAAATTCCTGGGGTCTAGTAGGACTATAGTAAATAATAATAAAGAAATCGTCGTAAAATTTGGTTAAAAAAACATATTTAGACACTTTTTCAATGCTTTTTTTATGTTTTGAAATAATAATAATAATTAGGATTAAAAACGAAATGTATGGAACAAAAAATAAAGGGACTCATGAAAATGTTTCCGCGACCCACAAATGGGTGTTTGGGAAGTCTACAGTTGTCAAAATTCTCACAATGGGAACTTTCACCCCTTAGCCGAGCGTGAGATTGTGCGCGACATCAAGGAGAAGCTGTGCTACGTGGCTCTGGACTTTGAGAACGAGATGGCCACCGCTGCGTCGTCGTCCTCCCTGGAGAAGAGCTACGAGCTGCCCGACGGTCAGGTCATCACCATCGGTAACGAGCGTTTCCGTTGCCCAGAGACCCTCTTCCAGCCTTCCTTCATTGGTGAGTTATGTTTAAATAATAATATGATATTTAACCCACCTGAGGTCGATTCTACAAATGTCTTCTAAATCAGTAGTTCTCAAACTTTTTCCTACCAAGGGACACCCCCCAAAATGCTATATATATTTGGTTCCCAGAAGACTCCCAGAAGAGAAGATCTGTGTTTAAAAAAATACAAACTTAAAATAAAGACATTTCACAAATGTTACCAGATGTGGTGCAGCTAGTGCTGCAAGCTTTTTTTAAAGCCAACGCTAAAATCTAAAATTGCAGTTGCTTTCCCATTATTAATGGGGTTAACATGGCCTTCATGTGAGAATTAAGTTAGTAATTATTGCTCTGTTTTTTATTTCATGTACAGCCCTTTGGGACATTATTTGTGATATTGGGCTATAATAAAATGTGCCTCGACTTGAGATGTCTGAGCATGTGATGAATACAACCTCTTGAATCTGGGCTTTTATCACCTGCCTGGACCGTTTGCCATCTCTCTCCCCATGTTTTTATTTGTCTTTCAAAACTCACCATTTTCTTCTTTCCTGCCAGGTATGGAATCTGCTGGTATCCATGAAACGGCCTACAACAGCATCATGAAGTGTGACATCGACATCCGTAAGGACCTCTATGCCAACAACGTTCTGTCCGGTGGTACCACCATGTACCCTGGTATTGCTGACCGTATGCAGAAGGAGATCACTGCCCTGGCCCCCAGCACCATGAAGATTAAGGTGAGAGCAGCATTAAAACATATAATAAACATATTATACCATAATATAAAGTTATAATTACATATAATGTAACATTATAACACACAAGTACATTTACTCAAGTACTGGACAGTTTTGTGGTACAGTACATGTTCTGTTACTTTATACTCAAATAAATATACATTTAGTTATTTTGCAGATTGACATTATATATAGAATATAATCTAATAAATTAGGGTGTATTATATTGATCCAATATGCCATGCCGCATATCCCTCTTTTACCAGTTGAAACATTAACTAATAGTAAAGTCATGGATCTAAAATGGGCCATTCTTCATGAGATACTTTTGAATAATTGTCGTCATATTTTGAATACAGGACCTTTAGTCATAGAAAGTAACAGAATATTCCTACACTGTGGTGTTTCTACTTTACTGGACACCCCAGGATTCTATAGCCTCTACTTCTTCCCTCTAGCAAATCTCTTCACATAAAATAGCTGTTCTGCAAGCTCAGAGAACATCGCAATGCAACATGTTGTGAGCTTGTAGATTGGCTATTTTCACAGAATGTTTGCCCCAGAATAGGGATGCTAGGGTTTATGTGGTTATAATGTGAGTAGGCTACTAATGTTTAAAGGTTTTGAAAATCTTTGAATATTTTTGAAACATTTTAACAACACAGAAAACGCACAAAACATTTTTAAATGGGTTTCTGCGGCAACAAATTAATTAATTATATATTAATTTGAAACTCACCAATGGGCTAGATGCACAGATGCCATTTTGGAAAGAACTTGGGCCACTTCCCTACTTCCTTCACAGGTGTTCCATTCTGGTCAAACAGAGTCCGGGCATGTTGGCTCACTGGAAACACTCTGCCATCCCAGTGGGCTCCAAATGGCCCCGTATGGGTGTGTAACTCTGAGAGTGTACAAATGGAACCAAATCCATTTGTACACTATCAGAGTTATGGGCGTCCTAGAAATTATAAAGTTTGAGGATCACTGCACACTAAATGGAACAGAGCCTTAATTAGTATTACCATTTACAATTTATTCATTTAGCAGACGCTCTTAATCCAGAGCGATTTACAGTAAAACAAATACAATACAAAAACATGGTAATACCTCATAAGAATTGTCATCATGAATCATACGTAAGCTAAGATATTCAACCTATCAGTTGAATATCTATATAATGATTCTGAAACTATGCTATGCATATATACTATATACACTGTAGTGCTATGTTTACATAAAATGCTATCCAAGTTAGATAAATTGAGCCTTTGCATACGCCTGTAAGAACAAGGTCATCAGGGCTAGGGCAAGTATCTTCGGTAACACCTGTGAAGGAAGTAGGGAAGCGGCCCGGAAGTAGGAAGTGTTATTCTGTGTGCATAGAGCCCGTTGATGTACAAAGTCCTGACCGACGTTTCTCTTGCCTTTTCTCAGATCATCGCTCCTCCTGAGAGGAAGTACTCCGTGTGGATCGGTGGCTCCATCCTGGCTTCTCTGTCCACCTTCCAGCAGATGTGGATCAGCAAGCAGGAGTATGACGAGGCTGGCCCTTCCATTGTCCACAGGAAATGCTTCTAAAAAAAACAATACCAACCTCCCTTGCCTTCACCCATATATTTGTATGTCGTTGTCTACTGTATATACATATTCTATTGTAATAATAAATACAAGTCCTTGTAACAGTATACCCGTTGTTTTTATTGAACAGGAATGTGGCAACATCTCACAAACAAGAATGCAGTAGGCCTATAGTCAGTGGTGTAAAGTAATTTAATTGAGTACAATTTTGAGATATTTGCACTTTACTTGAGCATTTCCAATTCTTATACTTCTACTCCACTATATCTCAGAGGCAAATATTGTACTTTACTCCACTACATTATTTTGAAAACTTTAGTTACTAGATCCAGGCACCTTGGCTGGTAATCCAGTCTGGCAGTTCGACTCCCGATCCCGACGGCCTTCACTGCATGTCACCCCCCCCCCATCTCTCTCCCCATTTCCTGTCAGCCTACTGTCTGTCCCTCCATAAATAAAGGTGAAAGCCACAAAAAAACATAACAAAAAAATTATAATAATACCGGTACATTAACCACATCAGCCCTATATGCATTTTGGCCATTTGAAAATGGAGGATGGCAGATCTGCCATTTTCAAAATATTTTTATATATTTGAAAACTTGAAATGGGACATATTCTGCATAATGAGTACTTTCTACTTTTGGTACTTTAAGTACATTTTGATGCCAATACTTTTGTACTTTTACTCAAGTACATTTTGAATTCCAGAATTGTACTTGTAATGGAGTACTTCTACATTGCAGTATTGATACTTATACTTAAGTAACAATTGAGTACTTTTTCCACCACTGCTGCCCTATGGTACACTACACACGCATGAAAACGGATAGCAAAAAACTAAAAACACTCCTTGGGCTAAAACGGCCATAGCCGTCATCACAAATGTGATGATGTCAGCACATTTGGCTATGGCCGTTTTTAGCCCAATGAGTGTTTTTCTTGCAAAACTAATGCTTTGAATGGATTCAGCAAAATGAAAACCCCCTAGATTGACATGTCACATTATGCTACATAAAGCATGATACATTTTGAAAAATTGCTTAACATATGCAGGTTAGCATCTGGCAGTTTCTACATGCTGGGGACCCATACTCAAGATTTCTAACATAAAACCTTGGTGTACTCAATCTGCCCGGGTTCACAATAGGGCTCTATGGGCTGGCAAGTAGACTTTGGGTACAATATGCTAAATGCAAATGTCTAAGTGTAATATTGTGGAATGCCTTTATTCTATATTCACAAGCAAGTACCATGTTTTGGCATTACAATGTTTTATAAGTACCCTTCAATGCTAGGCATTGTTTAATATATTAAATTACATTATAAGGATATGATGTGAAAATTTTAAAAAATGCATTTAGGTTATTTATCATATAAAAGTGGTGGTAACAGGTAGAAAGCTTAAAGCTACCAATGTGTTAGTGCTACCAGATCTTAAATGATACCATGGGCACGTGGGAACATAAAAATCATTAGAATTTGCCACCGGAATCTATTCCTATCAATTTTTTTATTTGACATAGCAGCGCAAGCCCCGCCCCAATGGCCTGCCCTAGACAGCAAAACGAACGCCACAGTGTGTCGCTATTCGAACCCGTTCTAGCCAATCACAGCTCAGAACGCAGGGAGCGCTGCCGTTTGAAACATGTACGGAAACAATAACACTAGCCTCCTCCTCCTCCTAGCATAGGAGGCTAATACTAAACAAACCCACAACCACATATGGTTAACACGCAGTTGGGTTAGCACTGCGGGATAGCGAAGAACAGTTTATGTCTGACAGACAGTTATGACGGAATAAATGCCAGGAATACAAGTGTATATACGTTTACGAGACCGTTTCTGAAGAGGTAGGTGGTGAATTCATTCTGCTTTTAGAACGGATCAGTCTTCTTTGTAGGTTTAGCCGAGCGGCTAACGTTAGCTAGCTAGTATTGCCACATTGCAGTACATTACGTTCCCCTTTCCTTGGTGCTGTATTAGTTGGTATTATGAGCTGAACTGCTTATGTTGTGAACCGACCATTTATCAGTGCCGATTACTTAGTAGCGGCTGTTTGAGTGCATCGACGACTGTATTTGGAGCGTATTGTTTGTTGTCTAGATGTGACTGGGACGAGGAATTTAGACTAGAGCGGCGGTTCTCAAACTGCTATATAAACTAAATTACCTGGGTACTAGGGACCCCACGTCCTCTTGGGAGTACCAGGGCAAATTAGTTGGGCAAATAAATATGTAATATAATGTGGGGGTCATTGACAGTTTGAGATCCAGTGGACTGTGGACTAGAGGTTGTTTTGGTCCAGACAGACAGAAGGGTGTGTGTGTGTGGTCGGGATTCTAGTGGAATGATTGAACTGTAGAACACCCCTTTAAAGATAAAAGTAACTTGGCGACTGTCGTATGACCATCTTGTGATCCAAGCATCGGGGGAAAAAAACAAAACTGCTGGTCAAGTGAGTTCATTCCATCTCTTTTCTTTCAGATAAAGACAGGATGAAGGGCGCGGAGAGGAACGTGATGCGGCTGGTGGCCGTGCAACACCTCCGTGCTGCGTATGGAATTAAAGTGAAGAACTGGAACCACAAAACCAAACAAACGGCAAACGTCTGCAAGTCGACATCCTCTACCCGCAACACGGTGAGTGTAGATTGGAATAAACAAACCGAAACCGGGTCTGGCACGGCCACGCATTGTCCTCCGTTACTTTCTCACTTGTGTGTCAGACTGCAATCAACATGTCCCTTCTATTGTTATGTGCATTTGATAACATTTGCATAATTGTGGGTTTACCCGCCAGCTCATTTTGTTTAGCATGTCATTGTTACTCTATCTATGCGTTACAAACTGCGAGCAAGACTGAAAAATACAAATAATGACCACAGATTACTGTAAAATACTAATCTACCAAGTGTTTAGGACGGTGGTTCTCAAACATTTTCGTGTGAAGGACTCCCAAATGAACATATATTTGGCCATTGTTTGGCCATTGTTTAAAAAATATTTCCAAATTAGCAGATCCTCAAGCTCGCACATCATGTTCAACTAGCCAATGTTGATATGGTTAAAGTGGGTAACCCTAATTTTTATACTATTAAAACTTTGATACTATTCATTTATCTGGACCCCACTTTGAGACCCACTGTTTTCAGAAATCTGGACCTGTTTCTATTTAGAAAAGCAGATGGACTTGTTTTGGTAACAACAGGGATACACAGCAGCGATAATTATGGGTTTGATGTTTTTGAGTTTCTGAGAAACTGAGGAAACAGACTCCTTCAGTATGTGATGTTGTAAACAGTTAACTCAGAAGTAGTTAGATGTCATGTATCTGCTAATGTCTTTAACAGGATATCTCCTGCTATCTCTGTCGGGTGGAAACCTCATGTCCAAAATATATGTTTCCAGGCAGCATTCAAATTCAAAAGTAGCAGGTCTACAAGTTTATTATGGATCTTCTACCTTTGATGCTTGTGTGTGACCATGTAGTATGATCAAGTAGGATGTTAATTTATGAAAAAAACAAAATGCTAAAATATGGAGATAGGTTTCTGCCCGCCAACAACGATAGTACTAATGCCTAATTCAATAAACATTCACGGGCACAGTTTGAAAATGAACAATTGAGGTCCTATGTTTACTCTTGGTTTGTTACTGGTAAACAAATTAAAAGAGTCACAAGGTGTGAAGTACTTTTCAAATTTGAATTTCAGGACTTGTTTTGTAAAATTTTACCAACTGACATCCAGCGGAGGGATTAGCCCAACTGTCGATTTGATGTTTATTTTTTAAAACACCTGTGATGTGACAGCCTCTGGCAAAGGAACTCTAACCTTCACAGAGAGAGAGAACATTTCACTGCACATACTTGTATGAGCATGTGACGAATAAACCTCTTGAATCTTGGGAACTCCAAGCACACTCACTCATCCGAGATTAAAGATCACATGTTTGTGCTTGAGAGACTTAAGAGGCACATTCAATCAATTTCACTTTTTGGTTGATTTATAATTTGTCCTTTTGACTTATGAATGCTGAAATGCTGTGTAATGTATTTCTCCTCCCTCAGGTGAAGGTGTTTGGAGTGCAGCTGGAGAGCCTTCCGCAGTATAACATTGAACATGGAGGCGTACCAAGGCAAGTGGAGAAAGCTTGTCTAAAAAAATCCAGCAAATCCATTTAGACCCGAGGCAGATTCTACAAATCGTCTCTGTCGGATGGAATTCTCCTACTGTATGTCCAAAACTTACTTTTCAGGATTCTAATGCAAAAGTAGCAGATCAACAAGCTCAATGCGCTAGGTACTTTTATGTGATGCTATGATGTGATCAAGTAGAGCATTCATGTAGACAAAAGAGAGGAAGGAGTGCGTCTGTTTGGCCAGAGTAGAAAATTAAAAATCTCCAACAAGGTGCTCTTTGGTTTGGTACAACTGGGCGACAGAATCGATGCAAAAAAAAGGAGACCAAGGCACTCTTGTAGAAAAATAAAAAGGCCTTTAATTTAGGACCCTGATGAAGGCAGTTGTGCCACAACGCGTAGGCACATTTTAATTATTGCAATGCATTAGCCACTTTAACCCATTGATGCCTGAGGCCGAATCTGGGAACGCCTTCTAGGGCCTGACCTAAGGTTTCTAAAAACCTTCAAATTCTGATTAATTTTTTAAATAGTTATGTTGCTACATGTATAGCAATAGCTGATGAGACGCAGAGAGTGCGCCGGCATCAAGGGTAGAACAACGTATACGTTGCATCAGGCATCAATGGGTTAAATGAAAGGCTTTTTATTTTTCTACAAGAGTGCCATAGTCTCTTCCTTTTTTGCATATGGCATTAATTTATTGGAGGAAAAAACCCAAATATGGAGATAAGAGGTTTCTTCCCCGGCAGGAATGAAATGCCTTCTGAATCTTAAACGGTTTTCTGAAAAACCTACGTTTCTACATGGCTAAAAAGACACTGATGCTTTCCAGAATTGAACGGTATAACATGACCATAACGCTTTCCAGGTTTTAAAATGGCTAAACGTTTTTTTGCTGTTTTTATTTAATTTGTAATATGCTTTCTCAGGTTTCTGGTCGATGCCTGCATGATGCTGCTGGCGCACGTAGACACGGAGGGTCTGTTCAGAAAGTCGGGTTCCATTGTTCGTCTGAAAGCACTCAGGGTGAGTGATGGCTTGCTTTGACCTTGCTTTCATTTGGGGACCCCGGGAGAGGTCTAGATCAGGGGTTCTCAACGTTTTTGGCCGGGGACCCCCTGAAATGCTTTGGCAATGTCTCGGGACCCCCGCCCCGCCCCCTCCCGACCCCCAATATAAATTGACTGCTACAATAACCTTAAACCATTTTGGGCAGGAACCCCTTTTGGTGTTTTAAGCATTATGTTATAATTTAGCTATTGAAAAATAGCAGATCTACAAGCTCATCGTAGCGCGCCACCGAGTGGCGCGCTACGAGCTTGTAGGTCTGCTTTTTTTTTTTTTTTTTTTTTTTAAATTTGGGGACCCCCTAAAATAATTTGGCGACACCCCGAGGGGTCGCGACCCACGGGTTGAGAACCCCTGGTCTAGATGCAAACATTGTTTCAGTTCAAAACAATGCATTTTTGTGAAGTGACACCGTCAAAGTATAAATTAACCGTGAGTAACACAATGGGGGGGGCATTGTTTCGGCCAGGCCAAGCTGGATGCGGGCGAGGAGTGTCTGTCCACTGCGGTTCCCTGCGACGTGGCCGGCCTGGTGAAGCAGTTCTTCAGGGAGCTGCCGGAGCCCGTGCTGCCCGCGGAGCTGCATGAGGCCTTTCTCAAGGCCCAGCAGCTGACCGCCGAGGCAGACCGCACCGCCGCCACCTTGCTGCTGTCCTGCGTACTGCCCGACAGGAACCTCGGCGTGCTGCGCTACTTTTTTGACTTCCTCCACAATGTGTCCAGCAGGTAATATTAGACCGATAAAGTGTGTGAGTTTTTTTTTAAAACAAATGAATTGTTTTATTTCATGGCTTAATCTTACATTAAATGTCCACACATTACAGCTCCACTACGCATTTAAAAATGTCTGTCTGACCTTCAAGAATATTATATTTTTATCTGAACTTTAAGTAGTAGGGCAGACAGTGAGTCAATACTTGTCAGTGTTGTGTTTATGGGTACATTTACTCTATATTTTTATATCTTTACTATTTGGCCAGTTTTTTTCTTGTGTTTTTATGTTTTCTTCTATGCAAGAAGATCAATGCACCAAGTACAATACATAGATGCCGATTCTAATTGTACTCAGAGTCTGTGATTGCTGTGTTTGTTCCAATTAAAATACATTTCTGATCTTGTACGATAGCATGAACCATCCAGACCCCTCCGGTCATCTGGGAAACAAAGGCCTGCTTTCTGTCCATACAACAAAAAATAAACATGGGGAAGCAGCACTTAGTTTTTATGCACCACATATCTGGAACAAACTCCCAGAAAACTGCAACCAAAGACCTTTCTGTTTGCCTTTTTCTTTTCTCTTCTCTTCTGCACTGTAACTATATTCTATTTTACTTTTGTTTTAGGAATCTTAATGTATATTTATGTTATTTTATAACTGTGTTTCCTTTGAATGCCTTGTTGTTGAAATGTTTTCTATAAATCAAACTGCTGTGCCTACCCCATAGGAGTGCAGAGAACAAGATGGACAGCAGTAACCTATCTCTGATCCTTGCTCCTAACCTCCTCCACTCTGGAGAGGGAACTGACAAGATGAATGCCAGCACAGAGAAACGCCTCAAGCTGCAGGCAGCAGTCATCCACTGCTTCATTGAGAGCGCTCAGGACTTTGGTATGACCCTAGTCTAGAGTAGACGACTCACAGTTCATTTCTAAAACAATGCCATTAACACAGTGTTCTCAACCTTTTTCACACGGACTACCATTTGATGACATTTAGCCTCTCAGAACCAAGACTTCGAATATTTTGTTGTCGTTGGATAAGATTTTGTCCGCAATAAGAGACCACAGGCACACATTGATCAAAATAACAATTCTTCTACATTCTCTAATTGTGTAGTGTTTAACAACACTTTAATTCTTGAGGGCATAAAATGAAACCAAACGGACCTATATGGGTCCATTTGGTTTCATTTTACACTCGCGAGTTAAAGGTCCATTTGGTTACCAACTCTTTCATCATTTACCTGGAACCCCCTCAAAGACAACTAGTGGTCCCCGGACCACTAGTTGAAAACCACTGCATTAACACATTAAGACCTGAGGCTGATTCTACAAATGCCTTCTTAATCAGTAGTTCTCTCACTTTCAACTAGATTAAAAACAAAGTTCAGATCTTCAAATAGACGATCTACAAACTAAGTTGGATGCTATTTTTGCAGAATATTATTGAATGTATATGCTATTATGGCAAGGCCACAGCTTATTGGCCATGGTTGTAATCGTTTACCACTGTTGTACAAGCTGTTTGCACTGCAGTCAGTGGTATAATATGTTTACCCACAAAACAAATGTATTATCACAAATTAATTAATATACATACAATAAATACAAGCGTCATATAATTGAAAGTTTTAGCACATTTTAGAAATGTTTACATGATCCATCACTAACACATTTTGACTACTAAATTTAATTGTTGTACTGGTCTGTGTGATAGGTGTGTTACCACAGTTCCTCATGGAGAAGGTTCCAGCCATGCTGGGCAGTGAGGCCAGCGTTCTGTCACCTCCTCAAGACGGACCCCAGGAACTCGACTCAAACTCGGGGATGAAGAGGAGACGTAGGCGCAGCTTGGGAGGTATGGCCCGGAAATTGCCTGAAAACATTTAGAAACCGATATTTAGAACCAATAAACAACTTTTTTTCTCCTTTTTTTTAAATATTTCTTATGTATCAACGAATAGATATACAAGGTGTCACTTTATTTTATTTTTAATAATCGTTCATGAATTATAATTGAAGCAAAAGTTTTAAATAATTGTGATATTGTTTGAAGTCATATTGCCCAACCTTTGACAGGGCATGTAATTTATCGTATTCAATGCAGATGTAGCCATCTTAAAATGGCTTCAGTCAAGAGATGCTATATATGGTTTGGTTTGTTTCACATTTCAGATGTGGTCAATGGTGCTCTGAATAAGTTAAAAACGAACAGAACACCGACAAATAGTCCCCAGTCAGACAGATATGGTAGGTATAGAGGTCTGGTAGTGTTTTCCGCCTGTTCAACCCTAGCATAGACTGACACGTAGCATGATGACATCTAGCTCGCATCCATCACATTTTCATGAGCTTGACTGTAATTGCAATTGATTCTGAAGTTCACAACTGCCTTGATAATGAATGATGCGTTTGATTTGAACAATTGAATATTGCCTGATGGATTTGGGCTGCTTCGCTCTTTGTCTTGTCTGCCTTGTCATTCGTGTTAATCTTCCTAGTAGTACAGCGGATTACCAAAAAATTGTGCACTTTTTCAAAAAAGCATGAAACTTTTACCATAGTTAGATGATACCATGAGGTGTATTTTCAGATGTGGAGTCAAGTCAGATTTGACCCCTGAGGCCCGGTAGAGCATAATATGTGACCAATACCCATAACATCCTATATAAGGCAAAAAAGTCCAAATTTCATCATTCTTTAAGTAGAATGTGACATATGAAACTAGGGTGATTTCATGATGCTGAATCCATTCCAAGCATTAGTTTTGCAAAAAAACACTCATTGGGCTAAAAACGGCCAATGCCGTCATCACAAATTGATGATGCCAGCACATTTGGGCAAGTGGGCATGGCCGTTTTAAGCCCAATGAGTGTTTTTTTGCAAAACTAATGCTTGGAATGGATTCAGAATCATGCAAACACCCTAGTTTCATATGTCACATGCTACTTAAAGAATGATGAAATTTGGACTTTTTTGCCTTATATAGGATGTTATGGGTATTGGTCACATATTATGCTCTACCGGGCCTCAGGGGTCAAATCTGACTTGACTCCACATCTGAAAATACACCTCATGATATCATCTAACTATGGTAGAAGTTTCATGCTTTTTTGAAAAAGTGCACAATACCTCTTGTATTGGGGTATAAGCCGCTGTACTATAGTGCTTCAACATCTGCTCGTCGTCTACTCTTACTTAATATCTTGGTGCAGAATGAGCTTGTGGATGTGATCAAAAGGAGATCATTAAATCTTATTGTGCTGTTGGTGCAGCCATTGATTGATTCTTGTATGATTTCTGCCAGTCTTTTCCTCTGCAACTCCTGTGATTGCAACGCCCAACTCCAAGCGAAAACAGACCGTGGAAACGGGTCAAAGCTTTGGATTCTCAAACAAGAAACGTAGATCCATTAAAAAGAACCTGGGTATAGACTTACTTCCCAACACTCTGTTCAGTGGAACCTCCACTCCCGGATCAGGTATGGATGTTTGGTCAGATGGGCTGTCTGTTGTTCGTGTTTCCACTGCACATCTGACGGGCAGTATTTGAATATTGTTGCCGTTACTTTCTTTCATCATTGCAGCGTGTGGTGGTTCCTCTGAGGTCCTGGACTCCTCCCATAACGCCATGTCTTCAGTAGGGAAGTCCAGCAGACAGTCTGCAAGGAGGAAGAGCAGACGGCTGAGCAACAGGCATGCAGTCAACAGGTATTCTATTTATAATCATAGTATATTATAAAGGTTTCCTTTCAACATGATCCCGACTATCCATTATTAGGAAAGTCATCATAATACCAGTGCCTGATTTGTTATTAATTATAGATCCCATCCACCGCAGTTCTAAGAAAGCCCCGCTGTGGCCAGTAGTCACTGTTGACACTTATGTTTTGAGGCAATTAAGGTTAGGTTTAGTTGAAAAATGATAATTGCCCAGACTTCTTCAACAAAGACGGCGAAAGCAAACATTCTTTGTTCGTTACTATACATACAATTGTATGGTACAAAACACTGAAATCCTTAAACCAGAAACCTAAACCTAACCTCAGTAAAACTATACCCAACCCTAACCTCAGTAAAAAAAAGTATGCCTGTCCGGGAGCCAATCGGACATGGTAAGGCGGGTCTAACCTAGAACGTTGGTGGGATTCACTGTCTTTTATGTATAATATATAAATGAGAGAACTGGGATAATAAAGGTATCTATCCATACATTATCTGATTCATTACATTCATCTGCTTAATCTTTCAGAGTGGAGTCTGGAAAAGCTGGTTGCTTCTCTCCCAAAGTCAACAAGAAAGAAGCACCTCGCAAGACTCTACGTTCACGTTTTAGCCTCGGGAAAAGCAGCAAAGAAGCTGTAAGTGTGGTTGCCTGAAAAATAAAAACCCCAAAAACATTCACATTCCAGATAAACAAATGACAAATTGCTCCAAATCAATGTAGTTTCAATTAATTATATTAATCAAAATCTCATATCTAATATCTATGCATGCATGGTGCAATTTGTCGGGTACAGTGTTGCACTGTAGCACTTTTGTTGGAATTTATTTGCATTTGCTTGGTTTTTCTTAGTGGGACTTAAAATATAGTTAAAATAATTAATATTTAAAATAATGTGAGCATGAACTTCAGGTTTTTGCATTTATGATTGTAAAAAATATCACTTGTAATGTAAATCTTACAAGCCATGACTCATTTTTTGTTTCTCAATCCTAATTTTGTAGGATGTGTTTTAACATTCAGACTGAAATAATGTAATATTACACCAGATACTTAAACAGCTTGCCGTGGTTATGGGTACATTTAGATGGGGAAGTGTAAAGAGACAGGAAATTAGGACAGAGAGAGAGAGAGGAAAGACCAGAGAGGCCACTAGAGCAGAGAGAAAGAGACTTGCACGTTGGATTCCTACTCGGATCCTTGTGATTCACAAGGCTTGCACTAGCTGTCTGAGCTACCCCTTGGGGACATTTTCTTTTGCGTTATTCTGTATATTTGTGACTTAATAAAATTGTTCATGAGCAACAAACCCAATAATCTCGTTTCTTCTGAGTGAACGTGATCACCCTCTGAAGAACTAACTGAAAAATTCACAGAATTAACACGATGCATTGCACTTGTTTAACATCTGTAGGGCTCTTTTTAACACAACTAACAAAAGTTTAATCTCTTGATCTACTCAGTAGAATCCTTCATCTTTTATTTCTCATTTCCATGCTGCTGACAAAGGGAGCCGAGTCCATTGGCTGGCGACTTGCCACTCAGGAGAGCACCACCAGTTTCCTCCCCACCAAAGACAAAGACTTCAGCCCGGCTTTCCTGCATAAGGGAAGCGAGTCCAAGAGTGAGTTTGCACAAAGAAGTCAATCGGCTTTGAGGTTTCATGAAGTTCATAATGCTGCAAATGATCTTAGACTGATGCTACTTGCCCTCTCATCTCTGTAGGTTCCAAGTACTTCAGTAAGTCTGAAGATAACCTGCTGACGCCCCAGTGTGACATAAGCACCCTCCGGACCTCGTGGAGCGACGAGACGCCCGACGGAGTCCAGGTGTTTGGCGGCGGATCCTTCACAGACACCCCCATGACTCGGGGCCTCAAGAGCAACTACTACTCCTCTGAGCCGGCCATCATGGTATCCAAGCCTCCACTGGGGGTCAGCCTTCCCAAAACGCTGTGCTGTGCCTCCAGTGCAGAGAGCCTGGAGAGCGAGGTCGCCGAAATGCACACCCGGAGTGGTCAGACTCTGCTCAAGATCAAGACGACCTTGGCAGAAGCCGCCGGTGACCTGCGATCTGTCGCACAGGACCTCGACGGCGGCCGCTGTGGGGAGAACCTTACCAAACCCTCTGAGAGCGTCTTAATGCCACCGCCACAGACTCCTATACGGCAAGTTCAGTCAACAGAGACATGGCAGCTGGCTTATGACCAAAACATCACCTTTGGCCAGATTGAAATTGCCCAGTTGTCTCCTTTGCATATAGACAGTGCACTATTTGACATGGGCACATTTTACACTCCGGTTAAGAATGGCGATGAATCCTCCCTTTGCGCTGTTGTCAGCAGCCAAAATGCTACTAACTCTGTAGCCAGACAGACGAGGGATGAGATTGAGAATATGAACAGCAGCAGACTGATCGATGCCTTGGACATCCAGAGTCCCGCTCACTTCAACCTGGCCATCTCGGCGGGCTCGCAGTCCACCCCATGCAGGCCAGGCCCGGAACTCGCCGATGAACGTTCCATGCCTCCCGAGCGCAGCAACGTCAATTTGCCTACGAAGGTCTCTGCCAAAGCCCAAGAACAGCAGCCACCTGAATTGCAGGACAGCCTGAAGACCCAGAGGCTCAGAGTGCTCGACCACGTGCAGCGCTTCAACCAGCTCACCATTTATTCTCCCAAAGACTCCAAGGGTAGAAACATCAGGTCGCCCCTCAAGTTCCAGCGTACCCCCGTGCGCCAGTCTGTCCGCCGTATCAACTCGCTCCTGGGGGACAGCAGAAATCCCTCCAGCCTCAGAAGCCCCGTAACAAAGTCAGTGAGCATGGAGAGTTTTCTCTCCTCTGGCGCTCGGCTCCAGCTATTACCACCACCGGGACCGTCCCACTCTGACACGGTTCGTGTCATAAAGAAGCTGCCCCCTCCGGTCCCACCCAAAAGGCCCAGCACCTTGGCCCGTAGACCCAGAGTCACGCAGAGCACACGCCCCTGTGCTCTAGGTGACATGACCAACAAGATCCAGCAGCAGTCCTCTGTCCTGGCCGCCGGTAAGAAGAAGGTTTCAGTGGAGACTCGGGTGCGACAGGTTACAGAGAAAGATGTGTGTCATTACAGAGGTTCTCCTCGGAACCCTCTCAATCAAACGAGGCTGCTGTCTGCCACCAAACCCATCGATCTGTAGGCTAGTAGTTTGACTACATTTTGAACCTTAGGTCGTGTCCCTACACAGTCAAATCCTCAGTTCAGTGTTCACCACTTATTTTCTTTTCACAAAACATTTTTTTAAACCGTTGATCTATGCTGTGCATTGTGAGCTTGTAGTTCTGTAATGAGAGAGACATTTTTTTGAAAATGCTCGCATATACAGTAACGTGCCCAAAATAGGGGTGACAGTATTAAAGTGGTTCATTGAACCCTTAGGAGTACATTTTTGCACCAATTAAGGTACCGGATTTGTACTGTGTGTATATACTATGCAAGACCTCCTTGGCTTGTGAAACTAAGTCTTCAACACATTCCTTCTTTGATTAACCAGGAAATACATATAATTTATTTTCAATTTTATTTGCTTTGTATGTAGGGTCTACTGGGAGAAATTGTTGCCTTAAACATGTTTTACTTTAGTTTGGGTTTAGGAGCTTAGCAATATTGAAACATATCAGCCTAAAACAAAGTGTTTTGGGTTTGTTTTTAGCTTGGTATTAGATTGTAGCGAATAAGCCTAAAGATGTACTATTGATGATGGAATGAATAACTGGACGTTTTGGGATTTTTAGCTTGGTATTAGATTGTAGCGAATAAGCCTAAAGATGTACAATATTGATGATGGGATGACTGGACGTTTTGGGATTTTTTTCCCCTTTTATGCTTGCCTTTTATTTATACATTTTATGATACTTGGACAATTGCTAAAAGAACTGTTTGTTGAAGAGAAGGAGAAAAAAAATAAACTTGTGTTAAATCAATATTTTCTCAATGTTGCTGCTTTTTCTTAAGGTACATTTACTGGACTTTCATCTCAATTTTATTGAGCAGTATTCTGGACTTGATTTGATCAAACATGCAAGTAACTTAAAATGGAATCGGAATGGGGGAAAAAACCCATTAGACATAACAATGGGAATGGATAACTCCATTAACTCCAACCCATTCTGGATAATTTATCAAATATCAAGAATTGTACACAACTCCTAATTCTCTTATGCATATAATGTATACTCAATTTATCTGGTTAAGTTGCACACAAGTCACCCTGATTGCAAGTGCAACCCACATAGTCACCCAGTGACCCAAAAATCCAACACATTCAAGTGTACCCCATTCCTTTCTCTTATATACATTATTTCATAGATCTTTGTGTTCCGATAAAAAAACAGTGATTAAGGTGAGTCTTTATCACCCTGAGGGAATTAAACCATAGAGCTATGGGCAGGGGCGTAGTTAAGATTTTTGGTTTGGTAAAAATAATTATAATAAATTAAATCCCAGGTGTATCCATATTCTTGGTAGTCTAAAATAGCTGATATACAAGCTCACAATGCATTAATGCATTGTGAACTTGAAGATCTGCTATTTTGGGCAAGGGAATTTGGTATAGGTGGCTCCCCCACTTCTACAAATATCACTACACCACTGGCTATGGTTTAAACATGAAAGCAGTTCATTATTCCCTTGGTTTGGATAAGGGACTGTTGTTACCTGTTATATCCACAAGGGGGAGTCCTACAACCATTATTTGATGGCAGCTGCAGCACACCAATATGTCAGGCTGACATTGTCTAACATGCACACTTGTAGCTTAATAATAGGTCACCCTGATCCTACCGACTAATAGAACCAAAGCGGTCAATTGGTTATTAGCCATAAGAAAAAGCCGGTTATTTTATTGGAGTCATTTGAACACATTTATTTGATCCATTCTGAATAGGTTCCATCACTAGATTTCTCTAGTGATAGAACATTGGACTGTATAAGGTGGATGTAGCTGCTACTGTACATGCAATAGCCAACTAAACTGTTCATACAGTGTAGGCCTACATTTTATTATTTTAATATCAGTAACAATAAACTCAGAATCGGAATTTAGGCCACAGAATAGATTAAGCAAAGGTTAACATTATGTGGGGCTTGATATCCTTCCTTTAATTAAACACGTATATTATTTATAGGCCCAGTAAAATATGTTTTCTTAGAGCATAACAATAATGGGGTGAGAGGTCAACATCATATTGTTTTAGATTTGTTTGTATTTATTTATTTACTCACCATGTTGAGAAGCTTGCATGTCTTTGAAGTTCATCTTCAAATATTTCCAGTTCTTGTTGGACAACTAGAGTTGATCAGTGTCGACAGGCGAAACCGTCGTACGACAAAAGTATAAATTAGGCTTAATAGTTTGCATTGTAGGCCAAAGTGTCCTGTCTGTCCTCCTAGGCTATACAGCAGACATGCAGGACGTAGCCATGTGTTTAGCAGATGGGAAGCGCTGCGCGGTGAATATGTTTCTTATGTGGGAAAGGATGTTGCTGCTAATGCACTAACATTTTCACTTTATAAGTCCAAAATATAAACGGTATAGCGACTGCCATTCTGGTCTAAACAAGGCGCACGAAGAGCTGCTAGTAGGCTATAGTCTAAATTGGCTAATCATCTACACATTTTATTTACAAAAGAACGGTGTATATAGGCCTATATCACAATAATAGGCCTATACTGTATATGTGTCCTAGATTCGATGTTTTTTTTCTATACCATAACCATGCATTCCTAGTTAAATAGACTGGCTGAAAATATGAATTCGGCTAATTAATGATTAGTCCTATATAGCTTGGAGCTTAGAGCCCACATTTTTGTATAATAGCTTTATTATCACCACCAATTTTTGTGGAAAACTAATGGAGCATCTAATTGTTCAGGGATTTTGCTGGACGAACTATATGTTTGTTTTAAAGCTGAAAATTGACTTATGCGCATGTTTGCAATAGCTTTAGATTTTAGAGTTAATCGTCCTTTATACCTGCATGCCCTGTTTTGAAAACAAAACGAAATAGGCCTACACATGTGCAAGACTCAGGTATAGGCTAAATATTTAATTGGATTATATATATATATATATATATATATATATATATATAATTAACTGGTCTTGGTTGGCCCTGGCCTGAACCAGCGAAGCCCTCGGTGTGCGCTCTTAATTGCTTCATATCATATCTGTTAGAGGACTCAGGATATAATATATATAGCCTAAAATATATAGATTAACATACATGTTAAACATCACATAATAATAATGTATAGGCCTATGTCAAAGAAACCACGATTGCATAATTCTCAAATTATATATGCGATAACATTGTAAATAACGGTTCCTTATGGCTAAATTACGGCCAGTGATCGACGACGCTGCAAGAAAAAAGAAAAAAGAAAAGTCCAGACAAGGCAGACATGCATGTTTTTCGAAATGTAGCCTATAGCCAGATCATAGTGCACTTGGGGATTGTCACGTCTAAATCTTTTGGGACATCACATCATGAATCCAGCCATGGTCCACCCTCCTGTGCAGTTGCCAGTGGTGGAAAGTAACTAGTTAGTAATCCATTTCCTTTACACCAGTGGTTCCCAAACCTTTTCATGTCAAGGACCCCCAAATTGGCACTAATTAGGCCGCGGACCCCCATTTGAAAAGATATGCATAATGCCAGGGACCCCTGGCATAAGAGAAGATTTTATGGCTCTAGCAGCAATCTCAACCCGTTTAATTTCAAGGACCCCCAGTTTGACAAGCATATTAGTCTACAGACCCCCGTTTAATGGTATTTCTATCTCTGGGACCCCATGCGATTTATATTGTAAAATCAATGTTAATTTAACTCTGAGAGTGTACAAATGGAACAGGGTCCATTTGGTCCCATGTGTACACTCTCAGAGTTACAGACCCATAAGGGTCCACTTGGTTCCAAACTATCATTTTGCTGGGGACCCCCTGGAACTCCCTCAAGGACCCCTGGGGGTCCCCAGACCCCACTTTGGGAACCACTGCTTTATACTCCATTACATTTCAGGATAAAATATTGTAGGCCTACTTTTACTCCACTATAACAATTACTTGAAAACTTAAGTTTCTAGTTACTTTGATTTTGATTGATTATTATTACAACGCATATTAACCACTTCAGCCTTGATATGTACTTCTAGAAGCATGTAGATCTGCTATTTTCAAAATATCTCTATGCATTTTGAAAACTTGTGAAATTGGAAATTCTGCACAGCGATTAGCCTAGTCTATTCTTTTGGTGGCCTATACTATAAAGCTATACATTTACAGAACGTTTACTTGTAACAAACTATTTTTTACATTGTGGTATTGATACTTTTACTTATAAGTAAAACAAAAAAGAGAATGCAAAGTGAGTATAGGCCTATACTTCTTCCATCACTGCGTGGTTGCGCAGTGTTTTCTTGAAGTATGGGTTTAGTTCAGGCATGGAAGAGTGCTGAGGAGGGAGGGAGGGAGTCAGGGAGGGAGGGGTCGGATAGTTTTGATTTCCCCCCACATCCATCCGAGTCTTAGCCAATAATGTAGAGGGATGGTGTTGTGCACATCTCAGCTGGCAGACATTTAAAAAGGAGACAGTCCGGCGCTGGAGCAATTTGTATTAAAAACCCCCACCAGGCTCCGCGTATGGATGGCCCCGCCGCTCGTCTCCCTCCCATCCAGACAGACACCCACCACCACCAGACACCACCAGTGCTGCTATAGCTCCTCTTTGACCGCGGACAGTCCACATTATTAGCCGGAGTTATTAGGCGATCTCCTCCTCGGAAGCACTTCTATATAACGGGCCCACGGGATCTTCTGATTTGTGGCTCTATTATACGTGGATGCTCAACACAGGTTAGTGGATTTGGAAAGGCATGCTATACTACTACTATCCTGGACCATGACTGTCTTTAAGTAATGTCTATTGAATTTGTTAGACGTCAATAAGAGAAGAAACGATTTATCAGGAGAAATGTCAAGGAGACAAGGACATATAACACAACACAGTCGTGAGACTTCATTTCCAGGGTTAGGGTATAGCCTATATATTAAGTTCAAGTTCAGTATAGGCTTCTCCCTGCATGGAAAATAGAAACAAATATTATTTTTAAATATACTTGTCTTGAACACGATCATGGATGGTCACGACTCCCTAGTCAACATGATTGAATAATAATAATAATAAAAAGGTTATGCTTATACGTTGTTGTATCCATGCGTAATGCACAGTGCGAGGAAAGATCGCATGATGTCTTTCCTGTTGTAGCATTTCCATCTCCAACAGCCAGAACGTGTCAAATTAGGAGATGATTATTATTAATTCTATATTATATCCTCGTTCCTTCCACAAGTAAATTCAAACTATAGTTCTAACTGTGCGTAATTACGCAGCGTAAACCTTTGGGTTGTTGTTGTGTGTATAGCACAGTGTGGTGTGGGGTCCTTGAGGGGGTCCCAACCAACACCCGAAATACATGATTGATATAGAACTAAAACCTTGTAGGTTTTGGTTGTATTGGTTATATAATGGGTAGTCTTTGTCAGTTTGACTGCTATCTTATATCTCCTGCATGCTCAGAGACAATACACTAAATTGAACCAAATGCACCCGGTCCATTTGGTTCCATTTACTGTCAGAGTTACAGCATAGGCTGGTCGGCTCAATTCAGAACCCCCTAAAGGAACCCCGAGAGTCAATTATGGAATCAACTTTGAAAGCCACTGCCCTATCGGACCAAATCATGTATTTACAATTAAAATAGTGTGGTAATGTAATGTATAGATAAAACATCTAGTCATGACGGCCTAATGCGTATGGGTGTTGTACACTTTGAACATCACTGCCGGTCTTTCTTGTCCATCGACACTCCAACGGTGTTGAAACGGACGGTAAATAAAATAGACTACAGGCGGATTAATCATTCCCTTGTCCGTCCCCGACCAGGATGGCGAGCTCAACGCGCATCCTCCGCGGCACGACGCGCCTCCTCTGCGGCGTGCTGTTGATCCTGAGCCTGCTGTCCTCTCCCGCGGCTTCCAAGAGGAACCGGCCGGGCTCGCAGGCCGGCGCCATCCCTCATCCCGACAAGAACAACCCGAACGAATCGGAGCAGCAGCCGCAGCCTCCTCCTCCTCCCCAGGCCGGAGCAGGAACAGGAGCAGGAGGAGGAGGAGGAGGAGGCGGAGGCGGAGGAGGAGGCTCGTCCAGGCGGAGGCAGACACAACCGCCGCCGTCGTCATCCGCCGCCGAGGAGGTGCTGGAGTCCAGCCAGGAGGCGCTGCACGTCACGGAGCGACGCTACCTGAAGCGCGACTGGTGCAAGACGCAGCCGCTCAAGCAGACCATCCACGAGGAGGGCTGCGTGTCGCGCACCATCATCAACCGCTTCTGCTACGGCCAGTGCAACTCCTTCTACATCCCGCGGCACGTGCGCCACACGCGCGAGCACGAGGAGGGCGCCTTCCAGTCGTGCTCGTTCTGCAAGCCCAAGCGCTTCACCACCATGACGTTCACCCTGAACTGCCCCGACCAGCAGCCGAGCACCAAGAAGAAGCGCGTGCAGCGCGTCAAGCAGTGCCGCTGCATATCCATAGACTTGGACTAAGAGAGAGAGAGAGAGAAAGAGAGAGAGAGAGGGCGAGAGAGATAATGTGATGACTTTTTGGTCTTCTTCAACGACTGGATCAAGGCAGGAAGATTATTAGCCCCTTTCGGGGCCCTTTGGTTACCTTTTCTGTATTTGGGACGTCGGTAACCAAAGGGTGCCGAAAGGGGCTAGATGAATATGCACACGCCTATCTCCATCTCTCTGGGGATATGTTCCGCTCGCGAGGACAATTTCCATACAGATAGTCAGATAGAGCATGCACTCAAGTCTCTGCTAAAGTTACACAGCGTGTGTGGATCAGATGTGGGCATGCACGTTGTAAAACAGACTTTTGAACAGGTCTATTTAACATTTTATTTCCTCACCAAACTAGAAAACGAGAAACATTGTTGCACGGGGACTCGGGGAGCTGTCTGAACATGGAATGGGCACGTTTTTACGCACGGCACTCACACGCATAAATCGGACTGTTTGTTTTATTTAAGTAACTTGCCGTTATGGGCAAACATAACCCCACCATGCATTGTGACATGAAACTTCCCGTCCACATGTGTAACTAATTCTGTAGTCGTGCGTGTTTATATAATGATTGCTTAATGGGTAGTTTCCACTATGTGGAGTATGATGGACGAGTGGCGATATAATTCAATGCGATGGGATGCTATGACATGTAAAGTGTTCTTAATTGATTCCTGTTGATTGATGTCCAGTAGGCTAGCATATAGCACAGAATAGAAATGTGCAGGGCGATTTTTTTGTACGTTAATTCATGCCCTCAAATCGTTATATCAGGCAATGCTCTTTTGACGAAAGCGTACAATGTACATGTCTTGGTTTAGGCCTATAGGATATTATTAAATAGTTGTAACATAAAGCCATCATTAATGTTGCCGATTTATTTTCTCACAGTAAGTTCATCTTGTGGGGGAGTCTGAATGGTTTGGATACTGTACTTCTTTAGGTGTCAAAGTTAAGGTGCAACAAAGTGCTTACAATGAAAGAGACAAATCATCTTTTGTCATTTACGGTTTACGCATCACCCAAAGTATCAAATAAAACCGTATTGCCAAGTGTTCTCTTCCCTTGCTGCGGTTTATACACGTTTATAGCTTTCTTACGTGTTGGAAATACATTTATTATTAAAGCATGGACATTTACGAGGAAAGAGGGGGAAAAGAAGAGATTACTTGCAGCCCCGAAAATGTTTCCAGCCTCTTCGACCGACGTCATTCAGGTTCTCACTTGACTTGACTTCTGTCAGGATTCTGAAAGAAAGGCTATATTGTCCTGTACTTGACAATGTGGCGTGGGTATATATGTTTTTACACCCAAACATTTATTATGACAAACAATATTCCTTACAGTATCAATACATGCTGCTTTGAGATGTATGGAGCACCAGTGCATGCCCCTATAAAGCAATTACATTTTCTCCCCAATCAAAGGGGTTTCAGCAGTTGTGAAAATCCCTTGCCCAGTGGAGGGAATTGTTCAAAGTTCATAAGGCATTGCACATCTTTTTAGGATATCATTTCCCATGGCCTGTTCATTTTAAGACTTGCTGTCAAATTATCCACACAAACCTTTTTTTTAATTGAATAGTGAACCCACATCTAAAAATAAATATCCCAAGACTCAAGTCTCCCAGATGAATATAATCACCTTTATTTGGCTTAACCGGCTCCTGCTTCTGAAAGTAGGTAAAGTGTATAAAGTAGGCTAGACAGAATAGGAAAAGTTGTGTCAACACATCTTTCCATGCATGGAATACTTCCTCCAAATGTTTCTTTTAAGACTTTGAAGGATAAATGCATGTTTGAATCCATTTCTTTGATGATTGTACTTTTTAAAACAATGACATTAAATGATAGTACACAAGAGCTGCAGTGAGCTTACATGGTCACTGGACAGTATAGGCTACAGGCTGGAACAACTTCTAGATCCGCTTGAACACATATAGGGTCAAACATTTAAACGTTGTGAAATATCTCGTCTTCACACAACACGAATGACACAAGGGAGAGACTTCTAGGAGGGTGAAGCTTAATTTATAGCCCATCGCTCGCTGGTTGCCGACAAGTTCAGTTCTTGTCAGGAAGCGGCACCATTTTACGGAAAAGGCTATAAATTAGGCTTAAGACTAATACAAGGTGCAGTCTCGCTATAGATACTATAACCAATCCTGTGTATGATATCACAGATTTTCAGCTTATACACGTAATTGATTCTAATAACACAAAACAAAATATGTCTATCCATCTATCCACATGCAGTCCAAACAGAAAAGTAAAAAGCACCCTGACTTCTTTGTGTCTGCTGTTCAACCTGCAATTTGAGTTCTAAAGTAAATCAGGGATACATCTTGGCATTAACATTCAAGTAACGTCCACATGAAAGAGTACCTTCCATCCGTCAGCATCTTCAAGTCAGTTTACAGCAAAACTCATATAAAAATACACCCTCGACGGGAATAAAGCTGATGGTTTGTTTTGGCATAAAATAAACCTTTCTTTACATAAATAGAGGCTTATCCCCAAGCACCCAGGGACATTATTGTTTTTGTTCAATACCACGCTTGCATCTTACATAGTGAAAATAAAACATTTAGTTCAATAAATATACTACAGCTCTCTTAAAAAGTTAAACAAATCAAAAAGGATGCTTTCATCATGAGGCGGCACAATTCATACATCTTACCATTAGCAAGAAAATCATAATGCATAGGAAAAGAGGTGCCAAAAAGTGCAATACATCTGAATTATGTACACAGTTACCATAATGGGAATGTGATATATAGCTATAGCTACTACAGCTGTTGACACAGAGGAAAGTGCAGAGGACCATGATATACAGAACATAATATGACAATAACCGCATTCTTTAAGAGGGATTAACAAGTCTATATGATATATGCTTAATGTACTGGGTAGATTGCTACTGGGCCAACTAAGATCTGTCATTTTCTCTCCTGGTTATTTGTTGCTCTCTAGGCTATGAGCGTGAATGCCTGTCTCTGTGTGCGTGTGCGCACATGTATTTGGGGTCCAGGCCAGCGGACAGCTTTGCTGGCACTCTCCCAGGAGAGGTCAGTCTGGTGCAGTATACAACAGAACACACTCACCAAACATCCACCTAGTGGTTAGCACGCACATGATTTCATCTACAAATGTGTCTTTCATCTGGCCCAGATCAGATTCCTTTTACAGGCCCATATATCGGCAGATCATAACGCACGCTCCCCCCAGCTAACTCTGTAACACACGACATGAGATGTATTTACATGACTCGTAATGAGCCATGGTGGACGGAAAGCTGTTTGTTGAAGAGAGAACTACGTCGGCTATTGCTTTTCGAAACGGTACCTCTAATCATTCCTGGAATACTGCCTTCTGAGTTATCGCTTCTGTCAACAGTGACATTCCTTTGCGCAAACATCACCAGACAGACATATTTGTTTACATAACGTGGCTATAACACAGACTAGTGTGCAGTATTTGCATAATCTAAACTATGACATTTTGAATATACATTATTACATTAAAGCGCCATTCACGCTGAGCACTATAACGATAAAGATAACTATAAATAAATCGTTCACCATTATATTCTTTTTATAGTTGGTGTGAACTCTACC
Organism: Electrona antarctica; assembly: GCF_951216825.1. Taxonomy (NCBI): domain Eukaryota; kingdom Metazoa; phylum Chordata; class Actinopteri; order Myctophiformes; family Myctophidae; genus Electrona; species Electrona antarctica. The sequence continues at coordinate 37,115,816 of NC_136799.1, forward strand.
ATCCAACTTGGCTTAGAACATTTTTTAAAACTTGTATAGTGCTCAGTGTGAATGGCCCTTTAGTCTTAAACGCCGTCTCGTGTCACAACCTCCACAGGAATGAATAGGTTTTCAGCTCTGAGAGGATGTCCCGTGTGAGGTCATCACTGTGGATATACGTCAGCTGGAATGGTTGTGAACCCAGCCGATCCCATGTGACCTTTCACAAGCCGGGCACGCCAAAGGTCACGCCAGGCTGGACGAATGAGGTCGACCTTTGAGCTTTAGGACTCCCATCACTTTGGGCAGTGTCAGCCGTCGCGTCCCCACTGCGGGCCGACCGAGGCGTCTTCAGAGGAGGGGGTTTGTCTGTACCCTAAAGGCCCCCATGGGTTGGAGAGCAGTCCTCTCTCCAGGGACGTGGGGGTCCAGCCTGAGGGAAGCGACCCGCAGAGTGCATGTTTCCTGGGGAGGTGGCAGAAGGGGAGGTGGTGGTGTTCCTTGGTCAGTTGGTACCAGAGTGCTTGTGTCCGCTCCAGGTACGGCAGTGGGTCTCGTGAGGGTCCAGTGAGGTCTTTGGCCACTTAAATACTACTATATATACTTTGTTGACCAGGGGTCCCCCAGGGCTCTATCCTTGGTCCCCTAATTTCTTTCCCTTTACAAAGTAACTCTTCTCTGAAAACAGCCGATGTGTAAGCTCACAACGTATCAAAGCATACAGATCGGCTGAACGTTCGCCTATTCCATGCCAAAGTATGACCCGTTATTGACATGCCCAGAATAGGGATGCTTTGCTAGGGTTCAAGTGGTTATAAGGGGCACTGATTAAGGCGGTGCAGGTACACTATGAGGTATGAATCTGGGTCCGAGGCAGGTGGTGAGTGTAAGGAGGGGTCTTCTCCCCATCAGTCCTCCCCTCCCTCCACTCACGCTCAGCTGGAGGACACACTGGCTTCCTTCTGCCGTAGTCTCTCTTTCTGTTGGGAGAGAATCGAGAGAAAGGGTTGAGCTTCAAAGATGACCGTTTTCAACTCTAACCAGTGTTGATTTAGATTCAGCCATAGCCTTTTGAGTAACAATTAATTTAGTTTTAGTTTACGTTTTAGTCTAGTTTTAGTCAACTAAATATCATTTGATTTTAATATATAATATCTAATATAATATATCATTAGATTTTAATAAATATATTTAATAAATATAATTTAGTCAACTACAATTTTGATTTATTGTAGATTTTAGTGGACTAAATTCCAGACAAAAAAAGTATTTTGGCAGGCCTTGATGGCTGACAATATACCTAACCCTAGAGTTTTAGTCATTACAGCTTAATTTTCATTTAGTTTTCGTCAGTGAAAAAAAGGTAGTCGTCGGACATTTTTCGTCATAGTAGTCAACGGAAATCAACACTGAGTTCAGCTCTTACTAGACTGTTGGCGTTGGTCTTCTTGGTCTCGACGCGCTTCTCCGCTGTGATTTTCTTGATGTTTTCCTGGGCTTCCTTCAACCTATACGCGAAGAAGAACAAAGGGTTTAGCCCGATATCTGCAAGGTGTTTGTTACATCGACGTTCCGTCTCAAGGTCTTGGATTTGGTCATGAATAGGATCACTCGAATCGAAGAGGATCGTCCAAAAGTAAACTTGTCAACACAATACAGAGACACAGGAGAGTGAGCCTTCTAATGAGGACCTTCTCCTCAGGCCTGTCCTCACTCTAAAAGCACTAACTCTGCAGTATAAGCCTTCGGGGCAAGCATAGAAAATGCACCACACGCAAAAGCACACGCGCACGCACTCACACACACCACGGCACTGACCCTCAGAGTCTGTGGCTAGTGAAAGCCCCACCAGTGTGCGGCTGAGGGCGGAGTGACAGTGGGTCGATGAGATAATGAGGCAGCTTTTAAAAACACTGGGGCTTTTATGAGTGTGCAAACAGTATTTAAAATAAAGTTAATTGTACATAAGCACAATCAGCTGTGGGTAATGTGGGACATGATTACCCAGTAAACAATTAAGAGAGAGCACATGGATTCACGGCAGCGCCGTGTGGAATCATTAAGTTCTCTGCAGAAAAGGGACGGATGCCTATGACAGTATGGACGGTGCGGACCGCAAAACTAAAAAAAACGATAACATGCAACCCACGTGCACTCTGACCCAAAAAGAGAGGCACGAATGATCCACTCAGGTTACAACACCAAAGTGTCGCACCATTTTGGGTGGTCAAGTTAGTGGCAGTTCATCTCATCACCTCTGTCCTGCTTAGCTCACCTCAAGCTAATCATGTCTGACGTATAACTCATATCTGTAGAGAATCAGCTATTTTAACTACTTAAAGGACAAATCCAGACAAAAACACACGTATCCTGAATCAGCTATAATCCTGTCCCAGCATACATGTTGGCCTTGAATTGTTTCATAGGTGTCCCCCTGTTTTACATTTTCACAGTAAAATGCAGATAGAATGGAGCTAGTTGGGGGCACGGTGGCACAGTCGGTAGTGCTGTCGCCTCACAGCTAGAAGGTCCTGGGTTCGATTCCCGCTTGGGACGCTGTGGGCGTTCTCCCTCCTCCGCGTCATCAGTGCCCATACCCGAGGCGGGGTTGGCGAAAGGGCCTTTCTGTGTGGAGTTTGCATGTTCTCCCCGTGTCCCCTAGGGTAGGTACCCTCACAAAAACATGCAGTAATCCTGGTCTCTAAACTACCTCCCCCTGGCCAGCCGGGGCACCTGATAGAGAACTGGTTGGAATAACGTGTTCCTTCCACACGCTACGTCCAACCGGGGAAACTCTCCCCTGTCAGGTGAAAATAAGCAGCTTGGACTCCTCATGCATAGAAGGAAGCAGGAGGTCAGTTCGCTGCCCCCCCCAGGTTGGCAGAGGAAGCGTAGCGCCAAGGATTACATTAGATAATTGACACTGGGTGAAAAAATGGGTTACAAAATCGTGGGATAAAAAATATTTAAAAAGAATGGAGCTAGTTGTCTTCATTCTAATGTAGCTCCAAACGTATTTCTCTCTTTTTTTTTTTTTTTAACTAATCATCTATTAATTGTGTCCTGATACTCACACATGTACCGTTTGTCACCCTTGAGATGCCGTTCATGACGAACAGTGCATGTGTGAGTACCAGGACACTATAAAAATAAAAAAATAAAACAAGCTCCATTCTAACTGCATTTTACTGTGGGAGGGGTGGGGAAAATGGAGAACAGGGGGCATCTATGAAACATTTCAAGGCCAACATGTATGTTGGGACATACTGATTCTGATTCAGGGTACATGTGTTTTGGTCTGGATTTCTCTGGGCGGGAACCTCTTTTGTTGTTTTACCCCTTCAGGCCGGGAACCCATTTTGGGGTCCTGTACAGTATTCAAAAACTGAAAAAATTGATGCTGCTATATAAATATTTGAAGTTTTTCAGAAAACTTAGGTCAGGATTTAGAAGGCCTTTTTAGAATCGGCCCCAGGCCTAAATGGGTTAAATTAAAGGATAGTTCACCCCCAAAATGACTTTCTTTCTATCGATTACTCCCCCCATGAAGACTTTAATTCATGGATATATTTTTTGTTTTTGTCGCATCCCTAAGCCAATAATTTGATGGCCCGCAGTGTTTACCTATGGAGACAACAAAGGAGACTCTTTGTGTCTCCATAGGGAACAACTGCTGGTCATCAATAGGGATCAATAGCGGAAAAAAGTCATTTTGGGGGTGAACTATCACCTTTAATATAGAAATAAAAAAAACAAAAAAGCAAAGGTTAGGCTCAAGTCTTGTTTTCCACCGTGATGCCTTTTAACATTACTCCAATGACACATCTTTACGGCCCCCAGAGCCCCCTGCTAGCGAAGCCAGCCGGCTGACGAGAGGGCCCGCTGTCCCTCGGTGGGATGCCCCTGCAGGATATGTCGCCTCAGGTCATAAATTCAGGTCGAAGGCTTTCAGACATGGGAACCGCTTCTTCTTGGCCCTGCCCGTTTGCCTTCTCTTTTCTGGAGCGACTCACTGGGAAGCTTCATGTCTCTCATGGAGAATTGAGTGTGGATTTGGCTGCGCGTCTGTTTGAGTTGTTAGCCTTGTGTGTAGAAGACGAGGCCAGACAGACAGCCGTGTGGCTGAATCGCATGGTGAGTGTCTGTCTCCTGGAGTTGGGAGCGCAGCTGTCAACATTGGCTCCAAACTCGCCCATAAACATGAAAAATAAACGACCCAAGTGGCATCTTAGTGCTTGCTTTCTTGTAGTTTCTAAATTAACCTCTTGCGTTCCCCTGGTCCCCTCGGGGTCAATGAATCGCCTTTAAGCCTTTCATTCTGACAGTCTAGGTCTAGGAGGACTTTCAACAGGCAGCAGCAACAGACAGTGAAATCAACATTATAGTGTTCAGTTCTCAACCTCACCAACCGAGAAGCCTCTGCATGATTGTATGTAGCCAACACACTGTTTTACACATTGGTTGATTCAATCTATTTATTTTTGTCTCCACCAGGCCGAAGGCATGGGGAGAGAGTATGTTTTGCACTCCGTCCGTGTGTGTGTGTGTGTGTGTCCGTCCGTCCTTCCGTCCGTCTGTGAACAGCTAATCTCCAGCACCGTTAACCCGGCCGATGCCAAACTTTGCACACACACTCCCTGGATGCCAACGATGAACCTCTGCCCCACATTTTCCAGAACGGCATGTTATAGCGCCACCATGAGGCAGCTTTTCACATTTTTTACCTAAAACTTCACCGATCTGCGTGAAACGTTGCATGCACACTCCCTAGAGGCCAAGGACAAACCTTTGACCTGCATTTTCCGCATCTGCCTTTTATAGCGCCACCAGGAGGCCGACTTTTGTAAAACACATTTTTTGATATTACTCCTCCAGATTCTGTCCAAAAATCTCACAAATCGTTACACAGTATCTCTATGGTCATGTGCTCAAGTCGGATCTGTCTGATATTTCATATTCCATCCTAATTGGCTATAATTGGCTTTCACAGTTTGCAAGATTGCCCCGTTTTGAACAATAGCCTCAAATCATGAACGCAGCATGCAATTTACGTGAAATCTTTCACACATTTTCTTACTAGGCTGAGGAATATATCCC
>NC_136799.1:37123391-37126511 GCF_951216825.1 Electrona antarctica
TATAGACCCCTGGACTACACCACCCTTCCCTATAGACCCCTGGACTACACCACCCTTCACTATAGACCCCTGGACTACACCACCCTTCACTATAGACCCCTGGACTACACCACCCTTCACTATAGACCCCTGGACTACACCACCGTTCCCTATAGACCCCTGGACTACACCACCCTTCACTATATACCCCTGGATTACACCACCCTTCACGGTATCGGCAGCCTCTCCTGAGTCAGTGAGATCCTCAGACCTAATTCAATTGTAACCATATCTGAAGCCCTTAGCGAGGCTCTCAGGGGGGGCGCTTCTCTCTTCTCAGAGGCATGAACAAACGGACCCCGCGCTGCTCCGGGGTCTCTGCCTAGCCCAAACATTAAAGACATTTCCTGGCCTGGCCTGTCAGAGGGGCTGATGAAGAGCGGGCCGTGCTTCAGCAGCAGGAGGAGACGCGAGGAGGAGGAGGAGGAGGAGGCGTGTCCCACTGAACTGAAGGAACGCCGACAGACAGAGACGCGCGCGCTGACCTCCAGATGCTAGGTGGCTGTTATAGCGACGCTAATCTAAGACACGTTGGGCGCCGGGCGGAACGGGACAATGTGCTGCACAGACAGCTAGCTGCCAGAGAGAAAGAGAGAGCGCACGCACGCACGCACGCACGCACGCACGCACGCACGCACGCATGCACGCAAAGATGCACAAAGATGCAAATGTGTCCCAACTCCCGAGCCAGTGTTTAGGAAACGGTGCTCTAGTAGTCCATGCTCTGATGGTATTTGCCGTGCCAGGGTTTACTACAGTGCCCACGTCAGGCATTCCTCACTGACAGATATATAAAAAGAGAGCCATTACAAAACCATGAATATCAGAGAAATATTTGGACAGCAAAATCAACATTCCTCTGCCCCCCCCCCCTAGTAAAAAGATTAGAGTGGTAAAAACTCCATGTTGAAATCCCCCCCCCCCCCCCTTCTCTCTGATTCCTTCTCTCTGCCTGGCTGTATAAAGCCAGTTTCCCCTAACAGTGGGTCGGGAGTCGGGACCCATTTGTGGGTCACAGACCAATGTTTGCGGGCCACGACTCGAGTAAAAATCCCATTTTCTTTTCGTACATTTAAAAAAGAAAAGCATTTCAAAATATGCTTTGTACATAAAAGAAATGTTAAATAAATGTTAAAGCAAACAAATCTATAAGCACTTCCATGACAAAAAAAAGTAGAAATAGAGAAAATAGCCGGGGGGGGGGGGGGGGAACCACTGGTGTAAAGTAATATACCAACCAGCATAAACAGAACAAGAAAAGAAAAAAAGGAAGGAAAAAAACAAACAGGAGAGAGAGGAAGAAGTCATGAGTACATATTGCATGTACACGCAGCAGCCATATGAAATTGAGCGTGGTGGGGGGAGTACTAGGGAACTTAATGGGCTGGAACTGTGGACAGAACCAGGGAAACCATAATGGAAACCCAAACCAGAAGCAGACAAATTAGGACTGCATGTCGCTCACGCTGTGGTACTGCACTGCAGGCCACCGTTTCCCAAACAGTGGGGCGGGGCCCATGGCTGGGCCGTGGACCAATTTGTGTGGGTCGCGAGTAAAATATCCCCCTTGTCTGTGTCTTATATTAACCCATTCAGGCCTGACGTCGAAATTTAAAAAAAAAAGTTTTCTAAATCATGACAATTTTCGGAAAGATTTGAGGCACATTTTAACGATTTTTCAAAAATAGCAGACCTACAAGTTCATAGCGCGCCACTCGGTGGCGCGCTATGAGCTTGTAGATCTGCTATTTTTCAATAGCTAAATTATGACAATGTTTAAAACACCAAAAGGGGTTCCCGCCCAAAATGGGTTAATGGTTAATGTGGTTAAACGCTAACGTGACATGGATGCGTTCCAGGTCTCAATGGATTAAAATAATTATATATATATATATATATATATATATATATATATATATATATATATATATATTTGTACACTCTCAGAGTTAAATTAACGTTGATTTTTACAATATACTTTGGGGTCCCAGAGATAGAGATGCCATTAAATGGGGGACCGTAGCCTAATTCAGGTCAAACCTGGGGGTCCTTGAAATGAAAATGGCTGAGAATCACTAGTGCTAGAGCCATAAACGTCTTCTCTTATGGGGGTCCTTGGCATATATGTTCTAATGGGGGTCTGCAGGCTAATGACTGTCAATTTGGGGATCCTTGGCATATATGTTCTAATGGGGGTCTGCAGGCTAATGGCTGTCTATTTGGGGGTCCTTGGCATATATGTTCTAATGGGGGTCTGCAGGCTAATGGCTGTCTATTTGGGGGTCCTTGGCATATATGTTCTAATGGGGGTCTGCAGGCTAATGGCTGTCTATTTGGGGGTCCTTGGCATATATGTTCTAATGGGGGTCTGCAGGCTAATGGCTGTCTATTTGGGGGTCCTTGGCATATATGTTCTAATGGGGGTCTGCAGGCTAATGGCTGTCTATTTGGGGGTCCTTGGCATATATGTTCTAATGGGGGTCTGCAGGCTAATGGCTGTCTATTTGGGGATCCTTGGCATATATGTTCTAATGGGGGTCTGCAGGCTAATGGCTGTCTATTTGGGGATCCTTGGCATATATGTTCTAATGGGGGTCTGCAGGCTAATGGCTGTCTATTTGGGGATCCTTGGCATATATGTTCTAATGGGGGTCTGCAGGCTAATGGCTGTCTATTTGGGGGTCCTTGGCATATATGTTCTAATGGGGGTCTGCAGGCTAATGGCTGTCTATTTGGGGGTCCTTGGCATATATGTTCTAATGGGGGTCTGCAGGCTAATGGCTGTCTAATGGGGGATCCTTGGCATATATGTTCTAATGGGGGTCTGCAGGCTAATGGCTGTCTATTTGGGGATCCTTGGCATATATGTTCTAATGGGGGTCTGCAGGCTAATGGCTGTCTATTTGGGGATCCTTGGCATATATGTTCTAATGGGGGTCTGCAGGCTAAGGGCTGTCTATTTGGGGGTCCTTGGCATATATGTTCTAATGGGGGTCTGCAGGCTAATGGCTGTCTAATGGGGGATCCTTGGCATATATGTTCTAATGGGGGTCTGCAGGCTAATGACTGTCTATTTGGGGA
>NC_136799.1:37126711-37309134 GCF_951216825.1 Electrona antarctica
CTGTCTATTGGGGGATCCTTGAAGTGAAAACGTTTGGGAACCACTGGACTAAACTATGAGGGGTGATGCAGATCTACAAGCTCACGCGCCGCGTTGTGAGCTTGTAGATCGGCTACTTTCAGCATGATGCAACCGAGTGTGAAATATTCTTTCTCGACTAAATCATCACTAAAATGTTTACTAAAACTAGACTGGAAAGGAGAACTAGAAAGGAAAACATTTCAGGTGACTAAATACTAATACTCATTTGGTAATACGACTAAAACCAAAACAGTACATACATGCACTTAGGCTGGTAAGCGTGTCGAGGGTTCGAGTCCCGATCCCGATGACCTTTGCTGCGTGTCTCCCCCCCCCCCCCCCTCTATCTCCCCCTTTCCTGTCAAACTAGGGGGCAAAAAGGCAAAAAGCCCCAAAAGTATCTTAAAAACCAAATTGCCGATCTACAAACTCACAATTTTTGAGCTTGTAGATCTGGTATTTTCAAAAGATACATTTTGCATACATTTGAAAAGCTGTGAAATTGGACATAACACAGAATGAGTACTTCCTACTTTGGTATACTTTAAGTACATTTTGATAGCAATACCTATTGCTAGTATTTCTAGCACATTGCAGTACTGATACTTTTACTTAAGTACCTTTTCCAGCAGCGGCGGGGCTGCCTTCAGGGTCATGGGGATCAAAACAGGAGAAAGCTACTAACTGCTGCTGGGGGCGGGGCTGAGGGTGGGACGTATTGGGTAACAGCAGGGGTGTGGTGTCTATTGCCTTTATTAACACCCAGCCGTAACAGAGTTGCCACTGCTGCTCCCGTGTGCCTGTGTGCCTGTGTGCCTGTGTGCGTGTGTGCCTGTGTGTGTGTGTGTGTGTGTGTGTGTGTGTGTGTGTGTGTGTGTGTGTGTGTGTGTGTGTGTGTGTGTGTGTGTGTGTGTGGATACACCTCATCCAGCACAGATGTGAGAGCCCACCCAGAGCCAAGTGAGCCCACCGTCGCCCATATTCATCACCGGCGTGTCACTTTTACGAGGTGACTCTGTGGGAACCCGAGGGAGACAGAGAGACCCCCTAGACCCCCCCCACCCCCCCTTCTCTTTAGCTCCAGTCAGTCAGCCTCTCTCCTCTGCTTGGGACAAAATTAAAAAGGAAAAACTTCATTAAAGTCAAAGGCGCTGTCAGCCGCGGGGTGCTTTTGATCAATACGCCCCTTCAAGTTCAACACCTTCGAGTGGCACTCGCACGCACGCACCAATCAGCATCCCTCAGCACAACAGATAGAGCCATCAGTATACCAACATCACAAAGAGAGAGAGGAGAGAGAAACACAGAGAGAGGGAGAGAGAGAGAGAGAGAGAGAGAGACAGAGACAGAGACAGAGACAGAGACAGAGACAGAGACAGAGACAGAGACAGAGACAGAGACAGAGAGGACCCGTGCAAGTCTTCATCCTCTGTCTCCCTACATGTCTCAGAGAGAAGAGACATGGAGAGAGAGAGAGAAAGAGAGAGAGATCTGTTCCATGCCTCAGTGGTTCTGCAGAGTGCAACATGAAACAGAACCATTTGGAGACATTAGCCGAGTTAAAGCATTGTCCAAAAGCAATCAACTCCCTAATTGTTTATTATAGTTTCCATTTCCCAGCGTCCGGCATCTTCCACGGCTCCCCTTTATGTGCTTTTTGTGATTTATCTCGGAAGTGGGAGGGTTACAATTTAAAGCAAACAATTCCACTCCCCTATCTAAACAAGGGGAAAAAATAATCTATTTGCTTTGTTTGTCCTCTCCAGCATCATCCCCCCCCCCCCCCCCTCGCCAATATGAAATGTTCCAGATATGATTTTGTTCTAGCGCGAGTCAAAGTGGGCCGCCAGTGTGTCTTGCGCCTATAAATCAGACGCCTCGCGTCGCAGTGGCTCCTGGGAGTTTTCGTGAGAAAACATGGCAGATAAGAGTGATAGTGGAGGAAGCACGGTGTGTTCAGCGTCAACACGCAGCATGTTGCAAGTCGTGTGTGTGTGTGGGTGCCGGGGTGTGTGTGTGTGTGTGTGTGTGTGTGTGTGCGTGTGCGTGTGAAACGAGTACCGTCCGTTCGTCACGTGTGTCCGCCACATTTTGGCTATAGGATAACGTTCCATGTAGTAGATGTGTAAATGCATGCACACTTTGTTGTTGGAGCTCAGCCCCCCCCCCCCCCCCCCCTCCCTCCCGTCTAGTCACTCTAAGCTGGGATGCTGAATCCTGGGCAGTGATGGTGGGAAATGTACTCCATACGGCAATGAAGACATACTGTTACGAGTAAAAGTCCGGAATTCAAAATGTACTTGAGTAAAAGCGCAAAAGTATTGGTATCAAAATGTACTTAAAGTACCAAAAGTAGAAAGTACTCTTCATGCAGAATGTCCCATTTCACAAGTTTTCAAATGTATGAAAATAAGAAGTGAGCCCGTAGATCGGTTATTGTCAAATTGTAATGTAAATAGGGCTGAAGTGGTTACTGTATACGTTTTGTAATAATAATCTAAATCTACAAAGTAACTAGTAACTAAATCTGTCAAATAATTAGTAACAGAGTAAATCTGAAAATTGGACATACTCAAGAAAAGTAAAAAAAAGAAGAAAAAAAAAGAAAAAGTACTTAAGTACAGTACTTGAGTAAATGTACTGAGTTACTTTCCGTCACTGATCCTGGGAGGCCTCACTGCTGGATCCCCTTATCAGCCAGCGCGCTAATGACTACAGGCAGCTATACAAATGGCTAGCATTACTGCTATCAGATGCCAGCTATGTTATCTATGTGAAGCACGCTAAATAACCCGATGACGGCCGTGCGATGTTCGCCCATCAATAACACTTGGCACCATTCCCTGAACGCTGCTCGGTGGAGCCCGACGCAGAGCCATTACTGAGATATTACCCCGAAAGACGGATAAAAACCGCAGAAGACATCAAGATTCTCTGTCCAAACATTATGATGCTTTGGCTCGTAAATTAATTCGGCTGATAATGTTTTGCTACCTTTTCTGCGCCGCCTTGATTCGGTCGTCTTCTGCCACGTGTTCCTTTTCAGCTGCGGAAAAGAAGGAGAAAAAAAAAGAAAAGAAGGTGTCATGATCAATTAAGGAATCAATTGCAGTATGGGACATGTAGTGGCCTTTGAGACATAGATAACTACAAACATTACAAATGGTATAGGTTGGTTTTAAAACCATCTGGGACTGACACCAGGACACTGGCATCACCTTCTGGGTGGAGCAAATGGGTTGGGGGGTTGGGGGGGGCTGGCCCAGAGGAAGCGGTTGAGATGTCTATGCGGCGCAGCGAGCCGAGCATGTTATGGACGTGTCAGTTAAGCGCATTGTAAAGTCTGACATGTTTCTGTGCGAGTGTGTTGACACAGGGGAGTGTGAGGTTGTGATGCCTGGGGTGCGGTGGCGGTGGTGGGGTGCAGGGGTCTGTGTGTTCTGGAGGGTGTGTGTGTGTGTGTGTGTGTGTGTGAGTGTGTGTGCGTACGTGCATGAGGGGAGCCGATGCAGGGGCGCATGCAGGGCTGAATAGCCAGGCTTGGGAACTGGAGGCTCCAGTGGACTCCTGCCATGTAAAAGTGTCCAAATGCAAGGCAGATGTGTGCGCCGGGCCGGGCTGAGGTGCAAGAATTTATCTAGGGCCAGAGAGTGCCTCTGATCTCAGATTTATTGCATTTTTCCAGATTCATCCTTTTTACAATGATGGGGGGGACCTTTCCCACTTGAAGATTTAAGAGGGGGAAGTCTCCAAAAAATTGTTCAAAGGCAGGTTTGGGGGTCTTCTGGGAGAGGGTGAGCTTAAGTCTCCAACCAACCTCCCCTCTCTCGCTTTTCCTGTATATGGGTAAGGGGGCTGAGGTAAACTTAATGAAGGAGGGGTGGCCGCGGCTGGGATAGGAGCAGGGGGAGGGGGGAGGGGTGTGGGGGGGGCGTGACCAATGGCGTTAGTCTCAGTGGGGGTCAGGCTGGCGCCTGAGGTACCCCTCTGGTGTGACTCTTTGCAGAGGTGGCACTGGTGCTAAGAGACATGACGGGTGAGAGAGCAAGAGAACGAGAGAGAGAGAGAGAGAGAGAGAGAGAGAGAGAGAGAGAGAGAGAGAGTGAAGATGTGTGTGAAGTTTCTCTTCACACCGCTCGCTGTGTAAACATGAAACCAGTAGTGGCTAACTAGAAAGTTATGAGACACGCACGCTGAGAGGAACAATAAATTAGGGCTTTAAAACTCTGACACACTTTTCCAAACCACTGTTTTACCTAGCGGCAGATCACAAAGGGCGACAGGCAGGGGGAGAGAGAGACAGAGAGACAGAGACAGAGAGGACCCGTGCGAGTCTTCATCTTCTGTCTCCCTCCCTACATGTCTCGTCACAGCGGGTGCTGTGACGCCAGTCCAGGGGTGCAGCGGAACACTTTGATAATGTTTGGAATTCATCAACATCACTTCAGTTTAACCCCTTAAAGCTGCTATAAGCAATAATATGTCAACATTTTAATGACCTTTTTATTTTTTGGTATTCAGACAGCCAGCAATGGGTAGAACGCTCCCAATTTTTTTTTGTCTCTGTGACACAACTAGGGGCCACAATCTGCATTCAAAGATTTTCCTAGAAGCTTTGTCATTGGTCGATTTGCCTGTCTGCTTCCTGATTGGTTAGTCACTGCGACCGGGTTTTCTTCGACCAATGACAAAGCTTCTAGGAACATCTTTGAATGCAGATTGCGGCCTCTAGATGTGTCACAGAGACTACATTTTTTGGGGAGCGTTCTACCCATTGCTGGCTGTCTGAATACCAAAAAAATAAAAAATAAAAAGGTAATTCATATTTTGACATATTATTGCTTATAGCAGCTTTAAGACTAGACTACTTGACGAGTCTACCCAAATCTACCCGTCATCAAGAATAGCAGATCTACAAGCTCACAATGGGTCACAACGTGACTTGAACGTGAATGTTCCCCCCAGAACAGGGATGCTTGGATTCAACTTAAGTGGTTAAACGTCTAGTAAGTAATACAAAAGTTATTTTCAGTCTGTTCTAATGGAAACGGATATTCCTCCGTGACATACTGTATCTTAGGGGGGAAATATTTGCATATTTGCGTAGCGAAATATCCAAAAAATATAAACAGTGTGTAATTCAGGTGTGCCCGCTGTGCCGTGGATGAAAAAGTAATTTAAATGGTAAATGGTGCATTTATACAGCGCCTTTATCCAAGGCGCTTTACAGAGATTGTGCATTGCATTCACCCATTCACACACACATCGGGAGCAATTAGGGGTTCAGCGTCTCGCTCAATGACACTTCGACGCTAACTCTGGGGGAGCATGGCATTGAACCGGTTGACAAGCGGCCACTCTACCCCTGAGCCACTGCCGCTACACGTTTCAGAACCACTCAACTCAAAGACATTGAGGAGATAAACGTGCCTCAATGAAAGCGGTTCTACCTGTAAACGCCAGATACAGAAAGTAGCCTACATGGTACACTGTGTCTTTTACAGGTTATAAATAGGCTTGTCACAATTATTACATAATCACAATCACAATTATGCTTACAATGCGTCACAAGCTATTTCCGCAATTTTTACCGTATTTAAAGTAAAAGCTTTCATAAAATGCCGGTAATATCTTGGTATAATTCAGTTATTTGTCATATCTGCCATGTGCACCTTTTCATTACGAAGCCTAAAAGGCAAACAGAAATGTAATTTCTATTCATATTATCATATGTTCCAATTACCAATACCAAACACACAATTAATCGTCAACTTAATTGTGTAAGCGTGACAGCCCTAGTGATGAGTGATAAGATAAATCTTCACATTTCCACTGTGAGGAAATGTCATAGCAAGCAAGTGTCGTAGCAGCGTCATATAATTGGTCCTCACTGATGCTTACAATAATACGTAGCATTTTCGTCCACTCTAGGGCTGCCTACAGTTTCGTCCACTCACTCTGTGTCTCAGAGGAGGGCTGTGGACAGTTTCGTCCACTCACTCTGTGTCTCAGAGGAGAGCTGTGGACAGTTTCGTCCACTCACTCTGTGTCTCAGAGGAGAGCTGTGGACAGTTTCGTCCACTCACTCTGTGTCTCAGAGGAGAGCTGTGGACAGTTTCGTCCACTCACTCTGTGTCTCAGAGGAGGGCTGTGGACAGTTTCGTCCACTCACTCTGTGTCTCAGAGGAGGGCTGTGGACAGTTTCGTCCACTCACTCTGTGTCTCAGAGGAGGGCTGTGGACAGTTTCGTCCACTCACTCTGTGTCTCAGAGGAGGGCTGTGGACAGTTTCGTCCACTCACTCTGTGTCTCAGAGGAGGGCTGTGGACAGTTTTGGACGTAATAGAAACAGCAGTCTTTCTATTCATGGAAAGTGGGCATGCTATTAAAATAATCCATTGTTCTCACGTCAATACAACGTAAAATAAGAAATGTGAAATCTTGTTTGAAAACGACCAACACTGCCTAGCGATGATGTCACTGCTGGTAGGCGGCTTTCTGAGCAGTCCACAGCCAGTAAGTGGTGGGATTTGTTTTTTTAACTTAAGTAAAAGTATCAATACTGCAATGTAGAAATACTCTGTTATGAGTCAAATACCAAAAGCATTGGTATCAAAATGTGCTTGAAATACCAAAAGTAGAAAGTATGCATTACGCAGAATGTCCCCTTTCACAAGTTTTCAAATGTATAAAATGTATAAAAACCTTTTGAAAATAACGCGAGGCATTGTGAGCTTGTAGAGAAAGTCTGAAGTGGTTAATGTATATTTTGTTACAATAAATAAACAAAATTTACAATTAAGGTAACTAGAACTCAAGTTCAAATAATTGTAGTGGAGTAAAAGTATTATATTTGCCTGACATGTAGTGGAGTAATAGTACTGAATATTGGAAATACTCTAGTAGTAGTAATAGTATAGTAGTAAAAAATGCCTCAAAACTGTACTTAAGTACTACAGTCTATATGTACATCCTATGAATGGATACTCTGAACAGTGGATATGATGCTTATATGCAGTACAGTGTCAGCCGACCTTCTATCATTAAGTATCTGCTTAATATCATTTATCAACACTAGTGAACTAACGCTGTGCAACAGCCACCATGATCTCAACACCCACTTCATCGGAATAAGTCAAGCTTTGGTGACTGGGCTGTGATTCACACACAGCGAGAGAGCGTGAGGATTCAAAGACAATCGTGCATTCCCTGAGAGAGCCAGCCAAACGAAACATTACACAACCCCAAGATTAAAGGCAGGAATTTGTTTTCAATTAGTCGTGGTGTGTATTCAACACTCAAAATATGCCCCTCAAAATGTCCCCAGAGGTTTCAAAGAGCTTCTATTAAAGGGGAAACAGAAAGGTGGTTGATTGTTGACTTGGGAGGCTAACCCCCCCCCCCCCCCCCTCTTTTCTTTTTCTTTCAACAGTAAATAGCTCTGAAAGCAATGAAATGCTGTCTCTCAATAAGAGAACGGTTGAAGTCATGGAGAGTGAATCCAGAGTTACCACACGTTTATGGACATGGGGAAATAGAGAGGAATTAAAGCGGCAATCCCTAACTTCTGCACATTCGAACTACAGCAAAAGATGGTGCAAAGATTAAGTGTCACACAGAGTGAAAATGACATTGATGGACCAGACAACATGAATGTGAATGTGTTTTTTTTTTTTTTTTTACACTGAAGACGCTATAATATATATATGATGTAAATACTGTGAAAAACGTTTGATTGGTTAGCACCGCTCAAAAATGTAAAGTAGCAGGTAATAATCAAGTGCAGTACCTCAAAATTGTAAATGCACATAGTTCCTTTCCACCACCATACAACAGCATGGATCAGTTCAGCACTGAAGCCCTATACACTTCACACTATACATTTGAAATGTTTAATTCATTTAGAAAATTCTCTATAATGGCGAGCCCAAAATAGATGATTAATGTTGGACATGTACGTTGTGTGCATCGGCAATTCTTTGCTATGTTTGAAAACTTTAATTAATTGTGATAATTCCCCTATAATGCCGAGCCCAAAATAGGTATGCCATGTTGAAAGTGATTAATGTTGGACATGTACTGTACACGTGTGTGTGTGTGTGTGTGTGTGCGTGTGCGTGCGTGCGTGCGTGCGTGCGTGCGGTGTGCGTGCGTGCGGTGTGCGTGCATGCGTGCTCAGGGCGTTGGGGTTCACCTGCAGACCCTGCTGTGAGCCTCTCTCTACAGGCTGTGGAGGTTCTGGGTCAGCGCTGCACACAAACACAAGGCTGTGACTTATAGATTCATATATACTGGTACACATCGGTACTATATTAGGAGAATGAGGGCCTAACGTTCTATGTAGGAAAAGTACTACCGGTAATCACATTTCTTACTTAAGTAAAAGTATCAATAGTGCAATATAGCAATAGGCCTACTCCGTTACAAGTTTGGAATTCAAAATGTACTTGAGTAAAAGTACAAAAGTATTGGTATCAAAATGTACTTAAAAGTAATAAAAGTAGACAGCACTTGTGGAGAAGTTTCCAAATGTATAAAATGTGGAAAAAAATGTAAATTAAAAATAATTAAAACAACTGTTCTACATGCTCAGATCAGCCATTTTCAAATGGCTGAAATGTAATTAGGGCTGAAGTGGCTAATGTACGTTTTCCAATAATAATACAAATCTAGAAAGTAACTAGTAGTATAAATGTAGTGGAGTAAAAGTACAACATTTGTAGATTTTGACGTGAAAAAATATTTTGAAAGCAGCAGATCTACAAGCTCACAATGCATTGCATTGCGATGCATTGTGAGCTTGTAGATCGGCTATTTTCAAATGGCTGAAATGCATATAGGGCTTAAGTGACTAATATATGTTTTGCAATAATAATAAAAATCTACAAAGTAACTAGTAGTTCAAATAAATGTAGCGGCGTAAAAGTACAACATTTGCCTCTGAGATGTCGTGGAGTAGAAGTAAAAGTACTGAAAAATGGAAATACTCAAGTAAAATAAAAAAAATACCTCAGTTACTTTACACCACTGTCAACTACTATGCCATATGTCCTGCATGCACGTGGATCTGGACATCAAGTGGTCAGTCTATGATGTTAGTCATCTATGACAGCGCTATGATGACATCGGCATATTTGGGCAATGTTTCAGCACAACCCGACCCCCGCTGAGATAACGGATGCGTTTGAATATAGGCACACCAAGCACACTGCCAATACAAACTAATAGAATATAGGCACACCGAGCACACTGCCAATACAAACTAATAGAATATAGCGCACTGCCAATACAAACTAATAGAATATAGGCACACCGAGCACACTGCCAATACAAACTAATAGAATATAGGCCCACCGAGCACACTGCCAATACAAACTAATAGAATATAGGCACACAGAGCACACTGCCAATACAAACTAATAGAATATAGGCACACAGAGCACACTGCCAATACAAACTAATAGAATATAGGCACACAGAGCACACTGCCAATACAAACTAATAGAATATAGACACACAGAGCACACTGCCAATACAAACTAATAGAATATAGACACACAGAGCACACTGCCAATACAAACTAATAGAATATAGGCACACCGAGCACACTGCCAATACAAACTAATAGAATATAGGCACACAGAGCACACTGCCAATACAAACTAATAGAATATAGGAACACCGAGCACACTGCCAATACAAACTAATAGAATATAGGCACACCGAGCACACTGCCAATACAAACTAATAGAATATAGGCACACAGAGCACACTGCCAATACAAACTAATAGAATATAGGAACACCGAGCACACTGCCAATACAAACTAATAGAATATAGGCACACCGAGCACACTGCCAATACAAACTAATAGAATATAGGCACACAGAGCACACTGCCAATACAAACTAATAGAATATAGGCACACCGACCGAGCACACTGCCAATACAAACTAATAGAATATAGGCACACCGAGCACACTGCCAATACAAACTAATAGAATATAGGCACACCGAGCACACTGCCAATACAAACTAATAGAATATAGGCACACCGAGCACACTGCCAATACAAACTAATAGAATATAGGCACACCGATACAAACTAATAGAATATAGGCACACCGAGCGAACTGCCAATACAAACTAATAGAATATAGGCACACCGAGCACACTGCCAATACAAACTAATAGAATATAGGCACACCGAGCACACTGCCAATACAAACTAATAGAATATAGGCACACTGCCAATACAAACTAATAGAATATAGGCACACCGAGCACACTGCCAATACAAACTAATAGAATATAGGCACACCGAGCACACTGCCAATACAAACTAATAGAATATAGGCACACCGAGCACACTGCCAATACAAACTAATAGAATATAGGCACACCGAGCACACTGCCAATACAAACTAATAGAATATAGGCACACTGCCAATACAAACTAATAGAATATAGGCACACCGAGCACACTGCCAATACAAACTAATAGAATATAGGCACACAGAGCACACTGCCAATACAAACTAATAGAATATAGGCACACCGAGCACACTGCCAATACAAACTAATAGAATATAGGCACACCGAGCACACTGCCAATACAAACTAATAGAATATAGGCACACCGAGCACACTGCCAATACAAACTAATAGAATATAGGCACACTGCCAATACAAACTAATAGAATATAGGCCCACCGAGCGCACTGCCAATACAAACTAATAGAATATAGCGCACTGCCAATACAAACTAATAGAATATAGGCACACCGAGCACACTGCCAATACAAACTAATAGAATATAGACACACAGAGCACACTGCCAATACAAACTAATAGAATATAGGCACACCGAGCACACTGCCAATACAAACTAATAGAATATAGGCACACAGAGCACACTGCCAATACAAACTAATAGAATATAGGCACACCGACCGAGCACACTGCCAATACAAACTAATAGAATATAGGCACACCGAGCACACTGCCAATACAAACTAATAGAATATAGGCACACTGCCAATACAAACTAATAGAATATAGGCACACAGAGCACACTGCCAATACAAACTAATAGAATATAGGCACACAGAGTGCACTGCCAATACAAACTAATAGGGCAGTTATTTTACGGAACGCACCCAAACTATGCACAGTTCATAAAAGGAAAATGCATGAAGGACAAGTCAGGGAGTTAATTTCTAGTTCTACTGGCACAGTGCATAAGACATTTGGCACTGATCGGCCAAGCGGTTTGCGAGATTAACCCTACACAGAGACACATGCACGCGTGCGCATACAATTCAAAGGAGCTTACACACCTCTTTGTGGCGGCATGATTACATGCCACCCCTTTCAAAGCATTTAAACAACACAGTGAGATGGATTCTACTCAAATTCACAAATAATAGCCTATTCCGATGGAACATTCGAGCTCATTATGTGTTTTATTACATAAGTACATAAGCCTACCACTCTGTCTACCACTTAGTTTTTAAGACCATTTCAAATATTCTGTGATATTAACCAATGTTCCTCTTGTCTGTGTAACAACCAAACCAAAGGCGTGCCTGCCAGTGCATAGCTTGAATTTCGTTCATAAATCTTTCTCCATTTGATCTTTTTGGTATAATAATAACATTAAAAACAAACAAAGAAAAACACGCACAATGGAATATTAATGTGTTATCTTGGTTCCATTTTTACGCTCTTAGATTTACAGACCCTGCCGTAGGGGCCCCCTGGTGGTCCCTGGTACCCAAGCTGAAGCACTTTCAACCTGCCGTCCCTATTTTAGGCACGTCATTATAGGCACACAACAAAAACATATAGCTACAATCTACAAGCTTGCAGCACAACATGTCGTGAGCTTGTAGCTATGGGTAATGTTTTACTATTTGTTGCACTACAAAGAATATGGAGTTTAAGTGGTTAATGTGGTAAAATGGAGACCTCCTTGGGGTATATAGCTGGCATATTAGTCACTTTCAGAGACATAAAAGAGCTTATGATACTGTCCAGTCTGACCCTATAAGTGTATGCTCTGTTAACAGCTGCTCCTTTGTGGCGTGCAGAAATGTTTGATAGTTCTTGCCCCGCAGCGTTTATGCAAAACCGCGAGTGTAAAGATTGCATGCAGGTGGCTGCTCAAATGATGACCGGCGCTTTCAGTCTAACCAATGTCTCCGTCCCCCTCTATGTTTACGCCGCTGTTCAGCGCTGAAGATAGCGAGAGCTTGGCCGAGACAATCCGTCCTGCACCACTGGATACAACTGTCGTGACAAAAACGGGATGCCCTCGTTGGCATGCTGTCAAACGCAGAGGGAGTTTCTGTATATAATAAAGCTTTGGAGACGCAAGCATGCGTGCAGAGCCTGGTACGCACAGCTATAGCCTAACATATAGCCTCGACTCCATGTCTGCAGCGCATGAATGTCTAATGCATATATGCGAGGTGGACTGCAGTTTGTATGATATGTGAACCCATCGTTCACGGAAATAATATACACAATCACCTCCAATAAATAACTAGACTGTTTAAATTACAGACACTCTTACCCCTCATTCGCCGACGATCAAAAGGCATCGTTGTTGAACTCGTTGGCCCTTGAGAAGTGAATGAGAAAGCCTCTCTTTTCTGTATGGTAGCCCTCTCGTTCCCAGCAGACTGTCATCGCCCCCTCGCTCTGCGCACCTTGTAAGGCCCGATTACTTTCACAACACAAGCCTCAACTACTTAAACCCGGCCTACAGTAATCTATGCCCTGTTGACCGAAGTCCCCCAGGGGTCCATAATTGGTCCCCTTCCTTTGTTGCCAAAAGCTTGTAGATTTGATTTATTTAAAAAATATATATATACCAAATGTACTATTATGACATGTCAAGAAAAGGGATGCTAGGGTTCATGTGGTTAATGGATTAGCTAATTTATAAGCAGCCGGGTAAGGAATTCCTTGAAGGGTGAGTCAGTAAGAATCAGAGGAGTGGGCTGAAGTGATGTTGTTCGGTAGAACTTGGTATGTATACAGTAGCTACCGAGGAACTATAATTATGGTTGTGTATATCTAACCTTCACTTATAGCACCTTATGTTGTCTTATCTTTGTGCCTTATGATACGATATGCTATGTTTTGAGGCTTGTAAGAGCCAAGATGTCCCGCTTAAACCTGATAGCTATTGTTTTGGTACAGCCCGTCTTGTTATGGTTCAGCTTGGTATTACACTGACATCTGTAACCCATCAGATTATGTGACATTAGAGGGAGCTCATTAAGAGTCATACAAAGTAAACATGAATAGATCATTTTGTAACTTTCCCAGAACCAAAGTATCAGGATGGCTCATTTTTGACACACTGCACATCAGCAGAATCCGCTTTGTTTGCGTTCGAATATGTGCTAAAAGCGTACGAGAGTAGCCTAAATGGAGAGGCACAACAAACACAACCCCTAGCTCCTCGCTCATGGAGCACAGGAACAACAGATAATAAAGATGGTCAACAATATTTGGACTTACTATATCATGGCCAGGTATAGCAATACAGGTCCTACCAAAGAACTGCAACAGCACTTTAAATGAGTTAGTAATATCCTGGCCGTTACTGAACGGAGGCCAGGATCACGGTGGTCCTCTGCCATGTTCTACTGAGGCCAGCCTGCCTTTACAAGGCCACAGCCATGGATGTCCTGCCAGCTTTATGGCAGTCTAGAGTACATGAGAACCCCGTAAGGGGCAACGTGATCCCTTCTACATGCCTGTAGACTCCTGTCCTCATGCTGTCTTACAGTCAGTCCACCAAGACGCCCTGTCCCAGCAAGTAGCACAACACATATACATTCATGCACACGCACGCACGCGCACGCACGCACGCGCGCACGCACGCGCACGCACGCACGCACGCGCGCACGCACGCACGCACGCGCGCGCGCACGCACAATGCATGTGCACACAAACAGTGGTGGAAAAAGTACTCACATTTTGTACTTAAGTAAAAGCATCAATACTGCAATATAGAAATACTCTGTTACAAGTAAAAGTTGGGAATTCAAAATGTACTTGTGAGTAAAAGTACAAAAGTATTGGCATCAAAATGTAGTTGAATTATCAAAAGTAAATGTACTCGTTGAGCAGAATGTCCCATTTCAAGTTTTCAAATGTATGAACATCTTTTGAAAATACCGATCTACAAGCTCACAATATGTCGCATAGCGAGTCTTAGCGACACATTGTCACTATAGTAACTACGGTTTTCAAATAATTAGAGTAGTAGATTAAAAGTACAATATAGGCCTCTGAGATGTAATGGAGTAGAAGTAACAGTATTGGAAACTGGAATTACTCAAGTAAAGTAAAATACCTCAAAATTGTACTAATGTACTTTACAACACGGCAAACAAACACACCCTCTCTGAGCCACCCAACTGACCGCCTGACGAGGCAAAAAACATAATTATACCTTTGCACTTTTAAAGGTCCCTTGCTGAGTTTCTGCAGGGAAACGGGGCTTTTGGAGCTCTCCGAGCCCGGGGTTTCATGGCGATCTGCTCAGTTGTAAATCGTGGCCCCAAAAGAATGTTCCATCTTTGAAGACAGACCAGCGTTCTCTCAGATTTGCCTGTCACGACTCCAGAAGGTGACGGGCTGGGCTTACACGAGCGTGACTGAGGAACTGAGGATCCATCATCACTATCTAATAGCGGCGAGGATTTGGGATGTGTGTCATCATGTTATGATTTGAAGGGCGCGGGAGAGCATTAGACAACTCAGCACTCAGCGCGGTGGTCGCCGCAGATGGCGGATGCGACATGAAGGCATTTTGACATTTTATAAATCACACGACAGCCAGAGCCGTGCTTCTTAGAAGACAACACATTTGAATGAACACTTGACATTTGAATGAGTGTCAGGGAGCAAGCATGTCTTTGTTCTTCTTTCACAATGAGTTACACCATGAATAACCATAGCATACCATTTATACTGCGTTGCCGTATAATTACAACAACCCTCAAGAGTCTTAAAGCCCTACTGGCAGCGATTTTGGAAGGGTGGCGCTAGAGCAGGGGTTCTCAACGTTTTTGGCCGGGGACCCCCGGAAATGCTTTGGCAATGTCTCGGGACCCCCGCCCCCTCCCGCCCCCCAATATAAATTGACTGCTACAATAACCTTAATCATAGATACAATACACCATAAATAAATACTGAAACCAGATATAATCATTAGGGAAGGTGTATGCATGCACTATGTGTACTATATGTAAACTCTTCATTTCCAGTTGAAAAAAAATCACACCCATGTGAACTGAGTGGTGCAAGGTCTTATATAGTCTGATCAGCTATGTCAGTGACGTCACACACTAACCATAGAAACCATGCTCGTTTTTTTGGTTGCTAACCATAGCAACCATGCTTGTTTTTTTGGTACGAACAAACACGGGTACAAAGCCAGTTGTTGGAGTGGTTTGCACCACTCAAATATATATATATATATATATATATATATATATATATATATATATTTTGAAAATAATTTGGGGACCCCCCAAAATAATTTGGCGACCCCCCAAAATAATTTGGCGACCCCCCGAGGGGTCGCGGCCCACGGGTTGAGAACCCCTGCGCTAGACGAAAGGCCAATTAGATAATGAGATATGTTTTGTAGCAAAGATGACATTTTGGCCTGAGCGTACCGTGGTACTAGAGGAAATATCATGGGGTCACTTAAGTAGTTATGGTTCAATTTCCAGGGAGCATGAATGAATGCGTGTCATAAGCAAGTTTCACGGCAATCTGTCCATTATGTTTCCAGAAAACTTGTGTGGAACCGAAATGTTTGGCCTAATGGTGGCGCTAGAGCAGTGGTGCTCAACCTTCTTTACCACTCTGGATCAGGGCCCACTTGAAAAGTGTCCGGGTGTTCTAGTATGCCAGTCTATGCTGATCCAATATCACATAATTTATCACATGATGATATGTCATCTACAGTCATCAATTATTTTGTATTTTGAATGCTTCAGTTGATACTTTGTTATTTATTCCTAGTGGTTCTTCAAACCCTTTCATTTCAAGGATGTGTACAAATGGAACAGTGTACAAATTGAACCCTTCCGTTTGTACACTCTCAGAGTAACAGACCTGTGAGGGTCCATTTAGAACCCCCTCAGAGTCCCTGGACCCCACTTTGAGAACCACTGTCCTACATTTGCTTTAATTTAGAATACACACTAGTATTGGATCGGTACTCAGTATGGGTTATGGGTATCAGAATCGGTATCGGGATGGAATATTTTCTTTCGGTATACATCTCGACTATAAAGTACAAGATGATCCGTTACTATGTTTCTGGGATAGCATTCAAGCTACAGCGTCGTCACACAGACTCACCAGTGGAGACAAAGGCCTCCATGTTGTCCTTGAAGGGCTGGAGGTGTTCCTCTGAGGAGTTGGCACACACCTTCTTTACGTCCTTCTCACAGGCTGGTATAGGAGAGAACACAGAAAGAACTGTTTGATATCACAGGCTGGTATAGGAGAGAACACAGAAAGAAAGAACTGTTTGATATCCCAGGCTGGTATAGGAGAGAAGACAAAGAAATAACTGCTCAATTAGGAATACATTTCTTACCAAGAATGTTCTTCACCAATGTGTTTTTAAAAGGTGTCTACTGTCTACTAACATATACCACATTGGTTTCTATTCAACCACCATAGGGGATTTTTTTTTTTACAGCTGCTGAAAGTTGAGGTACCATCAACAACCAATATAAGGCAAAATGTTTCATTATGCTTTAAGTAGCATGTGTCATGTCAAACTAGGAGGTTTTCATGATTCTGAATCCATTCCAAGCATTCATTTTTCTTGAAATGGAAAAACACTCCTTGGGCTAAAAATGGGCAAGTGGCTATGGCCAGATATACAATCTGGCAGTGAGCTTGTATATCTGCTTTTAGAGTTTTCTGAAAAACATAATATATATACCTTGTGTTGTAGTAATACTTATAATCTACATCTAGTACTAGTAATTTAAAAATCCCACCCGTGTGAAGTGAGGGGCGCTATATTATATACATCTTTTATGACGTAATTATCAGACAAACATTAAACTCTGTTAATTGTTAATGGCCCTCAAAAACATAATACAGTATACAGTATATATACCTTGTGTCGTAGTAATTATAATCTACATCTAGTATAGTAATTTCAAAATCACACCCGTGTGAAGTGAGTATATAATATAATCTACAAAGTAGTGAAAGTAATAGTAATTTAGGTTCTCAAATTGTAGTGGAATAAAAAGTACAATATTTCCCTGTGCGGTGTAGCCTCGGAAACCCAGACGTTTTTATTTCCAGGAGAAAAAGAAAGTCTGGGTCCGAGTCCACTTCAATTTGGAATAGAGTAGCGCAAACGTTGATCACACTCTGCTGATTTCTGATCACCTGCACCTTTGTTAAATTGACGCACACACGCACACCCGTACACACACACACACTCCTCTCTCTCTCTGTCGCTCTAATTAATTAGTCTCATGTCCAGCAGCTGCGCACAGTTTCTGCCGGCGGATCCTGCCGGGAGCTGCCTATGGCCTCACTCAGACCTTCACTGCATTGCTGCACGCCCGTTGGACGAATGCCGTGCAGTGCCATGGCCGCCCCAATGCACCTCCAATGGAAGTCACATGGCCCGTAGTCCACATTTTGGACTACAAGCTGTTGTATGGCTTTCGGCTGTGTTTCGACTGCGCCCCTCCCCCTCATACAACACAAATGTTGTGTCAAACCATGTGACTCCCATTGGAAATGCATTGGGGCGGCCACGACACCACACAACATCCATCCAACAAGCACACAGCAACGCAGCAAAGGTCCGAGCGAGGCCTATGCCATAGAAAGCATAGTTCCAGGCTATGTGAGGTGTAACTGTGTAGAAGTAAAAGTATTGAAAATTGGGAATACTCCAGTAAAGTAGAAAAAATAAATATAAATATGAAAAGGGTGGGATATATTCCTCAGTCGGCCTCCTGGTGGCGTTATAACAGGCCAATGTGAAAAGGGTGGGATATATTCCTCAGCCTAGTAGGAAAGTCTGTGAAAGATTTCATGTAAATTGTACGCTGCGTTCATGATTTGAGGCTTTTTGTTCAAAACGGGCCAATCCTGCAAACTTTGAAAGCCAATGTTAGCAAATTAGGATGGAATATGAAATATCGGACAGATGCGTCTTGAACACATGACTATAGAGATAGTGTGTAACGATTTGCGGGATTTTTGGACAGAATCTGGAGGAGTAATATAAAAACAAATGTTTTTCAAAAGTCGGACTCCTGGTGGCGCTATAACAGGCCATTCTGGAAAATATGGAGCAGGGGTTCATCGTTGGCATCCAGGGAGTGTGCGTGCAAAATGTGGCACCGACCAGGTTAACGGTGCCGGAGATTAGCTGGTAACAGACGGACACACACACGGACGGACGGACACACACACAGACGGAGTGCAAAACATACTCTCTCTGGGCCGTGGCTCAACGGTCCAGGCACCTTGGCTGGTAATCCAGTCTGGCAGTGTGCCGCGGGTTCGACTACTGTCTGTCCCTCCATAAAAAATATAAAATAATTAAGAGACATATGATACTGGGTATCACCTTACTAACACCTGATGAAGAGCCTTGTGAATCACATTACAGTAAAAAAAATAAAAAGAAACACTGCCTATTAAACCAAGCTGGCAATCAAAAAAAGAGAGAGGGGTTCATTACTGTGAGGTTCTGTGGTAGGACAGTAATGAGGCAGAATTCCATAATTTACTATATAAACTATAAAGTGTAACTTGTGGCAGGCGGGCGGGTGGCCTGATTATGCCCAAATATGGACAGGCTGCGGGCGGGCAGATGATGCATGCGTGCTGCATTGTTAGAGAGCGGTTTCAGTTTTGTGACGGGAGACCAGAGCTCGACATCACATGCCCGTCTCTCCATTTATGGGGATCCCAAACCTCAGCAAAAATCTGTGTCAGCAGTGTGGGGGAAAGTACTCATATTAAGTAAAAGTATCAATACCGCAACGTAGAACTACTCTGTTACAAGTAAAAGTCAGGAATTCATAATGTACTTGAGTAAACGTGCAAAAGTATTGGCACTTAAAGTACTAAAAGTAAAAGTGGTCATTATGCAGAATATGTGACATTTCAAGTTTTCAAATCGAAAATAGCAGATAAATAACGTTTTGTGAACTAAACTAACATAACTAAAGTTTTCAAACAAATGTTGCGGATTAAAAGTAGAATATTTGCCTCAGAGATGTAGTGGCGCAGAAGTAAAAGTATTGGAAATTGGAAATACTCTGATCAGAGCTTGATCAGTGAGAGAGAGAGAGAGAGAGAGAGAGAGAGAGAGAGAGAGAGAGAGGGGGTAGAAAGACACGAGGGAGAGAGCCTACTTTACCAACACAATAAGCCCATGATGTCAGTGCAATAACCCTGTAAATTATATGAATTATTTGTTTTACGAATAAGTAAATACATAAATTATAAAATATGCTTCTGTTCTGAGTAAATAGAAACTAGGATGTGGTCTCTGATTTAACCCTATGGGCTTTGTGGTGAATGGGCACAAAGAGCAAATGCAATCCAATTTAACCACTTGACCCTATAGCATTCCTCATCTGGGCATGTTACTTATAACAGGCAAACATTCAGCAAAAATAGCAGATCTGCAAGATCCACAACATTGTAGATTGGTAATTTATACGGTGAAGAGATTTGGTGCAGAGGGAAAATAGTAGGGGTGCAATTAACAGACCTGGGGGACCCTGCCGCTCAACTAAGTATATAGGGTTTAAGACAGTGGTCAAACTACAGGTGCAAACCATGACAACTCCTTCAGTAACCCTAACAGTGTGTGCGCGAGTAATGCAATTATATCTGGCTTATTGTGCGTGTGTGTGTGTGAGTGCGTGCAGCTCATCTATTTGCTGTTTGTGGATGGGCCTTTGTTGTGATGCCAAATGCACCTCAGAGGAAACCGCCATTTCCAGCCAAACCTTTTCATTTCCTCCCAAACAATTAGCCTTGCGATGGAATATGCAGGGAGAGACGCCTGCTCAAATCACTTTGGCACATTCCCCCAACCTGCAAGTCATTAATGGATCCAGTAAATACTTTAACGTGCTTATGACTGCATTGCTAAGTGGCGTGGTGGTTCTGCAACATAACAAGAACATTACTGGGTCTTGCCACGGTCTCGGTCCGCTGCGTTGCTGCCGTTAGATGTGCGTCGGGTTCTCACATCGTCACAGGGAAGCGAGCTACACCTGCAGCTCGGCACATTTGGGTGCAAAGCACACATTTCTTCTATCGTCACAGAATGGATTGTGAAAGCCGCCTATACAGTATGTAGCAGAACGTACAACATCGCAAGTCAACGCATCTCTCATCCCTAGTCTAAAAGAGCCAAGGGGGTTTTAAGCAAGGACAAGAGCAATCTGTCGTATATTGAAAAACCAACCGAACGAACAAAAAAACAAAACAGGTACATGGCCACAGAAACACGACAAACAAAATATCCTGTTTAGAAAAACCATGTTTCCCAACCAGAAATCCCCCTACTCAAGAGAGCCCATTAAAATAGTGTTCAAAACAGCAAGTCTACAATTTAGAGGCGGCTCTCCTCCAAATGTGGTCCAGACAGTGAAGACCGCAAGGAGGAAGCCCACAACACAAACACCAGCAGCTGCAGGGAATCAAAACTAGAGGGATTTGCTTTGGGACAATTGTCTTCTAATCCAATGATAATAATACACTTTACATGTGCTGTGCATTGGGAGAGGAGACTGACTGCTGCCTGTGATGTTACCAGACCTGAAGGAAGACTTCCAATGTCAACTTTACTGTACTCACAAAGTATATGCCCATACCCAGTATACTGGCATGCCCATATATGGGCATATTGGTTGGATCGGTGGTTCTGGAATCTGGACAACCGCATATCCGAACAACTCGGCGGCGGACACTGCACTCGAGCCCTTGCCGATGTGCATGCCAAGTTTGAAGTCGGTCAGTCCCATACCATAAGGGCATATAGCGGTCGGATCTGTGGCTCTGGACATCCGGATCTCCATGTGTGTCTAATATGGGCATATCAGGTTTGTTCGGCCGGCCCGGTGTGGTGGCGCACTGTGCCTATACTGTATATGGATATGCCTGAGCCCGGCATGACATCAGTGCAAATTGATGCAAATCAGCATCATTAGGCAGTGGATGACGTCGCTGTCGTTAGGTATGTTTCTGTGACAAGTTGTCAGCACAAGAACCCTGGCAAAGCCAAGCAAAATAGCTGATTCTGCTTATAACCTATAATATAGCCTCTATCTATATATGTAGATTGTTCAGGACTGCAGCCTGATCCCACAATCTACAGTTGTGCGGATGTGATTTTATTTTACTTCTAAATTTGTAATTTGCGTTTCTCTTTTTCCTTCTTGGCTTTTATTGTAGCTATTTTGACTAATTGCCTTTTTTATTGTTGTTGGGGAGGCACTAAGTACAAATATATCACAGCACTGCAATGTTGCCACAGCTGTATTATAAGCGCATGTCCGCATGAGACAATAAAAAACATACAAAAAAATAAGTTTTCCTTTGGCCACAAATAAAGACATGCTGTTTTTTTGTTTCAACAACTATTAAACAGCTTCAAAGGTTTGTGTCTGTGAACAACCTAGTCTTCCGTACCCGCAGCAGGAACGTTTTGAAGATGTGCGTGGACAATAGATAATACAACTGCCTTCATGGCCTACGTGCAATAAATGTCCACCAGGTGTAATGCAGTATATTACCCATTTTATGGTAACTCAAAGGTTGACGTTTTGATCTGATGTGTGTGTGCGCGCTCGCTCGCTCGTGCGTGCGTGCGTGCGCGTGTGTGTGTGTGTGTGTGTGTGTGTGTGTGTGTGTGCGTGTGTGTGCATGTGTGTGCAGGTGTGTGCGGAAGATGAAAAGAGAATGTCCTTCCACCGATCTAAGATGTGTTATTTTTATGTGATTAATGTGGAAACAATTATTCAGGCTCATCTTTGAGGTGTTTAACCGTCATTTATTGGACAGCAAGCAGTGGAAAGTGACAAGAGAGAGATGAGTACCATGTGAGCACATGGTGTTTGCCATAGTGCACCATGCATGCACGGCACGGCACGTACACGCCTCTGACCTGCGATGATGTCATTAATAACTAGCGCGGTGTTGCTTCGCTCCTGAAGCGAGGAAAATATGAAGTGAACGACAGCAATGACAATTCATAAAGGAACGACCGCTGTGTTGTATGTACTGTAGTGTGTGTATGTGCTGTGTGCGTGTTTTTCTTTTCTTTTGACACTTTTTGTCACCTGGACACGGGGACATTAGGGCCCTATCTTGTGCGCCGCCCTAAACCCTTATGTCTAAACCTTTTTTTTTTTTTTTTTTACTATTTTGAAAAACATTTTAAAATAGTGAACATAGCCGATCTACGTTGGCGCGTTGTGAGCTTGCAGATCGGCTACTATTTTTTAATGTTTTTCGGTACAGTGAAAACGCCTAAAAGGTTTAGGCATATGGGGTAAGATAGGGCCCATTGTCTCCAAACAAACACAAATAATCAAGACATTCCAGTCCATCTTTACACTCACTGCCTCTTCCACAGTGATCCGATCCCAAACAGACAGCAGTACAGGCAGTGCCATCCTTTGAACTAGGGTCAAAACAAGAGTAGCCAGAAACTGTACTTGAGTAAAAGTATTGTTACTTTAAAAGAATAACTCAAGGAGATAGTTGTAAAAATAGTCATCTAAAAGAATTACTTTAGTATGTATTAAAAACGTATCTAGTGAAAAGTACTGAGATACTTCATATGATCTGATTAATTGTCAGAATGTATCTAAAATTAAGAAATAGAAGTACTTACTTAGAAATATAATTGGCTGAAGTCTCTTTAAGATAATGAAACAAACATGCATTTAATTTATAGGAACAAGCCAACTGCAGCCAAATCATTGTTAAAGGACCACTTCACCACTTTTCAACCTAACTTCATATAATTGGTCCTCACTAATAATCATGATAAAATTATTTTTAATAATTATATATATATTTTCCTACTCATTCTGTCTCTTATAGGAAGGCTGTGGGCAGTTCAGAAACCTGTCCACCAGTGACATCATCGATGGGGAATCCAAGAATAGAAACTGCAGGCTTTCTATTCCTGAAAAATTGCAATGCGAAAATGGAAGCCATCGTTCTCACGATAATACAAATCGAAATATATATCTTGTTATATGTTGTTTAAAAAAAATCTGCCTAACGATGATGTCACTGGTGGACGGGTTTCTGAACTGCCCACAGCCCTCCTATGAGACACAGACTGAGTAGAAAAAAATGGTGGTATTTTATCATGAACATCAGTGAGGACCAATTATATGAAGATAGGTTGAAAAGTGGTGAAGTGGTCCTTTAAATGTTACATTTATTTACTAAGTAAAAGTAAAAAATCGTCAGTGAAAAAAGTATGTTGCATTAAACTACTCTTAAATGTAAAATTCATTCTGAATATAAAAAACAAAAGCAGTTGTCCTGTTTGATTTGAATATTCATCAATCTAACTTGTGAAGTATGAATGTTAATATATAACATCCGTCACTTGATTGATGGATCAATTGATTGCTTGAAAAGTGGACTGTGTTGAACAGTGTTTAAACATCTGGGGAAACCCCCGTCCAATCAATCTTATTTGAATGTGGAGCCACCAGAAGATTGCATCATATGAGGTAACTTGACAAAAATTGTGGGTTGTGGGTAATGGCGGGTGGGTTCGATTGGTGGATAGAGGAGAGGAAACGCAAAATAAAACGCAGCGTCTGACTTCTGTTCCACGATTTGGCCTGTGTGGTTCGTCACATGAACGACTCCGATGTCAACACATGCTCAGTGTTTTACCACAGTAACCGACTAGCCCCCCCCGTAACCCGACTTAGCAGGAAATCACAGCATGCGGAGACAATGCGACACTGCCATGTGGACTGTGGGAAACAGTGTAAACAAACAGAAAACATTGGCTAGGAAGAGCCTTGGAGCGCTACAGTGTCGTAGAACTGGATGATCGATGACCGTTTCTGTCTCAAAACAAATCGCCACTATTTCCTCCTTTCTCCGTAGGTAAGAATTGTTATGGGTATCGTGACGAATGGGGGTGAATGGGGAGTGAGATCGAACAAGAGAGAGTGAGGGCAAGGAGAGGAAGAGGGAAGGAACATGAGACTAAACAGTAGTCTCACTATTGGCTCAAGTAGGGTGAGCCAAAGTTTACTTATTCATGTCGGTCAATTCCTAAAGATAGCCAAAAGTGACATCCTGAGATTCAAGCGTCCATAATTTTTTTGATCTAGTGTTATGAATTTGTGAAGTTGGGCTTAGCCCTTTTGTGGGCTCACCGTAGCCCCCACTGTGAGTACGTATCAGGCCCCAAGGTTTGGGAGAATCTCTCACCATCTTTGTACGTTTCGTCAGAGGTTACACTTCCAGCGTATCAGTTATTTATATTCGGGACGTGGCTCGGTGGAATTCTCTCGCTAATCCTCAATTATATACAATCCCCAGAGGACTGTCAAAAACGCACTCCCCCATTTCCTGGCCCTCTTCCCTGCGGGATGGAGAATCAGCCCGTTGGCGAGGCCCGCCTATGCTAGAGAAAGGTGGGATCCTCTCTTCCCGCTCCCCTCCCCATAAATCAAACTATCAGCCTAGGCCCGTCCTACATGGTGCTGGAGAACACAGCAGTACAGTAGCAACATCAACCAGGACTTATACAGGGATTACAGGCTTAAGATAGCGTGCTCATCTCTGGGGTGACTTGACTTGTGATGAAACGGATCTAGAGTGAATTGTATTGCCAAACAGCAATTTAGTTAGAACTGCGTATTCCAAGACTGCATCATCGATAAGATTCTAACTCGACGGATAGAAGAAAAAAATCTTACCCATGATGAGCTTTTGGTTGCGCGACATGCACACGTCCCGATGTCGGACAGAGTTCCCGGCCGGTCCGTCTCGTCTGGGCGCAGACGAGCGGAGGTTACCTCAACAGATAGGCTCCACACATGGAATGCACGAGCAGAGCCTCCCGTCGTAAAACCCACGTCAGGCTAAAGGCCTTGACTGGACCTGACATTAAGGGCCATTTAAAATCAAGACACTGTCTGATTTGCCATGGTGATGAATGCGTAACCTGGGCCAGGCCTTCAGTGAAACACTAAACTCCCCTGAGCAACAAATGAGGTCTGACTGTTCCTTTTTATTTGATACTATTTCATTCGGTAGCGTCCCTGCTTCGCTGTCCTGCCCAATTATGCAGCAGTTAAAGGGATCTTTATGTGTGCTGACCAACCAAGACCCTCGCTGGATGAAAAAAAGAAAAGAAAAAAAGGATCCTGTGGAAGTGCAACTCCATCAAGTCTTAAAGGAGGTTTGATGACATCCAGTAAAAATGTACTGCTTCTTCAAAACATACGAAGCCATAGCTCTCCTGAGGAACGAAGATACTGACTGTCTTTCTTAGAAAAAACTGTTGCAAGTATAATTTCTAGAGGCTTTTCTAGCTCCAATTCAAGCCTAATTCTTGCTTTAAAAACTTATGCATAAATGTGGACCCCAAGTAGTTCCTGAGTGGGTTCCAGTGGGTCACCAGAAAAACTAGATTTTTTTTACACACAGTTACCACACATTTTCAGAACAAAATTGATAAATATTTGAGATGACTCTTGTGGTGGTCCCTGGCACAAAACCTTTTTTAAATAGGAATCCGTAGCCAAATACAATTTGGGGGTCCATGACCTGAAAATGTTTGAGACATTTCTGAAAAAATCTTGAAAGTGTTCTGAATTCAGTTCTGAATGACACAATAAGTTGGAGAACTACATGGTTTAGAGAGGGCATTTTGTATAGAATCCACCTCAGGTCCTATAATGGGTCAAGACTGCATCAACCACAAATTAATCATGGCAGAAGTAAGACTGGAAAGATATTCCTCCGTGTGTGTCTGCGTGTGTGTGTGTGTGTGTGTGTGTGTGTGTGTGTGTGTGTGTGTGCGTGCGTGTGTGTGGGGAGGGGGGGCGTGGAGTCCTGGAGCTCTACAGTAGGCTCAGATCCCCCGCTGGCCTCCCGATCATCCCCCCCCCCCCCCACCCCCCGAGAGGAGCACAGGGAGAGGTCATCACCCTCTCCACCAAACAGGAAGCCCCCCACCCACCCCCCCACCCCCCCCATCTAAAGGGGATCATGTTGCTGCACCACAAGCCAGTGAAGTAGAGGAGGGTGTAGAGCTGGGCGGGCGGGCGGACGGCGCGCCTGACCACGTCCTGAGCATCGGCTCCGACTAGACACTAGCCGCGCACGCCATGTTGTGTACGCACGCGCGCGCACACACACACACACACACACACACATGTACAGTTCAGCACGAGCAGGGGTGCAGACACGCGCACGCTTATACGTGAAAGCCCCGACAGATATGTTGTGTGATGTGTACGTGTGTGTGTGTGTGTGTGTGTGTGTGTGTGTGTGTACTCGCATATACAAGCGCACACATGAATGATGCCGCCGGTAGGGGCTGATATGGAGGAGACATGGTGCGACAACACTGTGTCTCCTGACCCTTGACCAAAGGGGGGGAGGGCAGCTACACATCGGCTCAGTAAAACAGAGGTGTGACTCCCGCACTAGCCCTGCTCTCTGAGTCAGACACCATTGTGGATGGAAGTGATCTGCACTCGCCGAGCATTATAATTAAGACCAGTTGCTTTTCTTTAGGCTTGGTTTATAATAGCCGGGCATAAATATTTATTCGTGGCGGCGGCTGAGCGGAGGGGATAAAAATGGAAGGGGGGAGTCATAGGTGGAGCTCGCCAAACACCCAGAATTCAACGCTGCTCGCCCCGTGCGCTGCCAATACCCCCGAGGACTACCGCGCCAGACTTTGCTGTGGTGGAGATCAAATGCGAGGGCCCTTATGTTGCATTTATTGTCTTCAAGTCTTCCATTTTTTCCTAATAAATGAGTGACAGCTTGGGGTGGGGTCTGGGCATTTTAGTAGACTCTTTGTATTTTTCCCCCAGGTCAGAGAGGAGAGGGCTTTAACAGCGATCTAAAAAAAAAAAGACGAAAAAGAAAGAAAAAAAACGAGGGGAGAGTCGCAGAGCATATCTAATTGCTTTCATATGCCATATTATTGGTTGATTTAAATAACGACAGACACCGAGGGCGCTGGGGGCCATCGCCTTTAACCCCTGCATGGCCCGGGCCAAGAATAAATGACTGGCTGGATGGCTGGCTGCCTGATTGGCTGGATTATCGACTTGCTACGGATGGTGGACACTGTCACTGCGAGCCACTGAAACGACTTCAGCCCTAGTTCAACAACTCTGGAGACTGGACAAATGAGGATGCTAGTTCAGCGGACGGGCCCCGCATTGATTCTGGAAGGCCAGAGGTTGTGGTGGAACGACGAAAGAAAAATAAAATCTCACGACTGAAAAATGTTGCTAGGCCAAGTCCTAATATGTAATTTGTGAACGGGCGTGAAAGGAGCCACCACACACTAGCGCTGTGTGTCCTACACTAAACACACTATGTAAAATGACGTTGTTTTGGTAGCCATACGGCTAACCAGTTGAAGAAATTGCAGAAATATCTGAGATCATTAGGGTTTGCTGGAAGACTGAAATAACTGATAACCGAAAATAGCTTACAACACGTCGCAGCGTGACGTGGAAGATTGTAGTTAGCCTATTTTCGGTGCACGACACACTTCTATAGAAGACATGCTGACTTTTATGGAATCCAATTGACTGAAATCAGTCGTGGCGACTGAGAACTTTAATCCATGCCGTTAAGACCCGACACCCATTCTACAAAATGTCTTCTAAATGCTAATGATGCCTTCACACGTGCGTTTACACGTGTCAAGGATCCCCAAAATGATATGATTTGGTCACGGACCCCCATCTGAAACATATTTTGTCCAGGGAGACACACAAGCCCAGAAGCAAATATCTAAGTAAAAACAAATTTGCTTTACAAAATATATATTCAACGATTTGCACAAACGTTCACAACTTTTCAAAAAAACATTGCAGATCTACAAGCTTGCATATTCATCTGCTATTTTTGAATAGTCTAAAATATGCTGTTAAAGTGGTTAAAATAGTGTGATGCAAAATTATGTGACCAATGAAATGATTCAAGATGCACTCCCGGTCTTAATGGGTTAAATGGCATGATACGCCGTCTGGAAACGGAGAAAGGCTGCTTCAGGCCATGCAGGGTTCCTCAACTCTTGCCCACAAACCCTCCCGTGCGCACACACGGTTCAGGAGAAGTGCACAGGATGAACATTTACATCCGAACCGCTCTGGCTGGAAGAACGACAGCATGCATAATCTCGCCGAGCGATTTACAATGAAACAAAAGATGACCCGAACACACCGAGATGCTGCAGACAATCTGGTGCAGCGTGCAGTTTAACCCTCATATGTGTTATGTACACACTAAGCACTTAGACCCTATGCTTAAGGCCTTTTCATACTCCACTTTTAGGTGATGAGGTGACCACCTTTTCGGTGGTCACCTCATCACCGAAAACTGCGGTATGAATAGGCCTTTAGTTCACCATAATCCCAAATAGGGCCCTACAAATACTACACTACTATTTTCCGCAAATGTTTGCACCAGCATGGAGATTCTAGGGTTCAAGTGTTTCAAGACAGTGTGTCTCGCCGGAGGTGTCACGTCATAAAAAACTAGAGTCAGGGTTCCCACACATTTTTTTAACAATTAATTTTCAAAACCTTTCCATAGCTTTTCCAAAGCATTTTACCCCATCTCCAGGCCTCTTAACACACTCTTAAACCAGTGTGCTATCAATGCACCGAGACAAACTCACGCGAAGGTGTCACATGACAACAATTACAAATCTATACACTAACAACGTACATACGGTATCACGTAGCACTGCATTTTACATCTTTCACTTAATGTTGGGCAAAAACAATGTATTTCATTGCTGTCGGGCAGAAACCTCTTATCTCCATATTTGTGTTTTTTTCCTTCTTAAATTAACGCCCTACTTCACCACACTACAGCGTCACACAGAAGCATCACAAGTAGCCGATCTACAAGCTCGTTTCTTGAATTTCATGACCACCTGTAGAGTGTGGCAAAAAAGTGAACAGTTAAGCCTGATTATAAATATAGCCGATCTTGTAATCAGCTATTGTTGCAATTTAGTTTTTTTAAATAAAAGAATAACAGCTTATGTTTATGTTTGTGTGCTAATGACATTCCCAACATTGGGAGTGGAACAAGTGATGAATGATGCCTGGGCCGTGGCTCAGCGGTCCAGGCACCTTGGCTGGTAATCCAGTCTGGCAGTGTGCCACTCCCGATCCCGACGGCCTTTACTGCATGTCTTCCCCCCATCTCTCTCCCCATTTCCTGTCAGCCTACTACTGTCTGTCCCTCCATAAAAAATATAAAATAAAGGCGAAAG
Organism: Electrona antarctica; assembly: GCF_951216825.1. NCBI lineage: Eukaryota > Metazoa > Chordata > Actinopteri > Myctophiformes > Myctophidae > Electrona > Electrona antarctica. The sequence continues at coordinate 37,156,313 of NC_136799.1, forward strand.
CCACACAAAAAAACCCATTTCAAAGTGATTAATGATGTATGTATGGTTGCAGAAAGAAAACGAGTGTCCATCTCGGACCAATCTGCAAACACATTCAGAGGTGGAGGAAATCTATGAATAAAAGACCTGCATTCTGGGGTTAAATGAGAAAGATATAGGTGGCAATTAGAGCGCTGCACGGGAGTGTTTTCTTAATCCACTCCCGATGGATTTCTGACTATTCCCGCAATCCCGCCCGCCCCCGCAATGACTTCATTTCTGACCGCCCGCAGTTCATTTCTGCCTGCCGCTCCCTCCCGCAAAACAAAATAATGAACTGCCATTAGTCCCGTGGCTCATAGTACTGCGGGTCCCGGAGTATGGCCCTTATTTGTACACCCGGTGTACATCTGGTGTACACCGGGTGTACACCAGGTGTACATCTGGTGTACACCGGGTGTACACCAGGTGTACATCTGGTGTACACCGGGTGTACACCAGGTGTACACCCAATTTTGTGTGTACACCGCGTTGATAAATAAGGGCCTATATTTCCAAAAACCTTACATTACCCCAAACAGAATGAGATTGAGTGGCCGTGCACGAGAGAGGGGTTGTTTATTTGTGAGCAGTTGCTGTTGCTCACAGAAAGAGGGAAAATGTTATATATATTATTAGGCATTATATTGGGACACGGACACCGTAACACACTGCACACCGGGTGCAGCGTGTGAACGAGAGAGAGCAGGGGAGAGAGACACGTGTGTTGTCCACAGCACAGTAGGGGAAATCACCTTCTACTCGGCAAGTAGACATATTCATATCTTGCTAAAGTATAAGCTCTATAATCTATATCTGGTTAATTGCGGGAGGATGCGGGAATTTGCGGGGCCCCCTGGTTTTATATTGACCGCCTGTTTCTTGCAGGTACCGCGGAATCCCGCTCCCGATGCATGGGGTTCTAGTGGCAATTGCGGCATCCCCATGGAACCCCAAAATGCCAGCCCTGTGTCTCACCAGTCAGGTCTCTCTTCAGCTTGCGGATGTCTTTGGCGAGGTCTTCAAACTTGACCTGGGCGGCCAGGAACAAATGCTGAGGCTCCGGCAGTGGAAAGACACTCTTATCCGTCCCGGCATTCTAGAACAACAGACCCATAACTGCAGTCAGCATTCACCTGTTCTGATCTATTATTAGGCCGTTTTAAGTTGGTAATATAGTCTGTCAATTTGAACAGTGGTCCTGGAGGGGGTTCCAGGTGGTCCCCAGGGAAATGATGGAGAGTTGGTAACCAAATGTATGGAAGCATAAAGCTGCCACAATTCAAATGAAATGGCAAATATGAAAAGTCAATTGAAATAAGAGAAATGCTTTTTCATTTTCAGGTCATTAACGCATTTCTTGGGACAAAAATAAATCTACAGATGTGCTCATTCTATGACACAATTCAAATTATGAATACAATATCATTTGAATTTCAATTTTCAAAAAATGCCAGCAAATTAGTGGGCAATATTAAAATGAAAATGCAATTTAGAATATTCAAATGAAATAAGAGAAATGCTTTTTAACCTTCAGATAATGAACGCATTTAAGTGAATATATAATGCAATAGCATTTACATTTCATCTCCAGGTGTGGTCATTCTATGACAGAATGAAAAAGCAAATGCGTTCAATATCTGAAGGTTAAAAAGCATTTCTCTTATTTCATTTGAATTTTCTAAATTGCATTTTCATTGTAATATTGCCCACTAATATGCGGGGTATTTTTTGAAAATTGAAAATCAAATGATCTTTTATTTTAAATTGTAATTGTGTACATCTGTAGATTAAATGTAAATGCTATTGCATTTTAGATTTATTTTTGTCTGATGAAATGCGTTAATTAATGACCTGAAAATGAAAAGGAATTTCTCTTATTTCAATTGACTTTTTGTATTTGCCATTTCATTTGCATTTTGGCAGCTTTATGCTTCCATACAAATGGACCCTTATTAGATAACGCTTGAGAGCGCAAATGAAACACACAATTTGTTGAACAACATTTGCAATAGTTAATTTACAAGAAGTCCACACAATTAGAGGAGACGAATTGTCATTTTGATCAACATTTGCCTGTTATCTCTCCTAATGGAACCACATCAATACAGCATTAAATACAAATTGTGGACAAAATTGTAGCCAACGACAACCAAATATTCTAAGTCTTGGGTCTGAGAGGCTACATCTCATCAAATGGTGGTCCGTGACTCAAATGCCGAATGAATAATAGACCTTGATATGAAAAGGGTTGAAAACCACTGAATTAGCCCATTTTGACCAGAGATCAGATTCTAAAAATGTCTGTTTGAAAATGACAGTTTTCTGAAAAAGCTATGTTTCTATGTCAGTTGTTCTTCGATTTAAAAAAAATAGCAGACCTACAAGCTCATAGCGCGCCACTCGGTGGCGCGCTATGAGCTTGTAGATCTGCTATTTTTCAATAGCTAAAGCATAACATAATGCTAACACCAAAAGGGGTTCCCGCACAGAATGGGTTAGACAGAAAACACAGTACCGTATCCATATTGCGCAGGTAGTAAGACACGACGTAGTCCACCAGACTGATGCGATTGTCCTGAGGGGACAGATGAAGAACAGCGTGGTTGGTACAGTATGACACTTTGTAACAGCACATTTTGACAGTTTTAATTTTAGTCTATGATTTTGGCGGGCCATGCATGGTGTCATGATGGCTGATTTGACTCTTGGTTGCATGCTGAAAATAGCCGATCTACAAGCTCACGAGTTGTGAGGGTGTGTGGGTTGTGTGGGTTTATACCCTGCTTTTGACGTCCTTCAGCTTGGGGAGGATCTCCAGTCCGAAGCCGTCAGCCTGTCCTCTGGTCCGGTTCCCTCCGTTCATGTAGTTCCCAAAGGCCAGAACCAGACCGATCACATCGCGCACACTGTCGCACTCCAGGAGATCCTGACACACGCACGCGCACGCACGCAAACACACACGTTCTGATTTAGCACTCTCCTTAGATACTGTAGCATGATAACACTTAACGGCAGTGGTGGAAAAAAGTTCTCACATGTTTTACTCAAGTAAAAGTATCAATACTACAACATAAAAATACTCTCTCTGTCACAAGTAAAAGTCCGTACTTATACGGAGTAAAATAGCAGATTTACAAGCTCACAATGCATTAAATGGCCGAAGTGGTTAATGTATGTTTTGTAACAATAATCAAAATCTACAAAGTAACTAGTAACTAAAGCTTTCAAATAAATGTAGTGGAGTAAAAGCACAATATTTGGATTCGATATGTAGTGGAGTAGAAGTAAAAGTGATGGAAATACTCAGGTACAAATACCTCCAAAATGTACTTAAGTATAGTACTAAATGTACTTTACACCACTGGTTAACGGCGGTCTCACCTTGCTGACGTCGGCGATGATCTCCACCTTGCGACGGATGGAGCAGATGGCCTCCTGGAAGACGGCCTGGAAGATGATGCAGTGAGCCCGGCCGGAGAAGTCTGGGATCTGGGAGAGCTCGTACAGGAACCTGGAGAACAAGCCATGGAAACAGCAGTGTTAGAATGGGCTATATGCACACAGAATAACTCTTCCTACTTCCGGCCCGCATCCCTACTTCCACGTCAACCATAGAGTATATAAAAGGATAGAGACTGAACTGGCGCGAAGCTCCGCCCCCCCAGCTATTCATGTCAGTGGAAGTTGCTCAGTGGCGTTTTGAAGCACCCGGAAGACTGCCGGAAGTACCGTCTCAGAACGTCTACTTCCGCATTTGACCACCAAATTTTGGTGGTCAAATGCGGAAGTGCAACCGAGCGCTCAATGTTAAAGCTAAGCTGAACGGGGTTTCCCGGTCATGAATCCAAGGGTCCGCCTGTAGTCCCTCCTCCTACCACTAGGGCCCAGCGCTTCAACGTTGAATAGCCTCACTGGCCCCTTGACGTCAACCCCCAAAACGTGTGGTTATGGTTATGGTTAGGGGTCGGACTAATGAGCGGTCGTCGGACCCGTGCCACCCCAAAACCCCCCGAATTGCATAGAACAGTGGTTTTCAATTTCAACCAGTGGTCCTTAAGGGGGTTCCAGGTGGTCTCCTGCTAAATGATGGAGATGATGATAAATGATGGTAACCAAATGGACCCTCATTTTACGCTCTCAAGAGTTAAGATATTGTTTAACATCCGCATTACTCTAACTTACAATAATTCTACACAATTAGAGAATGTAGAAGAAGTTCTCTCTCCTAATGGTACCAACATCAATACAGCATGGAATTGTGGACAAGATCTTATCCAACGATAACAACAATCTTTAGTTTTGGGTCTGCAAGGCTAAATCTCATGGTGGTCCGTGGCTCAAATGCTTTTATTTTACCAGCATACACGCAAGAGTAAACTTTGCAAAATAAAATGTTGACAAAATCAACTGTAGATTTAGTCGACTAAAATCTAATGATATTTAGTCGACTAAAACTAAAACATTTCAGATGACTAAAATATGACTAAAGCTAAATGGAACTTTATTCAAAGGACTAAGTGCCGTTAAAATTAACACTGATGTGTTATGGCAGAATGAAACAAACTGTTCGACAGGAAGAAGGTATTTTTGGGGTCCTTGGCAAGCCGTGCCTGCCCCACGCAGGACGGTTGAGTCTGTGTTGCCGTTTGCAGGCCGACAGGCTCATGAGTGGCGCTGTGACCGCTCCACGAGAGAGAGAGAGAGAGAGAGAGAGAGAGAGAGGCAGAGTGGACGCCGTTTGCCCATGTTTCCTACAGTGGTTCGGGACCCATTCGTGGGACGTGGAAACATTTTTATGTTTCCTATTTTAAAAAATAAATCCCCAAAAAAGCAAAACAAATCATGAATTAAAAACAAAATTTCAATGTTTTTTTCCCCCAGTAATTTCATGGAGAAATCAAAGAAAAATAATTCAGAGAAATTCCATAAATGAGAAAACAGATGTTTAAGAAGTATAGTGAAAATAGCCGATCTTGCCATTTTCACAGGCTAAAAGGTTTGGGAACAACTGATGTGAACAGCAGCATGTCAGAGGGGAGCGGGGCAGTTAACATCCTGCTGTGTCATTAGGCAGACACTGGGCGGTGGGGGGGAAGGGGGGAAGGGGGACTCAGGCCACCGCACTGCTCTAACACGGACACACGCAGGTCAGCTTGGGACCCCAGCTCGTTTAACTGGACCCCCGCTGGACACTTTATACCAGTGGTTTTCAACCTTCAAAAATAGCAGACCTACAAGTTCATAGCGCGCCACTCTGTGGCGCGCTATGAGCTTGTAGATCTGCTATTTTTCAATAGCTAAATTATAACATAATGTATGTAACACCAAAAGGGGTTACCGCTCAAAATGGGATAAACAGTCAAGATCTTGGACTCAGGCCACCGCACTGACAGCTCTGCTCTAACACGGACACACGCAGGTCAGCTTGGGACCCCAGCTCGTTTAACTGGACCCCCGCTGGACACTTTATACCAGTGGTTTTCAACCTTCAAAAATAGCAGACCTACAAGTTCATAGCGCGCCACTCTGTGGCGCGCTATGAGCTTGTAGATCTGGTATTTTTCAATAGCTAAATTATAACATAATGTATGTAACACCAAAAGGGGTTACCGCTCAAAATGGGATAAACAGTCAAGATCTTGGACTCAGGCCACCGCACTGACAGCTCTGCTCTAACACGGACACACGCAGGTCAGCTTGGGACCCCAGCTCGTTTAACTGGACCCCCGCTGGACACTTTATACCAGTGGTTTTTTCAACCTTTTTCATTTCGAGGCCCATTATTTGTTTGGCTATCTGAGCCACGTCGGACCGCCATGAGATTTAGCCTCGCAGACCCCAAAACGAAAGAATATTCTGTTATCATTGGATAAGATTTATGTCCACAAGCCCCGTGCTGTACTGGTGTTGGCACCATAGGAGAGATAACAGGCAAACATTGATCAAAATTCTTCCACATTTATTTAATTGTGTAGACTTCTTGTAAATTAAGTAATGCAGATGTTTAACAAAATTGTAACTCTTGAGAGCGTAAAATTTACACTCAACACATACAGTTGGAGGCCATCGATATTGTCCTTTTCTTTTTGCTGAGGTTTGCGTGATCTGCGCAAAAGGACAGTTAACCCATTTTGGGCGGGAACCCCTTTTGGTGTTTTAAACATTATGTTATAATTTAGTTATTGAAAAATAGCAGATCTACAAGCTCATAGCGCGCCACCGAGTGGCGCGCTACGAGCTTGTAGGTCTGCTATTTTTGAAAAATCGTGAAAATATTTATTTCAGAAAACTGGAGGATTTAGAATTTAGGATTTTTTTTAAAATTTTGAGGTCAGGCCTAAATGGGTCAAATGATAAGGGACAATATCGGTGGCACCCAACTGTACACAAATATCTATAAAGGTCCATTTGGTTACCAACTCTCCATAATTTAGCTGAGGACCACTGGTTGAAAACCACGACTACCAACGACTAACTCGGGGGAGAGAATAGTCACCCATTCAAGCTGTTCTCGTGCACACACACCACTCGGTTGACCCCTCAGGGCTCTGTACTCGGTCCGCTCCTTTCCCCCCCCTCTCTACATCAAAACCCTATGCCCAGGAATAGGAACGTTCAAGGTTCGTGTGGTTGAAGCGCGAAGAATATCCGAGAATATTATTCTTTGAGATGGGGAAGGGTGCAGAAAAAGCACTGCACGCACAGAACAAATATTTATGGGCAGCAGAAACACAACGGAGCTGGGGTTATTTACTCTGTGAGACGGCAAATTGAGCGACGTCGCCATCTCTAAATATTGTGTATTTACAGTATCCTCCCATAATGAAACAATTGGACAGCAATAAACCAATTGAATCAATCAGTCGGCTGACACGATTATACGAAGGAGAAAAAACAAAAGCATCCGTCTCTGTCAAGACATAATAAACAAACGCTCGAACAACTTCATGCTGCTCCCCTAGAAAAACAACTCGTCTGGAATCTGAGTTAGTCATGAATGTTGACGTTAGTGATAATACGAGTACACAAACTGCACCATATTCACTGAGTGTGCCAAAACAGGACTGTTACTCAGGTGTCACTCAAACCCTGGACAAGTAGTCCTACGCTGGAGAGACTCGGCTGGTAGAAATGTCAATAATTGGGAGGCTTCCACTATGAATTAAATGTTTTCTTTATTGTGCTGATGATTATGAAACGGATAGCTTTGTAAAATATGCAGTCTGCATGCATCAGTCAGTATCACTGCGCTAACGTCTTGTTTACAATATTTCCCATACTGTTCCGTGGATAGATTACCATTCTGCTGAAATAGCAGGGGAAGAGAAGCGTTTGTTTTGGATCACTCGACGTCCTGAGTATATTCAAGCTTTACAACAAATGGGAAGGGTTCACTTAAAGCAAGGTAGATACAGCACATTTGTGCAGGCACTCAGGGAATACTGTATTTATAATATGTTTTTTTGTCTTGTAGAATGTATTGTTTACTATTTTAACCCATTGAGGCTGAATCTGGGAATGCCTTCTAGGGCCTGACCTAAGGTTTCTGAAAACCTTCAAATTCTGAGTTATGTTGCTACATGTATAGCAATAGCTGATGAGACACAGAGAGTGTGCCGGCATCAAAGGTAGAACAACCTATAGGTTGCACCAGGTGTCAATTGGGTTAATTAGGATAATGCTTAGAACTTTCATGTTGCCATATTTAATACACAACGCCCCGCCCCCTTCCTTCCGAAATCACTGTAAACGACAGCTTCTTGGGGTTTAGTGCTTTAATATCTCCTTGGAATGAGTCATACCAATTGCCTAAAACTATGCCTAAAACGGTTAAACCTAACCTTATTCCTAACCTTAACCTCAGTAAAATGGCGCCAAAAGCTAAACCTATTCCTATTTCCAGTACGTCACCATATCTCTGTGACGAAAACAGCCAATGTGCAAACTCACAATGCGTCGCAAGATCTGCTATTTGCACGCAATGTTCTTTCCAGAATAGGGACACTGTAGGGTTCATGTAGTTAATCCATTGAGACCTGGAACGCATCCATGTCACGTTAGCGTTTAACCACATTAACCATTAAACCCATTTTGGGCGGGAACCCCTTTTGGTGTTTTAAACATTATGTTATAATTTAGCTATTGAAAAATAGCAGATCTACAAGCTCATAGCGCGCCACCGAGTGGCGCGCTATGAACTTGTAGGTCTGCTATTTTTGAAAAAACGTTAAAATGTGCCTCAAATCTTTCCGAAAATTGTCATGATTTAGAAAACTTTTTTTTTTAAATTTCGACGTCAGGCCTGAATGGGTTAAACTGTTCCGCTGAAGGCTCTTACTGTTCAGGCTTGTCCAGAAGTTTGACTTCGTCCTCTTTGGAAGTCTCATAATGTCTCTTAATCATCTCCATCTCGTCAGCGGTGGCCCTCTGTAACGACACACAAAAGCGTGTCCCAAAACAAGTGCAGCATGTTCTTATCAACATCAAACCAGCCATAGTACCATGCATTGTGCAGACCTGGCCATCGTTGTGATGCTGGTATGATAAACAGCACAGCCGAGGGCTACAGAGCCCTGTTGTTAGCAATACAATGGATTTGGCAGTGGTTTAAAGTCACTAAGTACAATTCTGAGGTACTTACGCAATTTGCGCGCACGCACACGCACACGCACACGCACACACACACACACACACACACACACACACACACACACACACACACACACACACACTTACTTCACTTACTTTTACTTAGTTCAAGTAAAAAAAAAACATGAGTAGCTTTTCCACCACTGCTTTGTTGTTAGCAATAAAAATGTATTTTAACTTCTCTAGTTTCTCTCGAGCTATCGGGTGGCTTGACGGCGCTCTCCCGTGTATACTTACGTTTTCATATAAAGCCTCGATGGTCTCCAAATCCACCACGGTGTTGTCCACGGTCAGAACAGCTGGAACGGTAAAGAACATTTATTAGAAGTATAACCCATTCAGGCCTGACGTCGAAATTTAAAAAAAATCGTCTAAATCATGACATTTTTCTGAAAGATTTGAGGCACATTTTAACGATTTTTCAAAAATAGCAGACCTACGAGTTCCTAGCGCGCCACTCGGTGGCGCGCTATGAGCTTGTAGATCTGCTATTTTTCAATAGCTAAATTATAATGTATATATAATATAATGTATTATAAATTAATGTATGTAACACCAAAAGGGGTTCCCGCTCAAAATGGGATAAACAGTCAAGATCTTGGCAGAGACGCATGGATTCTTTTAACTGCTGCCAGGGTGGATGAAAAAAGAAAAGCTTGTTTTTCCTATCAGCAGTGTGTAAACTCAAGATAGCTCGGTTATTCTGTAAAATATTGGGTGATAACAAACAATAATATCTGTGTCAAACGCAATGGTAAGCATTTCAAAAGCTACAACCCGGGACTTATTTTAATGAAAAAAATGCTATTCTAACCAATTTGTACGGTAGGGTGGACCCCTACGGAGCCATTTGGTTATATTACCAACTCCATCATTTAGCCGGGTACCACCTGGAACCCCGGACCACCAGTTGAGAACCACTGTTATAAAATATAACTAGTGGTTGAAGGTGTGCGGTCTCCCTGCTCTGTGGCACACATGAACGGCCACTAGATGTGCAATCGTCTTCATTTGTAGTTTGGACATCATTGCAATGAACTCTCTGTCAGGACGGACATAACACTAGGTAATGCAGTTAGTAGTTCACCCCAAAAATGACTTATTTTCTATCAAGATTATTTTTGTTTTTGCCACATTCCAGGGCCAATAATTTGATGACCGTGTCAAAAGGAGACTCAGTTGAGTCTACTGTGCCGGTCATCAAATTATTGGCTTAGGAATGCGAAAAAACTAAAACAAATTCCATGAATTCAAGGCTTTCAAGGTAATTGACAGAAAATAAGTAATTTGTTCGGTGAACTACTCCTTTAACCCTTTAAAACCGGGAAAGCATCTGTGTAATTTTTTATTTTTGCCGTGGCTATTAAAAAACGGCAGATAGGCCTGGGCCGTGGCTCAGCGGTCCAGGCACCTTGGCCGGTAGTCCGAGTCTGGCAGTGTGCCGCGGGTTCGACTCCCGATCCCGACGGCCTTTACTGCATGTCACTCTCCCTCATTTCCTGTCAGCCTACTGTCTGTCCCTCTATAAAACATATAAAAAATATATATATAAAGGCGAAAAAAACTAAAAACTAAAATAAAATAAAAACGGCAGATATACAAGTCCGGCAGATATATAGCTTGTACTTCTGCTATTTTTGAACATTTTTGAAAACTCTTGAAAGTGTGAGAACTAACTGATTCCACAAGGCATTTGTAGAATCCTCAGGTCTTAATGGTTCAAGCTATATTTCTAAATCAGGGGGAATTAAGCATAGGGAATTACCATTGAGTCTTTGAGGAAGCTCTGCTTCAAACCCCAAACAAAGGTGCCACACATGTGCTAATTGTGTAAGTATGACTGCAACACTGCACCGGACTTGCATAACAAGCGAAACGATCAGTCAATCACCATGTAGTTGAATTACACACCTATCAGAGTGATTGACTGGGGGAAATTAACTCGACAGGGAGAAGCTGTGGGGCCAGTGGTGGAAAAAGTTTTAAAATAATTGCAGTGGAGTAAAAGTATAATATTTGCCTCTGAGATGTACTGGAGTAGCAGTAAAAGTACTGAAAAAATACCCCAAAATTGCACTTAAGTACAATAATTGAGTAAATGTACTTGGTTACTTTACACCGCACTGTAGACATCCAGTGGGCAGTCTGAATGTCCGCAGACCCCGGGCCCACATGGGGGCTCCGCTCTGGGGCAGGCGGGCTGGGGGAACTAAGCCTCTCGGCCACGGGTCACGGGAGAAAGCCTGTAACTGCTTAACCCCTGGGCCCACGGTTAGAACCACCACAGCCAACAGCAATGATCTTTGGGGGGGAGGGGGGCAAGGGTAAGAGAAGGGTACAAGAAACAAGAGACTGAAAGTAAATAGTAGGCATGAAGCAACAGACACGTGGAGTTGTTTGGATCATGGCCTCGCCATCATCTTCATATCTCGTGATCCGACGCAATGTCTGAATTGATTTTAAAAGTGCTGCTTGTTGCGTACAAAACCTCCTAATGGTTTAGCTCCTGAATGCATCTTAGACCTACTCATTCCAATATTATATAAACCAATTGGACGTCTCAGATCCTCAGAAGCTGGTCTCCAAACTGTACCCAGAATAAGAATCGAATGAAGGTGCATTTAGACTGGAACCAACCTGGTGATGACCTGAGATCAAACAGTGTCATCTTTTACAAGCAGGTTTAATACCGTCATATTTTCTTAAGCCTTTGGTTATTGTGCGTGCGTGCGTGCATGCGTGCGTGCGTGCGTCGCGTGTGTGAGTGCGTGCGTGTGCTGGGAGGAAGGGGGGTAAATTACATTGGAAACCCCTTGAAGCCCCCTCAAGGACCCCTGGGGCTTCCTTGAACCGATGCTGTTAACAACTTGGTTTATACTGCAAGAACGTGTCTGTATCTGTATTCTGTACGTACATTTAAAAAAGCATTGATTTGATATGTATCAATGCATCTTTTAATGAGTTGACCATGTATGAAAAATGTGCTCCGCCAAATAAACTTGACGTGAAAAGACAAAGTCAGTCCTGTTCTTTGTCTCCAGAGCGGCGTCGCAGGTTTATAGCTTGGTGACGGAACAGATCGGAGCGGTGGCGGGTGGGCTCAGGTGGCGGGAGGGATGGCTCCACTGCTCCTAGATCAGCTGACAGGGGAATCTGGCTGCTGTCACTTCAGGAGGTCTCCCATTGGGGTTGGCTTAGGTGCCGATTCAGAGTATGGGGTCAGACTCCCATTGGCTTAGGTGCCGATTCAGAGTATGGGGTCAGACTCGGGCAGCCAATCATGACTAGGTCGCGCCAATGTCGCCATAGCCAACAGCAGCGACCATAAGCCAGGTTTCACCTGGCAAAAAACACTGACATTGCAGGGTTCATGACGTTTCGGCCATTGTTGGCCTTCAATCGCCCGAGGAAGGAGGCAAAGCTGTGGTTTGTGTCACCTCCACATCTACACACTTCCGCAGGCCAGCCAAAAAGCACAAAGAGTGACGACCTCTAGACTTGTGGAGTTTCTTCAAATTCTTCACACGTTGCAGCCTCCGAATGTGAATGTTGACGTCGTAGAGGCGTCCAGGGCGTTCCCACGGGGGGGTCCGAAACAAGAGTGTGTGGTGGTCCTCGTCCGTCCGGATGGAAGGGACTGCTGGAGGTCCTACAATGTATTATATCTTATTAAGAGTGGATAATTCAGTTCCTTCAGCAGTGCAGCAGTCAGTCACACAAAGGGGGGCCTGGTGGTCCGGTGTGCTCTGGGGGGGATATCTCTCCACACCAACAGATCAAAGGCTGCCTGCCAACTGCCTCACACCCTCTACTTCCACTTTTCACTCATCGACTTCATTGTGTGTGGTTAAAGTAGGTGTGTGTATTTGTTTTTGTGCATGTGTGCGCGCGCGTTTGTGTGTGCGTGTGTGTGTGTGGAGAATTGGAAGTGTGGGGGAGAGCCGCTGTTCGCCCTTGAACCATGGTGGCCCTTGAGGCCCCCACCCCTCCGTCAGTCAGCCCTCCCCCCCGCTTCAACCTTTTCTACCTTCCCTGGTTTTGCTCCCTAGTGGCTCTAATTACATTACATGTCCCATGTCCTTTTAATTTGGCAACAAAGGCCAGGCGGGCAGGCAGGCCGGGCCAGGTACCGGGGGGGACCGAGGCCGGGGGGGCAGGCCGGGCCGGGCCAGGTACCGGGGGGGACCGAGGGTACCGGGGGGGACCGAGGCCCTTAGAAGTGCTTTAGAAGTGCTTATTAAGGCCGGCGCTGCTGCATTGTCACATTCAAACTGTCCACTTCACCTACACCTCCCATTAAGGTGCTAGGAAGCAGCCTCACGCTGGGAGAGAGCAGCCGTTTTATTGGGCCTCTCCTATACGCGGACGCAAAGGGCCGAGGAGACGAGGAGGCAAGGGAACGAGAACAGGGAAAGTGGGGAAATGTCCAAACCAAAACGGGGCGGCCTGGTCCTGGCATGTCGTCGTTGCTCGGGCCATGTTTGAGGTGATTTTTATGTGGCGGCAGCAGTGTCTGTTGGATTTAAACCCGCTCAGATCATTAGCGGGGTGTCGCTCCCATTAGGCTTGATGTGGAAACCGTCACTAGCTACAATAAACAGATCCGCCGGCCGCGTGCTCAGACTAGCAGGCGGCAGGCGCTCTCTCTCTCTCTCTCTCTCCGCCTGCAGTGGTGGAAAGTAACTGTGTACTTTTACTTAACTACTGTAGTTAACTACAATGTTGAGGTATTTGTACTTTACTTGAGTATTTCCAATTTCCAGTACTTTTACTTCTACTCCGCTACATTTCCAGATCTGCAATTTTCTAAATAGTTGTATTTTGAACTTGTGAAATGGGACATTCTGCATAATGAGTCTGCCTGAGCTGCCCCCCCCCCCCCCCCCACACACACACACACACACACACACACACACACACACACACACACACTATGTGTTTACGCGCACAGAGGCCCATTATACGCACGTAAACGTCTGCACTTTCCACACAATCACACAAGCATGGAACCACTGCTCGCAGTTCCTTCATCCACTGTTCATGCTCACTGTCTGGGACATTGCTGAATTGATTTTAACCAGCGCAGGAAAGATTTCTGCCAAAGTGGCAGAAGTGCTGAAAGGTCAATTTTATTCCGATGTTGCTCTCACATTTTGACAAATGCAGGCATTTCCTTTTCTCACCAGTGAAACTGGGAGAACGTCCATGTTCCACTTTTGAAACACCAATTCATCCGTAAAAGTGGATAGTTGCAAATTAGAGGCGGTCCGCAGGCAGGGAATAATTTGCTGCTGCGATGTTTAACCCATTAAGACCTGAGGCCGATTCTACAAAATGAATGTCTTCCAAATCCTAATCCTGTCTGAAAAGTGTGTGTTGCTATATCAGTGGAGCTCAAACTGTTTCATGTCAAGGATCCCAAACATTATATGTATCTCAAAATGTTTTATTCTAGGGACTCCCAGGAGCAAAGGTTTGAGTTAAAGATTTGCACAAAATGCTCATGATTTTTCAAAAATCTAAAATCGGCACGAAGTGGCGCTCTATGAGCTTGTATATCTACTATTTTTTGAATAGCCCCAAAGTATAAAATAATGCTTTTTTAGCTAAAAATCTAAACTGACACAGATGCTTTCCCGGTCCTAATCGTTTAATATCTTGTTATCTCCCAAATACAACCTTCTTCATCTGCATTTCATCACAAGTCATTCCTAATTTATTGTTTAATGGGACTGTAAATTACATTTATAACCGTTAAACCCTAAATAGGAGCCGCTTCCTAGAAACAGATCTAAATGATATGGCACCGTGCCGTCGTGCCAAACAGTTTGTGTAAGAGAAACACAGTGGTGGAAAGTACATCTACTTAGGTACTGTACTTTTTATTATTATGATTTTACTTTAGTTTTTATAAATTCCAGTACTTTAACTTCTATAGTCCACTACATCTCAGAGGCAAAAATGTTACTTTTACTCCACTATAATTATTTGAAAACTTTAGTTACTTTGTAGATTTTGATTATTATTACAAAACATACATTACCCAATTCGGCCTACCGGATATACATTTTGGACATTTGTAAAAGTCTGGAGTTAAAGTACAAAGATATCGGTATCAAAATCCACCTAAAGTACCAAAAGGTAAAAATACTCATTGTGCAAAATGTTCTATTTCAAGTTTTGCATAAAAATGCATAAAAATATTGTGGAAATCGCGACGCATTGTCGGCTTGTAGATCGGCTATTTCCACAATATTTGTATGCATTTTTATGCAAAACTTGAAATAGAACATTTTGCACAATGAGTATTTTTACCTTTTGGTACTTTAGGTGGATTTTGATACCGATATCTTTGTACTTTAACTCCAGACTTTTACTCCAGAGTAGAGCCTACTTCTACATTGCAGCATTGATACTTTTACATGCGAGTACTTTTTCCACCACTGGGAGAAACAGACAAACATGGTTTAACCCTCACCTGTCTGGATGTCCTTCATCTCCAGGTGCAGGCTGGAGATGAGGATGCCCACATTCTGGGATCGCTTCCCATCCAACAGCTTGATGATCTACCACCACAGAGGAAGGAAGCACAAGGGAAAAGGTTTGATTAGATTCATTTAGTCGGTTTAGGATTTAAACAAACAAAACAGGCTTAGTTTCTATTGATGAGAACTGAAATTATGTGTAAGACCAGGGGTTCTCAACCTGGGGGGTCGCGACCCCTCGGCGGGGGTCCCGAAAATATTTTGGGGCGTCCCAAAATTATTTAAAAAAAACAACAAAAAAAAACTTTTTTGCAACTGAATGGCTGGACAATGGAAATGTAGAGTTTTCATAGTACACATATTGCATGCATAAACCTTCCTTAATGATTATATCTGGTTTCAGTATATATTTATGATGTATTTTCTCTAAGGTTACTGTAGCGGTCAGTTTGTATTGGTGGTGGGGAGGGGGGCGGGGCGGGGGTCGCGAGACATGGCCAAAGCATTTTCGGCGGTCCGCAGCCAAAAATGTTGAGAACCCCTGTGTAAGACTATACTAATACAACGTGTACAGTAAGCTTAAAATAAATAGTCCTACTATTGGTTCTGTAAATTACTAGTAACATTTCCTCTTTAAAGAAAAGAGGGAAAGAAACTATACGTCTCATATCTAAAAAAAAAAAGAAACTTTATCAACGTTAGAAATTATTTTGACTGTGAACTATTTCACAGACTTGAAATTGTATTGTTGTTATTATTAATATTATTACAATTATTATTATTATTATTATTATTATTATTATTAATGTATTTAATTTTAAATAATTCTCCCATCTACATCATTCTATTCCCTGAGCGGCGACGTGAAAAGTGAATATTAAGAGCTCTGCTCTGCTCTGAAGGGCCAGGGTGACGATCAGTCCCATCACGTCCCACACTGACTGACTGAAGGGCCAGGGTGACGATCAGTCCCATCACGTCCCACACTGACTGACTGCTCTGCTCTGAAGGGCCAGGGTGACGATCAGTCCCATCACGTCCCACACTGACTGACTGCTCTGCTCTGAAGGGCCAGGGTGACGATCAGTCCCATCACGTCCCACACTGACTGACTGCGTGGAGGACTGCAGTTGATGGACGACTGGGGGAGATGTTCAGTCCAGTCTACTGCCTCACTGTGTCTGTGTGTTTCTGTCTCTGACCACCACACTCATCAACACACACTGTCATAACCCCGCCGGGGTGACGCAAAGCACACAAGCACGTGCACACACATGGGACTAGGAGGCATTTTGTCAAGTTTTATCAGGCACGCCGGGCAGAGGTTCCAGAAAACACACACGTGCACACGCACACACACACACACAGTAGACAAACACATACGCAAACACGCGCACACACACACAGCAGACACACACTTCCCGAAAGAGCATGTGTGTGATATAATCAGAAAATATCAAGCCGCAGTGAAAGTACAAAGGCAGAAATAGCACCATAAAAGGACACTCTTAGAAGAGTAAGGCAAAAAGAAGCAGGCCTTTTTATAACAAACTATAAATTCACAGGATTTTTATTTGTGCCTACACATGGTCACAATTACTTATGACTGAATTAGCCATAAAGCCACAGAGAGTTTTGGCAAGGTAAAGCCCCGCTCTAAAAGTTAATGTGTCAGGCTTCTTCATTAGGTATTACGGCGTGGGCCGGCTACCGGGGCTGGACACTGGGAAGTGGAGAGCAGGAGTTCTTTAGAAGTGGGTATTGCGTTACAGTCACGTTAGTGGGTGCCATGCTGCTCGCAGAGTCCATTACTCTGGATCACTGGGAATCTCCCACTCGGGGTGGACTTGAGTAGAGCGGCACAAAGCGCCGGGCTTTTCCCAACACCTCTAACCCATCGAGACCTGAGACCAGATTATACACACACTTCTAATCTAAATCATGACAGCTTTCTGAAAAATCTATGTTTCTATATCAGTGGTCCCAAACATTATCTGTAATCGGCTGCCGAGCCCCATCTGAAAATATGAAAATATGTTGTTCCGGGTACCCCCCCGAAGCAAAGATTTGAGTTAAAAACGTTCGCTGTGAAAGAATATATATTCAAAGATTTGTTCACGTTTTCATGATTCTTTCAAAAATAGCAGTAGCTACAAGCTCGTGTATATCTGCTATTTTTTATGAGCTAAAGTTTTAAATTATGGTTAAAAGCCAAGGTGACACAGATGCGTTCCAGGTCTTAACGGACTAATTAAGGACTTTGGACGGGCCACACTAAAAGCGTCCCGGGAACCCTTCCCGCTCGCTGTGGCTCCAGAACTCGCCAATTAGCCCAAACAGTTAACTTAATGAGAAAAGACAACCGAGGCCGGCCGCTTGACACGCAAAGCAAGGACAGCGGCGAGAGAGAGAGAGAGAGAGGGGAGCGTTCCCTGCTGCCATGCCACGCTGATGCTGCTGTTGTCGTCATGTCATCAACAGGTAACAGCACCCCCCTGTGGACAACAACAAAACTGCCCCCCCCCCCCCCCCCTCCCACACACACAGATATTGGCTAGAACACAAAGACGTAAAGACAGCTCTCATAGTGTAGAGAAGATAAAGAAAATTAGATTTGTCTTTATTAGCACCGTTACGCTTTACAATGTCCGTTACATTCACACACACACACACACACACACACACACACACACACACACACACACACACACACACACACACACACACACACACACACACACACACACACACACACACACACACACACACTCACTCACTCACTCACTCACTCACTCACTCACTCACTCACTCACTCACTCACTCACTCACTCACTCACTCACTCACTCTCATCGGGAGCAGTAGGGTTCAGTGACTTGCTCAAGGACACTTTGACATACAGCGAAAAGGAGCCGGTATCAAACCGGAAATGTGGGTTCCCAGATGGCTGCTCTGCCTACTGAGCCACTGCCGACCCCAAGAAGTGCCACCATTTGAGGCGCGCCAGGTGGCAGATGTTAGGTAGGGTGGCGGATCATTTAGACAGCCATGGACGAGTAGAAAATGTGCTGTCTGTCCATCTTCACACCAGCGAGACTTAACCACTTGAACTAACTCAAGCATCCCTATTCTGTGAGCATCATTTGCTGAAAATAGTCACTTTACAAGCTCACAACCAACCCCCTGGTTGGTGAGATTGTGGATTGTGTCTTTTCTGCAAAAAGATTGATGTAGAGGGAACAAGAAAAAAACAGCCAACCCCAGTCAACTAAGTATTATACGGTAAGTATAGAGGGTTTCAGTGGTTAATCTCACACACCCACCCTGGGGTGTCCCGGGCCAAAGCTCCAAATATGACTCCAATAAACCAGCTATGATAGTTCATAAGTCACTCCCGAAGAGCCATGATTCTAAAGCAGTTAGAGACACGGTTTGTTTAAGGAGATCCATGAAAAATAAACTTGATATGGATTTGATTTATGGGGAAGTGGAGGAAACTGCTGCGCAATGTTTAGCACGTTGCCGGCGAATGCGCGCACAGTAATTGACCTGCATGCACACACAGTGCCAAGCTATACCCTTCCATGAATGCATGAGTGACCACGTGTGTGTTATTCCCAACAACAGCCCCCACATCTCTGTTGATTTCCTCATCTCTTCTCGTCATCCTCCTCTTCATCTCTCCATCCCTCCTTTCCTCTCTGCCCTCCCCCCCCCCCCTCCATCCCTTCTTTCCTCTCTGTCCCCCCCACCCCCTTATCCTCCCGCCCCGAATGCACCGACACGCGCATCCTCTACGCTCCGCTGCACGGTCCCCCACAGTTGCCCCCCTGTCAGCGGAGTGAAGCCACATGCCTGCAATTACCGTGTGTACCACTGAGAGAGAGAGAGAGAGAGAGAGAGAGAGAGAGAGAGAGAGAGAGAGAGAGCATTCTCGTCTCGTTCTCTGTTACCTTTGATATGGTAATCAACTGACAGAAACGGCTCCAGAGTAAACAAGTGCTTTGATTTTGTGGCGTGGCACATGTGATAAAGATTTACTCACGCTCACGTAGGCAACGAATGTTTGGCACCCCTCCCGGCACCCTCCTCACTCCCTTAACCGGAACGTCTCTAAACATTATTGGGAGCCGTCGGAATGCGGTGGAAACGGCCGATATACATAATGTACACACGCATTCCATCCTCGTCAGCTCGTCTCCCCTCGTTGGGCTGGAGCCCTGGGCTCTGGTGGTGGCAACGATCTGGCAACACTTTCCGTACAAGTGCATCGGGGCTTGTATAGGCATGTACTGTCATCACACACGTGAGTGTGTGTGCGTGTGTGCGTGCGTGCGTACGTGCGTGCGTGTGTGTGTGTGCTTGTATTATTATTATACATGTATTACTTGAAGGGGCTCAGAAGCTAGAGCGTCCGCTTGGGACATAGAAGGTTCCCAGTTCAGTCCCATAAGCCAAATTCCAATACCCCAAATCTCGGCCACTCACACTTGCTCACTCACACTCGCTCACTCCAGCATTGTGGTGTTACAGTGAAATTGGTGATCTGTTGAAATATGTGACAATCGTGTGTAGACGTCACATAATAATGTCAGTGTCTGAATGTAAATCCTTGCAGTTTGTTCATTAGCAGAGTTCAACCCAACAGTATTCAGGCCATGTTTTTAAAGACCTCTATGTAAGTTGTGTGAACTGAAGTCCACACTCAACAAGATGTTCACATATTTCGACAGGTCACCAATTTCACCGTAATTTGCCATGCTGGAGTGATCGAGAGTGAGTGAGCGAGTGGCCGAGATTTTGGCTCTGGATTAGCATCGGAGCGTTCTTGAGCAAGACACTGAACCCCTAATTTCACCCGATGAGCAGGTTGGTGCCTTGCATGGTACAAACCCAGCACAACACTGCTAATGCTAATGTGTATTAGCTAATAATAGGGAAGCACACAAGTTTCACTAGAAATACTTGCATGGAGCTACCATGTGATGATGACAGTGTATATTCAATCTGGCCAACAGAGACATGAGGCTGTGTGTGCGTGTGCGTGTGCGTGTGTGTGTGTGTGTGTGTGTGCGCGTGTGTGTGCACACGGATTGATATCAGTGGTACGGGGAGGGAGAGAGGGAGGCAGACCACTGGCTGCATGGTCAGATACTGCAAAGTAAGGTAAAACATTGTCTCATTGCCTCCTCCAACAAGACTTAACTTACACCCTAATACTTTGTTGATCGGGGTCCCCCAGGGATCTATACTTGGCACCCTCCTTTTTTTCCTTGATACCAAATCTACCAATCACCAAACCTCTCTCAGCGAAAATGGCAGATCTACAAGCCCAGATCTGAGGTTGTAGATCTGCTATTTCTGCTGAATTATTTTCGACTAATGTTCGCCCAGAATAGGATGCATCATGTGGTTGTGGACTCAAATCTGGAAGTAAACGGCTCACTCACTTTTGGGCTCTAGTTTGTAACGGGTTGGGTTTGCACTGGATAGGTGTCGGAGTGACATTTCGGGCTTACACACACACACACTCTATATCAGACTCAGACTTGAGTCCATCCATCCATTCATCCAGCCATTACACGCCCTTATACAACACTCAGAAACGCCACTCCCAACACCCATTTGGTGCAATAAATCAGTTCTAAACCGGAGCCCAGCAGCGTGCCAGCAGTTTTCTTTCTGTGCACATTGCACAACAGTCTGTCTGTTCACCTTCAGCTGTAATGGTAATGGATGTGTGACTTTCCTCTTACTAGCTTAAGACTCAAAACTGCCTGGATGGGCCCGGACGGTTAGCTCAACTGTCTGGGCTGCTGAGCCAGCCTGACGGCGTGCCGCAGGTTCGACTCCCGATCCCGACGGCCTTTGCCGCGTGTCTTCCCCCCCATCTCTCTCCCCGTTTCCTGTCAGATTACTTCCAACCTATCAAAAAAGGCAGAAAAAAAAGACTGCCTAGATGAAAGCAAATCTATATCCATCCATCATATATCTACTTCAATCCATCTATTCTCCATCATTAATTGCTTATCAACTCTGCATGGGTCATCCCCCCCCAAGCTATTCAACTATAGTCAAGCTTCTGGGAAGCCATCATCGGTCGATGATTCAGACGATTTCTCTCTCCGTGCGAGCATAAACTTTTAGGGATAAAAGATGGAAATCTAAACAAGTAACTTTTGTTTAGCCAACCTTTGAGATGTGCTGCTGGACTGCCAAGCGTGCTGCGAGGAGAGGCACGTTCACTCACACAGCGCTGTCTCCCTGTGTAATCACAGAGTTGGACTGCAACTCATCTCGCTGGTCCCCAAACAAAGATCATCTGATCATCACGAGTCTAGAATCTGCACGCCCAGGATCACACCTCAACATGCATATCAGAGCTTCACTGTGCTTATCAGATCACAGTAAGTAAGCAGCTTGATGTACAAGTACACCCCCTGGACATGATGTACAAGTACGCCCCCTGGACATGACGCTAGTATGTCGCAGGGACTTACCCCCAATATAACCCTTGATGCTGAGTGCCAAACAGGGAGGCATTTGGTATGACCAGGCCAGGGATCGAACCCTGACCTCTCAGTCTCAGTTCGGACACTCTAACCACAAGAGCCAATGAGCTGGTTATATCTAGGACCACAAAACACCACCGAGGCAAATTCAAATGCTCAAATTATTGTATTCTGCACATGTTTTTTGTGGATTAGTCTTTAAATGGGGTTAACATTACAGGACTCTGATGATGATGTCAGGTCTAGACAGGAGACAGTTGGCAGGACTGGTGTCTGGTTGTGGCCTAGTTGAGTTGGATCGAATGTTGGACAGCTTCAGAGTGACCAGAGTGGATAGAGAGGGTTCCAGGGACGGAGGCAAAGGGAGGAAGAATACGCACGTGCACCACACACACACACACACACACACACACACACACACACACACACACACACACACACACACACACACACACACACACACACACACACACACACACACACACACACACACACACACACACACACACACACACACACACACACACACACACACACACACACACACACACACACACACACACACACACACACACACACACACACACAGAAGGAGGCCCTGTGGAGTGGACTGGAGCCGTAGCGGATTGATCAGAATAGGGTATGGATCTAGAGGGGACAGTCTGGGCCTGTGGCCGATTTTTAACTGCTTGGACGCCACTGCAAGGACCACGGCGACGGGGGGGGGGGGGGGGGGGGGGGCAGCCAGGATGCTGCTGCTGACACAGCATTCTGGCTGCAGCAGAAGTGCAGAGTTGCAACATTGACATGTAGGACCGTTCTAAATTCCCTTATTGTTATGTACTGTACTAACACTGTTTGTCCAAAGAAAAAAGGACTGAATTAACCCATTCATGCCTGACCTCAAAATTTTAAAAAAAATCTTCTAAATCCTCCAGTTTTCTGAAATAAATATTTTCACGATTTTTCAAAAATAGCAGACCTACAAGCTCGTAGCGCGCCACTCGGTGGCGCGCTATGAGCTTGTAGATCTGCTATTTTTCAATAGCTAAATTATAACGTTAATGTTTAAAACACCAAAAGGGGTTCCCGCCCAAAATGGGATAAACTAAACTAAACATGTCCAACGACACGTCCAGTTCAAAACGTAGCTCACAAACTCAGAACTCACTGTAGTTTATGATTAGAGTGATGGAATACATGGTAACACACACACAACACGCTACACAAACATGCAGTGCACACAAAAAGCCAAGCGAGGCCGGTGCCGTTTTTTGCCTTTGACTTTAGAGTACCGGTTCATAAGGGCAGAGAAATCCAGCTTGATTGTGAAGCTCCTGCTGAAATGAAACCAGAACAACCGGGTTGGATTGACTTTCAAAATAAGCCAAGGAGACGTGAACTCATTATAACCCCAATAGCCTGGGTTGACCCAGCACAAAAACCTGGGAACTTGGCAACTACGGTGTGGAACACAAGAGAATAAGACTCCATTTCTTCCAGGCATCCCTTTGTTTTCTCGTTTTGATTTATGACTCCACATGACGGACGACGGCACTCAAAAAAGAAAAAAAACACTTAAAAAGCTTCAGGTAGGCCTGGGCCATGGCTCAGCGGTCCAGGCACCTTGGCTGGTAATCCAGTCTGGCAGTGTGCCGCGGGTTCGACTCCCGATCCCGACGGCCCTTACTGCATGTCTTCCCCCCATCTCTCTCCCCATTTCCTGTCAGCCTACTGTCTGTCCCTCCATAAAAAAAAACTTCAGGTAAAGCATGTGTCATCACTTGACACATTTTAAAGTTCAGACATTTTCCCACACGGAATGTCATGCTGCACCTCCTCATCACTTGCCACAGAACAATCTCAAACAAGCGGTAGAACGCAGCCAAATAGCAGAAAGCGTTGAGGAGTCAGAGGTTCAACACCAAACATACCTTCTTGGTTTTAGCTTTTTTCTCGTAGGTGTCGGACAATGGCTTCTTCTTGGGCTGCAGCGTGGCCTTGGAGAAGAGATCTTCGAACTCTGTGGTGTTGACGATGACTGCCTCCTCCAGGGCTCCCCATAGTGTGTTGTTGCTGGAATCAGACAGACACTTCACACTTAACTTAAGCCATTTTGACCTGAGATCAGATTCTAAAAATGTCTTCTACATCCTGACACGATTTTTCAAAAATAGCAGACCTACAAGCTCGTAGCTTGTAGATCTGCTATTTTTCAATAGCTAAGGCATAACATAATGTATTGCTAACACCAAAAGGGGTTCCCGCCCAAAATGGGTTAGGCCCTATACTTAGCGAAAATAGCCCATCTACAAGCAATGATGCCATTATGTCGTGAGCTTGTAGATCAGCTATTTTTGCTTATTTTTCTTTACTTCCTTTGGGGGAGGGAATAACCTACCAGTACCTAGCGCCTCTTTTTTATGAAACCACAACGCGAATAAAAGGCATAAAAGGCCACAATGACCAGGTCGTTATGGCCGTGGCCAGATCAGGCTGCTTGGCACAAAGTGAAAATACTACTCGTGTCAAATTTGGTTTCTGCCAGGAATTATCTACAAAATATAGTTGTTTATTTCAGGCTTATTCTGCTTCTATATGTTTATCTCAATTTTCCTTTTTCCCTGCATGACACAAACTGAGATAGAGAATTCCAAAGCCAGTCGGGGCTCTGCACTTGAATAAATAAAATAAACGGATAACGGATAAATAACCTAATATGTGCTAGCAAAAGACGATTAAAAAAATAAACATTCGCATTGTTTCCGAGGGTGCTGGATTCATGGCGATGGGATCGTTTCTGCAATAAAGGAGCTTTTACAGGCAAACGAGGAAGACGATGGGAGCGAATGCTGTGTTTGGGCCGTTGCTTGGCAACCTGGTGAAAGCAAACAGAAGCTGCATGCGGGGGGACGAGCGCTAAGACGTTGGGATCACAGGGTTCAGCGTGGCTCTGCTACCAGTACCTAGCGCCTCTCACCACTGCCACAACCCATAACCTACCAGTACCTAGCGCCTCTCACCACTGCTACTGCCACTACCCATAACCTACCAGTACCTAGCGCCTCTCACCACTGCTACTGCCACTACCCATAACCTACCAGTACCTAGCACCTCTCACCACTGCTACTGCCACTACCCATAACCTACCAGTACCTAGCACCTCTCACCACTGCTACTGCCACTACCCATAACCTACCAGTACCTAGCGCCTCTCACCACTGCTACTGCCACTACCCATAACCCACCAGTACCTAGCACCTCTCACCACTGCTACTGCCACTACCCATAACCTACCAGTACCTAGCACCTCTCACCACTGCTACTGCCACTACCCATAACCTACCAGTACCTAGCGCCTCTCACCACTGCTACTGCCACTACCCATAACCTACCAGTACCTAGCACCTCTCACCACTGCTACTGCCACTACCCATAACCTACCAGTACCTAGCGCCTCTCACCACTGCTACTGCCCATAACCTACCAGTACCTAGCGCCTCTCACCACTGCCACAACCCATAACCTACCAGTACATAGCACCTCTCACCACTGCCACAACCCATAACCTACCAGTACCTAGCGCCTCTCACCACTGCCACAACCCATAACATACCAGTACCTAGCGCCTCTCACCACTGTCACTGCCACTACCCATAACCTACCAGTACCTAGTGCCTCTCACCACTGCCACAACCCATAACATACCAGTACCTAGCGCCTCTCACCACTGTCACTGCCACAACCCATAACCTACCAGTACCTAGCACCTCTCACCACTGTCACAACCCATAACCTACCAGTACCTAGCGCCTCTCACCACTGTCACTGCCACTACCCATAACCTACCAGTACCTAGTGCCTCTCACCACTGCCACAACCCATAACCTACCAGTACCTAGCGCCTCTCACCACTGTCACAACCCATAACCTACCAGTACCTAGCGCATCTCACCACTGCCACAACCCATAACCTACCAGTACCTAGTGCCTCTCACCACTGTCACAACCCATAACCTACCAGTACCTAGCGCCTCTCACCACTGCCACAGCCCATAAACCTACCAGTACCTAGCACCTCTCACCACTGCCACAACCCATAACCTACCAGTACCTAGCACCTCTCACCACTGCCACTACCCATAACCTACCAGTACCTAGTGCCTCTCACCACTGTCACTGCCACTACCCATAACCTACCAGTACCTAGTGCCTCTCACCACTGTCACTGCCACTACCCATAACCTACCAGTACCTAGTGCCTCTCACCACTGTCACAACCCATAACCTACCAGTACCTAGCGCCTCTCACCACTGCCACTGCCACAACCCATAACCCCGTAGGAGGAGACAGTGACCATGAATCAGCACATATCCAAAGCACCGCTTGTCCACCGTTTAGATTTCGACGACGCACAGTTTGATATATCGATTGAACCACGGATACAATTTGATACAATTTTACACACCGTCAAATCCTGTATGCATGAATTTAATACTGAAAGTGCACAGATGGAATACAATGGAGCCGTGTTAAGGGTCCATTTGATTCCATACGTACACTCTTGGAGATACCGAGCTGTAAGGGATACATTTGGTTCATAACTTTCAATCATTTAACTGGGGACTCACTGGGACCCCCTCAAGGACCCCGGACACATGGTGAGAACCTAAAGCATAGTTAGAACCGCAAGCACCCACACACACGCACGCACGCACGCACGCACGCACGCACGCACGCACGCACGCACGCACGCACTTATCATCACTGTTATAACTCTGTTTACTCTTCCCTCCACTGACCTGTCATAAGTTCAGTTTTTGGCAGGTCAGTCTACACTAGAGAAAGCATTTTTTTACGACTAACGAGACGAGCTGGAGGTTTTACCGGGGCTTAAATACCACAGCAATCAACTCACTCAATTAGTGTGAAGTTAGTCCAATTGTCTCTATTTGTTGTTGGCCTCCTATCGCAGTGGTGAAAACTGAAAAGTATTTATCTGGAGCAGCCAAAAGGCTTTCTGCTGAAGACTTAATGATACTGTCCTACAATCCCCCACGTCATTTGTCACTGCCTTGCCTTCAACAGGGAGGTAAATACTGTAGCTCCATGAAATGGACCGTCTCTTGAGACAGCTGCCTGGGTCGGAAAGTTAATTATATAACCCCCCCCCCCCCCCCCCCCCAAGAACGTTTAGCTTGCAAGAAAATGTTATAATCGGCTATATTATGCCTTAACCCATTACATGTTTTGAACTCAAATCTTTGCTTCTGGTGGTCACTGGAATATCATAATTTGATGGGGGTCCATGGCCAAATACATATCATTTTGGGGCTCCTTCACTCTTGTTTGAGAACCACTGACATAGAAACATACATTTTTCAGAAAACTGTTTGGATTTAGAAGACATAACATTTTGTCGAATCAGCCGCAGGTCTTAATGGGGTCAATTACATTTAAAGCTTCTAAAGCCCCCGTTACATCATCTTCACGCAGCTTCCCCGGGAAGTCGATCCGCGCGCTACGCTGCCGACCACTCGTTCGACTTACATTCGTGCACCTGGCATCATTTCAAGGCTTACAGCGTTTCCCCCCTCATAACTCCAGACCCTCACACCATTAACGCAGATGACACCGTTGATCCAGATACAGTTAAACATCTGACCCATTTAATGCCCCTTAAACTTGCACCTCTACTGTAAAATTTATAGCACATGAAACTGCTAGTGGCCCAGACGGTTCTCTCTCTCCATACGCTGGCCAAAACCAGCTAGAGTGCAAACCACAACTCCACTCCCCCCCCCCCCCCGACTAATCCAGCCATGGAAATACAAGGCTATAAAGCTAAAGGGCCCTGGCATTCAGAGGCACAGACCACAGCCACTGTAAATGGCCTGGATAATCGGCTTCATTACGGAGCATCTCAACTGGGAAGCAACACTGTAACAACAGGAATGAATGTCTGATGCTTCAGAATATGAGACGCAGAACTACAGTGAACGCCAGACTCACACAGTGGGTGGTCAAGTGATGATATGAGTCTACACAATTAGAGAATGGAGATGAATTGTTCTTTTGATCAATGTTTGCCTGTTATCTCTCCTAATGGCACCACGTCAACACAGCATGGAATTGTGGACAAAATCGCACGACAACAACATATTCTAAGTCTTGGGTCTGAGAGGCTAGATCTCATCAAACGGTGGTCCGTGGCTCAAACGCCGTGTAAATAACGGACCTTGATATGAAAAGGGTTGAAAAGCACCGGTGTAATGGAATGAGGGTTGAAGTGCCCTTGAGCAAGGCATTGAACCACTACCATGAAATGTTCTATGAGATACTTGTAAACAAGTATCTGATGCTTAGTCCAGTTATCCTGGGTAAATATAGTAACTTTGCTTTGGTTGTCGGCGCCACCGGGTATACGTACTTATTGTCCTGAGGAATCTGGATGCGGGTCCAGTACAGGGGCTTCATGGGACAGGCCGGCTCCACGGCAGGCTTCCGCGGGGCCTGGTCCACCTTCTGGCCCATCCCGAAGCTGAAGCCCCCCATCATGGGGGGAGGCGGCGGAGGGCCGGCGCCCGGAGGGGGCGGAGGCGGAGGCGGCCCGGCTCCGAGCAGACCGGGAGGAGGCGGGGGTGGGGGGGGGAGGAGGAGGACCACCTCCTGGCAGAGGTGGGGGAGGTGGGGGTGGTGGGGGTGGTGCCCCTCCACCGCACGGCAACGGGGGAGGTGGGGGAGGTGGTGGAGGCGGTGGAGGCGGCGGAGGTGGTGGTCCGGTCTGGCCTGGGAGTGGAGGAGGAGGAGGAGGAGGAGGAGGAGGAGGTGGGCAAGGTCCAGGGGCCCCCGAGGCCAGCTCGGCTCTGCCTCCCAGGTTGAGTTTCTTCGGCGGGCTCTGGCCGGGGCTCTGAGCAGGGTGGCCGCCGCGCTCGCCCTCCGGGGTTTTGACGAAGGTGTCCCGGTCGGTTTGGACGCACACGTTGCGGTAGGTCTTTGGAGGATGGTGGTCCACGGTGGACACGCAGGCCTCCTCGCGCTGCAGCACACCTTGTCCCACCGGTTCCACAGCCACCGCCGCGCATTGGTCTCTTAGCTCCATCTGGCCCGTCACTCCGTCCAGCCGCGACATGGCGACGGCATGCTCCCCTCGAAGCTGGAAGATCCGGAGCTCACATTCAGCCTGCAAGGAGCAAGAGGAAAAAACAAACAAACAAACAAGCAAACAAAAAAATGTCAAAAACATCCAAAAACTATGCTTCAATTTTAGATTTTCTTGACGAACCATTTAGATGAAAATGCATCAGTGACATTTCAGGAACTCTTCTTAGAAAAATCACAATTTGATTCCATCCGATCTTTCCATAAATAAAACCTATTAAACAGACATTTCAAGCAATGAAGAAAAATGGGAAATACAGAAATCCACCCAAAAGGAAAGTATTGATTTGCGTCTGAGAAGAAAAGGAAAAGCTTTTGCAATGGATCTAACATATGTTCCTTTTTAACTTGTGGTCAGTTTAGAAGTGAATTGGTTGCATCCTTTCTCGTGGCTAAACTAAACTCCCCATCTCTCCATCTTTGTCAGTGTCTGTATTACCCGCTTATTTTAAGGGTCAACGATAAATGACAGTGATTTGCATAGCAGACAAAGGCAAATACTGAGAACCCCATAGTCTCTAATACGAGACTCAAAAGGATTTCAACATCGGCAATTATTCTGCAATACAGTTAGCACTATGTTTTGCAGTCTGGCGTGGACATGACTTGGGACACATCATCATTTGGAGGAGGAGAGAGAAAACAACAAACTGAGACCTGTGATAAACTTTTAAACTTTTGAGTTAATACAGCATTGGCAGCTTAAAGCAGCACTACTTAACTTTCCGCTTCTATCCCGGATTTGAACCTGTTTCTTCTGCCATTTTTACCTTTGAGCTAACAGAGCCTGCCTGCTTGCACGGGGGATACATTTAATCTTGACAATCAGGTCAAAGTTTGTGTCAGATCCTGTGTCTAGGAGACCTTTCACACAATCTGAATGTCTCAGTAGAAGAGCAGGCGGGAGACGAAATACAACCATCGCAATTGTATTAAGTTATATTGTATTAATAAACAAACCTTTATTGGTGTGTGCCAATAAAATAAAGTGGAAATGTGAGTACTTTGTCCTCCATTGATTTGAAATTTTGGATGTGGTAATTTTTAATTCATACTTTCATTAATTCCACTGAGAAAACCCATTGTTGATGTGCAACCCCTTTTTCTAATTTATATAAATATTTCATTTTACATATAACAACTACCCGAAAAGCATTACTGTACTCACTGTAATGGAGTATGACAGTAAGAACTAATGACAGGTTGCTCAACATTGGACTTGAATCTATAATTAACCAGGGACTTTGGATTTCATGTTGACTTAGCGCCATCTTGTGCAGCTAAAGAAAACTGCAGTGACTCAAGCTGATTTTCCACAAGGAACTTTTTCATTAGAAAGATTAGTTGACCTCATAATGTACATGTAAGAACATGTAAGACATGTAAATCAATTTTGTCATCCACTACCCTAGATTCCTGCTTTAAATGTAACTTTTCAAGAATTACAGTAGAACTTCCTGCTAGACAAAGGCAACCCACGTTCTGTAAACGGTCCCCCCCTAGTATCTAACATTATGTTTCTGGGACAGTAGAAGCTCTCATATCCATATCGGTTTTAATCCAAAAGGTGTCAGATGTTGTTTGCGGTTAGTTGTTGTGTAGTGTAGTTTGCTGTTAGTTGTTGTGTAGTGTAGTTTACTGTTAGTTGTTGTGTAGTGTAGTTTGCTGTTAGTTGTTGTGTAGTGTAGTTTGCTGTTAGTTGTTGTGTAGTGTAGTTTACTGTTAGTTGTTGTGTAGTGTAGTTTGCTGTTAGTTGTTGTGTAGTGTAGTTTGCTGTTAGTTGTTGTGTAGTGTAGTTTGCTGTTAGTTGTTGTGTAGTGTAGTTTGCTGTTAGTTGTTGTGTAGTGCAGTTTGCTGTTAGTTGTTGTGTAGTGTAGTTTGCTGTTAGTTGTTGTGTAGTGTAGTTTGCTGTTAGTTGTTGTGTAGTGCAGTTTGCTGTTAGTTGTTGTGTAGTGCAGTTTGCTGTTAGTTGTTGTGTAGTGTAGTTTGCTGTTAGTTGTTGTGTAGTGTAGTTTGCTGTTAGTTGTTGTGTAGTGTAGTTTGCTGTTAGTTGTTGTGTAGTGTAGTTTGCTGTTAGTTGTTGTGTAGTGTAGTTTGCTGTTAGTTGTTGTGTAGTGTAGTTTGCTGTTAGTTGTTGTGTAGTGTAGTTTGCTGTTAGTTGTTGTGTAGTGCAGTTTGCTGTTAGTTGTTGTGTAGTGCAGTTTGCTGTTAGTTGTTGTGTAGTGTAGTTTGCTGTTAGTTGTTGTGTAGTGTAGTTTGCTGTTAGTTGTTGTGTAGTGTAGTTTGCTGTTAGTTGTTGTGTAGTGTAGTTTGCTGTTAGTTGTTGTGTAGTGTAGTGTAGTTTGCGGTTAGTTGTTGTGTAGTGTAGTGTAGTTTGCTGTTAGTTGTTGTGTAGTGTAGTTTGCTGTTAGTTGTTGTGTAGTGTAGTTTGCTGTTAGTTGTTGTGTAGTGTAGTTTGCTGTTAGTTGTTGTGTAGTGTAGTTTGCTGTTAGTTGTTGTGTAGTGCAGTTTGCTGTTAGTTGTTGTGTAGTGTAGTTTGCTGTTAGTTGTTGTGTAGTGTAGTTTGCTGTTAGTTGTTGTGTAGTGTAGTTTGCTGTTAGTTGTTGTGTAGTGCAGTTTGCTGTTAGTTGTTGTGTAGTGTAGTTTGCTGTTAGTTGTTGTGTAGTGTAGTTTGCTGTTAGTTGTTGTGTAGTGTAGTTTGCTGTTAGTTGTTGTGTAGTGTAGTTTGCTGTTAGTTGTTGTGTAGTGCAGTTTGCGGTTAGTTGTTGTGTAGTGTAGTTTGCTGTTAGTTGTTGTGTAGTGTAGTTTGCTGTTAGTTGTTGTGTAGTGTAGTTTGCTGTTAGTTGTTGTGTAGTGTAGTTTGCTGTTAGTTGTTGTGTAGTGTAGTTTGCTGTTAGTTGTTGTGTAGTGTAGTTTGCTGAATTCAGGTGTGAACAACACTTACATGCAACTTCTCCACCTCTTCTTTGCATTCTCTCTTCAGCTGCAAGAGGGAAGCCTGGTGCTCTGAATGGAACATCAAGAACAACACACGGTTAGAAGAAGCTACACAGTGGCTGCTCCAACACTCTCATAGGACCTACTAGAGCATCCCAAACAGTGGGTCGGGACCCCATTGTGGGTCACGGACCGATTTCCGGGTGTTGCGAGCGAATATCTCCCTTCTTTTTTCATACATTACAAAGAAAAAAAATCATTAATAAAATTAAAACAATCAAAATAAATTCTGAATTTAAAGGATTCAGTGATTTGGGTGATTTGAGTGATTTGGAAAACAAGTGGGGGGACATGCGACAGGCCAGCAGCACGCACGCCAAGGCCCGCCCCCACTCGATCATGATTGGCGGAAGGCCCCTCTCTATCCTGATTGGAAGAAGGCTGGGCCACCTAGCCAAAAACGAAACTTACGGTTTATTGACCCCCAGAGGTTAACTGGGGACAGGGAGGAACTCCTTATATGGTCAGCACACTCTATAGTAGGGAGGATTATCACAACAAAACAAAAAAAGATGTGAAACCCCTTTTGGTGTTAGCGTTATGTTATGCTTTAGCTATTGAAAAATAGCAGATCTACAAGCTCATAGCGCGCCACCGAGTGGCGCGCTACGAGCTTGTAGGTCTGCTATTTTTGAAAAGTCGAAGAACGACTGACATAGAAACATAGCTTTTTCAGAAAACTGTAAGGATGTAGAAG
The DNA here is from genome assembly GCF_951216825.1 of Electrona antarctica. Classification (NCBI taxonomy): domain Eukaryota; kingdom Metazoa; phylum Chordata; class Actinopteri; order Myctophiformes; family Myctophidae; genus Electrona; species Electrona antarctica. The sequence goes on from NC_136799.1 coordinate 37,188,834, forward strand.
ACATTTTTAGAATCTGATCTCAGGTCAAAATGGGTTAAGTTAAATCACTGAATATACCTTTAATCTATTTTCACCTGCTTGGGTCCCGGGGAGACATCACATTTCTCTTTTGGGTCACAGGCTAAAACATTTGGGAACCACTGCTCTAGTGCAGGGGTTCTCAACCCGTGGGTCGCGACCCCTCGGGGGGTCGCCAAATTATTGTAGGGGGTCCCCAAATTATTTAAAATAATGTGGCGCGCTATGAGCTTGTAGATCTGCTATTTTTCAATAGCTAAATTATAACAATGCTTAAAACACCAAAAGGGGTTCCCGCCCAAAATGGTTTAAGGTTATTGTAGCAGTCAATTTATATTGGGGGTCGGGAGGGGGCGGGGCGGGGGTCCCGAGACGTTGCCAAAGCATTTTCGGGGGTCCCCGGCCAAAAACGTTGAGAACCCCTGCACTAGAGCATGGTTCTTCAACGTTTTCCAGCCCAAGGACACCTTAGCTGAGCAGGGACCCCCCACTACATATTATACAATTGTGTTTGCAGATTCAACTTTTTCTTGGATTTCATAGATAGCTCCGTAGACTTGTTTGACAGCACTTAGTAAGCAAACAACATGGAAGACATTTCTGTCTTCAGTCGTAGGATACTACTGAAGGGTAAATCACTTCCCACGTGTAACATTAAAAGGGCTACACTCCAACTCAACCAACCTGTTTTGATTTGCAATTGTAAGTGCAGTGCCTGCAGTACAACAACATTCTTCAACACATACTGTACAGAACAATCAATATCATATAACAAGTTATATATGTCTAAACATTTTAAAAAGGTGACAGATCTGTGTATGTGAAAGAATCCACAGCGCTAAATATTTGACAGGCATGGGACAAAATGTTGAATTTCTATTTTGCTAACGAATTTGTGACTTTGTCAACCCACTTAATTAAAGGATACAAAATATATTTGAAGCTCATTGTAAGCCTTTTGAGATTACTGATTTGATTCATCATCATGGTAATAATACTGTGTGTGGTACTGGTATTTTGCTGAGAAAGATATACGCTTTACTCTGAAACATGTAGTTTTATGTACACTGGTGGTAATTGTCCAGCGTGAGTTGAATATGGACACGCACGCGCACACGCACACACGCACACGCGCACACACAGCTGTCAAACCATCAGGTAAGACCTTCGCTCTGGCTATTTATCTGCTAATTTAACTGCTTTAAACCAAGATAAAAAACCTCTCCTATAAACAGTCCACGTGTGTGTGTGTGTGTGTGTGTGTGTGTGTGTGCGTGCGTGCGTGCGTGCGTGCGTGCGTGCGTGCGTGCGTGCGTGCGTGCGTGCGTGGCTGCATGCATACACAGTGCAGACAGAAAAGGCCGACATGTTTTCCTTGCCAAGACTCTTCTTCATTCCCTACAACTTTCTAAATCCCAACCAAGCACATAATCCTGTGATCTCATGAAACTTCACAGACCGCACCATGACTGTGTGTAGACAGACACTACCCTGGATTCCTGCTTTAAATGGATTTAAAGGATATCTTACGCCCAGCTTCATCTGAAGCTCAGCCACAGACTGTCGCACTGTGGTGCTCGTCACCCCTCCTATTGAATTAGCCGGCCAGATTAAGAGTTTCGGCTGAGCACGTCTGGAGGCTCAAGGCCTATATTTGTTTCAGTGTACCGTGGCAAAAAGGAAATAAACACCAATGCCGACACAGGAAACACAACATATTTCTCAATGCTATACTCACACATGTTCACAGCCTAAGAAAGGAGTAAGGAATATATGTGTAAGGTCATCCTGCTACAGTATAGCCATATCAGCACTGACTCAGGGTTTTTTTTTTTTTTTTGCTGAATCCTATCACTCTATTGTGAGGAGGGCATGGGAAAAAGTGCGTGAAACATGTTGTGCGTGAAACATGTCCTTTTAAGTAGGCTGGAGGAGATGTTCCAGTGTTATGTCAGCGTTTCTCTACTTGTTAACAAAACTACAACACATAATAATACAAAAACAGATGCTAGGTTATGCTATGGGGCAATGGAATGAGTACAATTAGTGCCTCTTCAAGCAATTATCTTTGGGTGCGGAGCTCCATGTTCTCACCTGCCTCCGTGTACCTGAGCCCCACCTTCTCCTCCTCATCCTTGGGCTTGGGTGGGGGCCAGACGGCCTGGAGACGCCCTGGGGTCCGGTCCTCAGTATCTAGAGGAGACGCAGGAGACTCCGTCTAGCAGAAAGAAAGACAGAAAATAGTGCACACACTTATAAACAAACACACTGGCATGGACACTGGAATACACACAGATGTTATTTGTATTTGTTTTATTTAACCTATATTTAACCAGTAAAAACAGATGCCGGAAAGAACACCCTCATTTTCAGAGAGTCTACATTTCCCCAGAGGAAATGGATGCATTTCATTCAGTTTGACCAGAAACAGGGATAAAACTGAGATATGATGTTCCTACTATAATACAAAATACAGATGCAATTACAGAAGCTATGCATTGAATCAATTTGGGATTTCAAATTGTGTCACCACGTACTTTATCCTCTGTGGGACTTTTGGGCTCACTTCCAGGAGATTTGGAAGTTCTCTCGAAAATGGACTTCAGCAGGTCCTTCTCGCCTTTGATCTTCTTCTTCACGGCCTCTAGGTCCATAGGGTCCGTTGTTTCCTTTTTAATCACCTTTGGCCCAAAGAAACTCTTGAAGGTTTCATAGGCCATGTCTGAGGCTGTCCGCCTTGTGACGGTGGACGGCAATGCGGTCATTTCTGTTCCTGGCGCTTCCTCAATCACCGCTTCCTTGCCGCTGTCGGGCTCTTTGGGTTTGTGTTCCGCAGGGGGATCCTGCCCATGGTCCTCCGCCTTTTGTGTCCCATCTTGGCTTTCTGTGGCAACATTTGTTTCAGCAGTCACTGCCCTGGGCTCAGTCCGTTTCTTTGTCAGAGCGGCGGTGACCTGCTCGGGAAAGAAGCTTTTCCCTTTGTTCACCGTCTTCTTGAGGTTGAGCAGGGCCAGGTCGGCGTCCTTCTCATTCTGCTTGATCTCCGCTAGCGTCTCCCTGTCCTCGCCTACCGCTCCCTTCCTCAGCACCCGCAGCCCGCTGAAGAGCGCCGGCAGCTGGAAGGAGGGGGCCGGAGAGAGGGCCGTGCCCCTGGAGGAGGGTGAGGCAGCGGAGGTGGCAGACAAGGCCATTGTGTCCGCGGGCTTCTCGGAGGCAGGCGTGTGGCGTTGGCTCTGCAGTGGGGAGTCAGGAATGGGACTTGGCTCGCGGACAGCTGGGCACTCTCCAGGGACACAGCAGGACAGCAACGTGGTTTGGCTCGATTCTGAAAGGTCCTTTGTCTTATCATGAACAGTGTCGGGAGGCTTCTGTGAGCTGGAGCAGGCTTTAACTGAATCATCAGGTGGCGTAGAGACCTGGTTTGTGAAAGGCCTCTCATTTAGCATCTCAGCCACAGCCTCCTGCTCTTGTCCATCAATCAACAGCCTCCTGTTTTGTCCCTCTGACCCCTTTGAATGTGAGGTGGTGGCAGCATCATTAGATGCATCCTCCAAGTCTGGAAGTCCAGATGTGGTGGAGAGATCAACAGTTGAAGGCACAGAAGAGTTTCCTCCTCGACGCATAGAGCCAAGGCCAATTCTAGACATCGCTTTCCCCATCGTTTCTCCTTCCTCGGCCCCAGTGGAAGCAGCACTTGCATGGGGCCGACAGTTTTTGCTCTGCTGAGGAACATACAACGGCAACGCAGGGTCTGTCCCCGAGTCCGTTCTGCTGGCGTACTTGTGCGTGTAAAGAACAGATGCGTCTTTCAGCGATCTCTCCAGCAGACTGTGCGTTCTGAACACGGGCAGCTGGTAGACCCCCGGCTCATCAATGTCACACATAACTGGACTGGAGGTCAGCTGACCCGAGTTATCAACACCATGACCTAGTATCTCACTGTCCTCCTTGTGGAGGAGGGGCCCGCCGGTCTCGGCAAGTGTGTCCGATTCACTACCGAGGGCCCCCTCCTCATCCTCCGTTTCCGTATCGCTACAGATTTCCACCATGGTGACCTGGACCAGATCGGGGTCGACGGTCACGGCCCCTGATGTTCCACCTCGGTCCTCCTCACAGGACTCCGTCTCCCATGATTCAACATTCTGCTCGTTGTCACAGTTTCCAGACATATCTCCAGGCACTCTGAACGTGTCACTGCTGATACCATCCCTGGCACTTTGATCACCTTCGGACGGAGAACTCCGCTCGTTGGACAGTGTTCGGAAAGACGTCAGCACGGCGGTGTGGTGGCCTCTCGCCGCCGGCGACGCGGAACGTTCCCAGACGAAGACATTGGAGAGTTTGTCCAGGAAGGAACCTGGGGGCTGCCTCCCCCGTCCGTCTGACCCATTACTTACACCGTCCATCTTTACTTAACCTGTGACATTCACTAAGAGCTAATGGAGTCGGTTCCAACGACGAGGGAGCAATTCCTGCACAGAGGGTCCATTGAGAATGTCACAAAAGGTGTATCTCCCAAACTCCAGCCATCCAACCTGCCCCCGTTCCACTTTTACCGTTGCTCGGGAACAAAAGGCCTTTGTGAGGACAAATCCCCCCTGGCTCGTCTTACGCTCTCCAGGAGGGCTCCAATTATAACAACACTATCCTATAATCCTGTTAAACTACACACAAGCAGACACCATATATATACACCGTACCACACTTTCACCACTTCACATACAAACTCATTTTAACTGTACATTGTAAAAAAAGAAAAAGGAAAGAAAGTTCAGTTCACTGTCCTTTGAGTGAGATTCCAAATGACGTCCTGGGAAAAAAAGGCCACGTTGTTCACTTAAGTTGCTGGAGGCATGAGTCTCACACAGAATAATCTCCCTGGGAAACGTGGGAGAAGTAGCCACTTCCACACTTTCATGAACACAAAAAGGGTGCTTTGCAATTCCAATAAAGTTAGGCGTCCTTCCTTGTGTGTCGATATAGAGCCGGGACTCTTTTTCCACTGCCAAGCATGTGGGTGTGTGTGTGTGTGAGTGTGTCTCAAGGTACATGACAACTCTCTCTGTTGTAATGGGTGTGTGAGTGAGAAAAGCCCCTCTCTCTCTCAGGTTGGATAAAGTGCGTGTCTCACTGGTCGATCCGGTCTGGGCCCGCCCCTATCCCACCCTGCCTGGGAGGGAGCTACGGTACAAGGGGAAGGCACCACAGGTGTCTGGTTACTATGGTTCACTTCCTCATAATGGCTTCCTCAGGTGAACACTCGGTGCCGTGCTGCTGCCTTTCAGTGTTGACAGATTTAGAGAGAGAAATAAGCAACCAGGTCTACGCAAACAAGCCCAAAAGAAGCGAGCCCTTTTGCCTTTTAAACATAATACATAGCCTATTTGAACATATAGCTGAATTGCAAGCTCACAACACATAGGAACCTTGACATGCTGTGAGCTTGTAGGTCTGTTATTTAAATACAAAATCTTGAAGAAATTTAGGAAGAATTTAGAATATATTTTTGAAACATTTTTACAACACAAATCTAGTATGGGGGGGGGGAGTGGGGGTCCCTGGTCAATTATTAAAACATTAGGAAATAGCCCAAATAACCAACTACACTTTACATAAACACACACAAAGCAACTTTACATAAAAACAAGCCCAAAGTCACTTATAATAAGTGGACATGGCAACACTTCTGCCTTTGTGCAATGTAAACACAGAGGTGGAGTTAAGGCGTGTACAGCCCGGCCCACAACTGCTTAAGCTCAGTGGTGGTGACTCTGAACAGCAGTGTTGCCATGTCCGCTTATTATAAGCGACGTTGAGTTTGTTTTTCCATAAAGTTGCTTGTATTGTAAATATTGGTAGTTGCAGTGTTTTGGGCTCGTTTCTAAAAGTGTAGTTGCTTATTTGGGATTCCTTCCTAATTCTGTTTGAATAAGTCATTTTATAAACATTTTCATGTCAAGGACCCCCAAATGAATATGTATTTGTCCATGTATCCCCATCTGAAAACATTTTGTGCCAGGGACCCCAGTACTAGATTTCTTTGAAAATAGCAGATCTATAAGCTCACAAAATGGCCGATGTGTATAGGTTTATAGTGCTCATGTATTAGTCGCTTATTTTGGGCTTATTTTAATAGACCTGATTGCTTATTTCTCTCGCTAAATCTGGCAACACCTGGTGAGTAGTTACAACACTGTGTTGTAATTATGCACAAGGCCTGACCCGCATCCTTGTATCTGTCCATAATCTCATAAATGTACCTAATCACTCTGAGTCTAAACCACACGAGCCCAAGCGTCCCCATTTTGGGCATGTCATATAGGCGAACATTCCCTGTTGTTGTGATCCGTTCAAAAATCTCCATTTGTAGTCAGTTTGTTGTTAAGGGGAAAAAAGGAGTCTCTGTTCTTTTTCCTTTTTTCATTTTATTAATATTAATATTATTTTTATGAAGATACTGCAGGCCCAAGTATACAGGCTGCCAACCTGGGCAGTGTGTACAATCTGCTTGCTAGATCTCCATCTATTCCCATTTCTATAGACGCCTTATCAGACGACGTCACACGTGTAAGCACCAGCATGCACGCGCAGGCCGGCAGCACAAGAACCCTGTCTCTCATAAGATGCAATAGAAAAGTTCTAACTGCACTCACGTGTAAAAATGCACCAATCAAACTTTCAGATGCAGTTTTTCTTCCAGTGTGGAGGAAGAATGATTAGGATTTGTATTGTGATCTCTCACTCTTGAAATATATAATCCATTGGTTTCTGTTGTGTGTGAACAATAATAGAAATTCAAAGCAGTTGTCCTCAAAACCACACCTACATTCGCTGTCATAAGAACGGGAGGTGCGCTCATGATCACAGCAGCAGAGCCTGTTTGTGCATGGCTGCAGCCGCTGCACGCGCATCTGCAGCCGATCAAGTATAATTTATGCTTCGTCCCGCGATGGTGTCGCGCACGCAGACCTCTAAGCTCACAACAGTCACGTCCGCGACGCGATGTGAGCTTGTAGATCGGCTGTTCTCTGCACGCAATACTGTTGCACAATGAAGTATAAATAGGGACTTTAAGCAACGACTGTTTTCAGGATGGCGAGTCGGCGACGCTAGGCGGAAGTACGGCGGCTATGACACAATCGCCTTAGCTGTCAAAATTGTTAAGCACAAAGCCGTCGGCAACGGCGACATTGGTTCCCATGGTGACGCGTCTATATGCGGCATGTGTCAAACATAAAACACATTATTATTATTTTAAACACCCCGTTGCGCGTCAGCTGACTTGCCGATATTGCTTAATTCTTACATGCGCTGGACATGATCAGCAGTGGAGAGAGGAAGGTGCTGGAGCAATCTGTGTTATTCTAAAACCGTTTTAATAAACACGGTTAATATGACATATGGTATTAGTGTTATTTCTTCATTCAGAGCCTGTCAACACATTACACAGCATAAGAGGTGATGGAGCAATCAGTGTAAATGTATGACAGCTATAATTTCAATAAACATGGTTATGACATGGTGTTGTAGACACGACGTGGAAGTGTAGGTTCTGCCGTAGTAGAAAGGGCTGCGACGGAGAGCAGGTTTATGTATCGAGCACTGATCCATTTCCGGTTGCCGGAGCGGACTGCCGTAGCCGTCGTTGCTTAAAGTCCCTAGTGTCTCCTAGGGTGCACCTCACTAGCCAACTCACAAGAGGAGGTTGAATGAACTGAAACCAGCGCTCCCCAAAACAACAGGTTTGGAGATCTGTTGGGCAGCGGTGGCCGAACGGATTGCGGAGCGGTCTTGATACCGGAAGGTCGCCAGTTCGAATCAGCGGTCCGACACGTTCAAATTACCACCGCTGAAGTGCCCTTGAGCAAGGCATTGAACCACTACCATGAAATGTTCTATGAGCAGGGCCTGGCTGGAAACAAGTTCTTGAGCTTAGCCCAGATACCCTGGGTAAATATAGTAACTTTGCTTTGCTTTGCAAAGCAAAGTGCCTGGTGATGACTCGCATATCGTGCAGTCATGAATGGTGGGGCAGTGCGTGGCTTAAAGTGCAAAGGTACATAATTCTCTGTGTACTTAATAAACTTAAGAACACGTCGTGTGACACTGCTTGCTCGAAGATGAACTTCAGATGAAGTGAATGAGCAGTCAGTCAGTCAGTCACCGCCTTCAATAGAGAGAGCTTGTAGGATCACAACAGAGATTAGTTAAATCACAACCCACAGGGTTTAGATTACCGTGATTACTGATTAGTCAGTCTGACACGGACTGCAGGAAGCAATAAATCACGTTCTGAATCACTCACATTAATGAGTATAGGAGGGTATGCATCTCATTATGTGGTAGACATACTCTACTTGACTACTTACTGTCTTTTGAGGGGGGGACATCAGGGGGGGGGACATCAGTGTTGAAGGTAATTGTAACAAATGACATAATGAATATACAATCCTTGACTGTTTATTATATAAAAAAAACTGACATTAAAAAGAAAATGATATGATGGCCACTGATCGTTTGCAAACTGTGAAACTGTGGCTACGATATAAGCACACAGGATAAGAAGAATGATTTCAACGTGAAATTGGAAAGCTCCAAAAGACTTCCAAGGAGGTTTTGTGTGTGTTGTAATTATGCACGAGAATTGATCCACATCCGAGTTATGATTGCATAATCTTATAACTGAACATAATCACTCTACAACTTTGTAACTAAGTAATATATTTAGTGCTTCTGATGCCATGTGTTGTCCTTGGAGGGGAGAGCGTTTTTAACTCACAACAGAGGATTACTAAATCAAAACAGTCTGTGACAAGACAGACACCTCACAGTCGATATGGAATGAAAAAGAGAATCCAAGAGGCTATGGGAAAATACAGTACAGTATGTGCCATTTCAAGCAGCATTTTCCCCATCATTAATCAGTTTGCGAGAGACTAGACATATCGGCAAACTACAGGCTGCAATCGTGCACTCTCTAACCTCGTACAGGCCATGGTTGCCCGTAGCAACCAAAGGTCACTCCTAAATGCATTCCTTTAAGCCGGCCGATTTGACGTGACCAATGGCCATCACAGTCCACAGTCCAGGCCATAGCACAGTTCAAAGAAGATATCCTGAGACTTGTTTATTTTCTTTAACGTCCTCAATTAGTTGCATCATTTCAAATTTGAAAATGTCCTTTTATATTTGACATTATGTTTAGTTAGTCAGCAATGATTGTTTTGTCATCTATAGAGTTTATAGAATGTAAAGCTCTAATCCGGTCAGGGGGTTCTCTACTATAGCTGAACAATAAGTATGTTATGTAAGAGTATAGTGGTATTTCATACTCATTGTATGGGTAATCCCCTTTAGAGGTCAGATTAGCCGGAATGCACTAGAGAGAGGTGGAGGCTTACCACTGCTGACAGACAAGAGGCAAGACATGAACAGCTACTGTACCAGTGGTGGGAAGTAACTGAGTACATTTACTTAAGTACTGTACTTGAGTACAACTTTGTGGTATTTATGCTTTACTTGAGTATTTCCAATTTCCAATACTTTTACTTCTACTTAGAATCTCAGATCCAACTATTGTACTTTTACTCCACTCTGTAGATTTTGATTATTCTTACTAAACAACATTAACCACTTCAGCCCTATATACATTTCGGCCATTTGAAAATAGCCGATCTACAAGCTCACAATGCGTCGCATTATCTCGCATAGCAACGCATTGTGAGCTTGTAGACCTGCTATTTTCAAAAGATTTGTTATACATTTGATGGTAGAAGTCTTTAACATGGCGTCCCTAAATATATATAGGCTGTTTCCCCCCCCCCGGGGGTGAGTATAGTTAAAAATGTCATATCTGTCCCTTTATCGAGGGAGCTGTCACAATGCAGTTGCACTGGGGGAAAAAATACAATAGCAGCAGTATAACAATAGAATGCAATAGAGGAAGTGGATTCCTCGGAAAGACACGTCATGAAAACCAATCACATCGTGACAGTGACAATGGAGCCCCGCCACAGGCTGGTACGCAAAACTGTTGACTAATTTACGATCACGTTTATGATCGTGTTCGACACGACACGACACATAACACGAGAGCTTTCATCCTCTCGTCTGTGAGATTGACGTGTAGTCTGATGGAGAGGACGGACAGGTATTGTCTGTTGGAAACACAATGCTTGGAGACGCAGAGACACTCAACCACACCCAGGTGAACAGCTAGAAGCATCAAAGCCTAACCCAGATTGCATGATAGAGCCAAGAAGAGAGAGAGAGCGCATGAGGACATGAGGCTACTCTCTCATGGTGAGAGACGTTACGCCGTCTGCTTCTGCTGCGAAGGAAGTGCAGGTCTCCTTTGGTTGAATATGGGCTAGCGGCCCTCTAACGTCTGGCTTTGTGTGTTCCGTCCGTGACGTCATGTGTGTAGCCTGGGGTCCACCTATGCATTCTATGGCATAGGCAGCTCCCGGCAGGATCCGCCGGGAGAATCTAGACACAGCTGCGCGACATGAGACTAATTAATTAGAGTGACAGAGAGAGAGAGGAGTGTGTGTGTGTGTGTGTGTGTATGTGTGTGTGTGTGTATGTGTGTGTGTGTTTGTGTGTGTGTGTGTGTGTGTGTGTGTGTGTGTATGTGTGTGCGTGTGTGCGTCAATTTAACAAAGGTGCAGACGATCTGAAATCAGCAGAGAGTGATCGACGCTTGCGCTACTCTATGCCGAATTGAAATGGACTCGTTCCCAGACATTTTTTTTAAAACGTCTGGGTTTCCGAGGCTATCATGTGTGTGACCAAGCATATGGACTTTTGTATGACAAATTTACTCCTGGATAACGTCTTTGTCTGTGTCTGGGTTGAGGCCTCCAACAAAGATCTTCTTGACTGGCTCCATGACCTTCTTATGGTCAATCTGTTGACCATCTAGCGGCCTGTGTTCCTTCTGTTCAAGGACTTTATCTACTGCTGCTGCTTCTTTAAAGAGAATAAAGCCGAACCCTCTTGACCGGCCTGTCTGCTGGTCCATTTTTATGGTGCAGTCTGTCACTTCACCAAATGTAGTAATCTTTGAGATCCTTCTTACTTGTGTCCCAGCTGAGACCCACGACAAACATTTTCCCCACATCCTCCTCCCCTTTACTGGCGTTGATCTGTCCGCCTTCCACCGCCCCACCACCGCCGTTCTGGGCTTCGTCTCCTGCCTCGCCTCCCCCCTCCTCCATCTCCTGTTCTTCACCACAATCGCCCTTGTCCAGAGCGGACTCTGCTTCGGCTTAGGGCCCTGCTGCTGCTGTGGCATCCTCCTCCGTGTCGTCCACCAGTTCAGACTCGGCCTCGGCGTCTCCGGCGATCCCGTCTATGGCCTCCTGCTCCGATTCTGCCTCCTCCAACTCGTGCTGCGGTTCCTCCTCCTCCTCGGCGGCTCCTCCGTTAAAATCCTCGTCGAGTTTGTGGCCGTTTTCCAACGTTTCCATGAACTGCTGCTCGGTGTCGGACATTTTTATAAACCTAGTATGATCCCTCTATTTTATATTCTGATCACACAATCGGAGAGCACTCTTTCTCAGTACAAACAAGACAATGGCAAATGACGTCTTTGTCATTTCACAACAGAGCACATGCACATTGATCAATCATCATACATGGTCATCATGATAAAGAATTTGGTTATAGGCAATCCGGGAACCCGTCTGCAAGACAAAGGGGCGAAAACAGCGCCCTCTTGAGAGACTAGGCTATATAGGTTATATATGTTTAGTCTTGTGAATGCTGCTTTATTCATCCCGTTATGAATGTGTTGGCTGGAACCTCAAGTGTGGTAAATGGTGCTTCCTTCCTAGTAGCATGACATTGTGCAGTAGACGGCTGCACGGTTATGCTCGTGCTAAAGCACGGGGTGTCAAACTCATTGCTCAAATGCGACTCAGCGTGGTCCGTTTAGCCTTTTGTCCGTGCGTGTGAAGGCCAGAGTGGTACAGTTTTGGTCCTGACTTGTCTGTGCAAGAAGTGCTGATCCAGCAGTAAAAAGGCCTTTGCCTGTTTATTTGCTCCAGTGACACCAGTACAAACACCTGGAGACATCAAACCGACAAAGCGTGGTAATCTCTACCCGTTCGCTTGGAAGGCAGAGGACACGCAGGATTATTATGTTATGTCACACGCCCTGTAGCCACTAGTCAGTCGTTTGCTTTTGCATCGGAAATCAGCAATGACAAGGCAACACAAAATGACTTTACAGAACCGGTTAGAATAAGTGAAAAGGTCACAGGAAGGTTACATCCAACTCGGCCGCATGACAAGGCAAGGTGTTTTTACCGACTGCATGCTCTGCCACCGCACCACAGTGGAATAATCATTTAACCACTTAAACCCCATATGGTTGAGCGGAGACCCGCTGTATGCTAGTGCAGTGGTTCCCAAACGTTTTAGCCCGTGACCCAAAAGAGAAGTTTCCCCTGGACCCAAACTAGTGGAAATAACAGATCTACAAGCTCACAACGCGACGCTTGTGAGCTTACCCTGTTGTGAGCTTGTAGATCGGCTATGTTCACTACTGCTTAAAAACCAACATGAACCAAGGTTCATGTTTTGGGTTGTTATTAGAGAAAGTAAAAGATGTGTTCTTTTTTTTTCATTTGCTGCTTTCATTCGTTTTAGCAATTTTAGCTATTTTTGACAGGGGGGCGGGGGCATTCGAACATGGGGCTAAATATGTATTTTTTTACAACATTTTATAGCGATTTTTTATTTTTTTATTTACTATAGTCCTACTACTAGACCCCAGGAAATTACATCTGGCCACACAGGATCTACTGAATGTGAAGGGGTGACAAACTGACATGTTGAGCCCTACAAGTAGCCCTGCACATTATGGTATCCCCATATAGTACCACCCTTCACATTCAGTTTATCCTGTGATCTTTTGTGGCCAGATGTAATTTCCTGGACTAGTAGGACTATAGTAAATAATAAAAATAAAAAATCGCTATAAAATATGGTAAAGAAATACATATTTAGCCCCAAGTTCGAATGCCCCCGCCCCCCTGTCAAAAACAGCTAAAATCGCTAAAACGAAAGAAAGCAGCAAATGAAAAAAAAATAACACTCATCTTTTACTTTCTCTAATAACAACCTAAAACATGAACCTTGGTTGAAAAAAACTAAAGTTGTCCCTTAAAGATTTGTTTTCTAATTCATGGAATTTCTTTGTTTCTTTTAGCAAACGCAGTGTTGTGGGCAAAAGCTTTCCCCACAACACTGGGGGTTTAAGAGGTTAAGTCTGTCCTGCCTTGTCTCCAAAGCCATGGTCCACGGATTGGAATCCTTGATCTGTTAATACAACTCTTTAGAATCCATGATCAGGTGGTCCCATGCTTCAGTGGAGTGGAACGCTAAACGAGACACACACTCCCCCAGGGGAGAAAGTGTTTGCTACACTAGGGAACAGAAATGGCAAATGGTGCATTTATATAGCGCCTTTATCCAAGGCGCTTTACATAGATGGTGCATTACATTTACCCATTCACACACTGATGCCGGAGGAAACCATGCAAGGCACCAACCTGCACATCGGGAGCAATTAGGGGTTCAGAGTCTTGCTCAAGGACACTTCGACACTAACTCTGGGGGAGCCCAGGTTCGAACTGTTCCCATCCTGTCACTCTACCCCTGAGCCACTGCCGTCCCAGATCATGGACAACTAGTGCTAATCCAGGGACAACGTCTGTGTCATTTTAGATTTTAGCTATAATATATAATTATGCGAGCTTGTAAATCCGCTATTTTAGATATTTTAAAAAAAATCTTAAAAGTATTTGAAAGACGTTTTCAGATGGGGGTTCTCACCGTGCATTCCAGTTTGGGGTAGTAGGGAGTGTCTCCGATGATGTCATCCTCGGGCGGCGTGATGCGTAGGAAGTCCAGGTGGTCGGGACGAGGGACTCTGGACAGCGGCTCTTGGAGCTCATCTCCATCCAACGTCCAGATGTCCTCTGCGCGCGCACACACACACACACACACACACACACACACACACACACACACACACACACACACACACACACACACACACACACACACACACACACACACACACACACACACACACACACACACAGTGTTGTCAAAAATATATGTCGAATGTCAAAGAAAATGGTACACGTGCATACTCTACACATACATATCCATATTGTATGTGGATACATATCCATATTGTCTCTGTTGAGCAGGAGCTCCTTTCACCCATTCCTCCTCAATTCATAAACTTCAACTAGTACAGAATACAGCCGCCAGGATTCTCACAAACTCAAACCGCAGATCTCACATTACACCCATGCTTGCTGCACTCTGGTTGCCCGTTAAATCCAGGATCGATTTCAAAATTCTCTTAATAACATATAAGGCATTACATGGGCTGGCACACATCTCCGAACTACTGTATGCAAAGCCAAACATGAGATCTCTCAGGTCCTCTGATAAAGGCCTTCTGACTATTCCGGCAACTAAACTCAAAACTGTCTGTCGACGGTTTTAAGAACTTGTTAAAAACGTATTTATTTCGTAAGCACTTTATTTTATGATGTATTTTTACTTGACATATTTGCATTTCAATGTTTTGCTTTCTATTGTTTTAATATGATTGTTTTACCTTGTTGACAGCACTTTGTAACATTGTTTCGAAAGGTGCTTACGTACAGAAGCCTCCGATCTCCATGTTTTACATTGTGTTTTTTTCGCATAAATGTATGTATGCTCTACTTGATCCTACTACAGCGTCACACAAAAGTATCAAAAGTAGCACATGCATCCACAAGCTCGTAAAACACGGTGAGAAGCGACACGTTTTGAGCGTGTATATTTGCTAGTTTTGATACTTTTGAATTTTGAATCCTGAAAAGTAACAGTTTTTCAGTTTCCACCCGACAGAGAGGATATACTGATTATTTGAATCCATTTCAATACTAATTTCCCACCGTATCGATACTATCAATACCATGCTCTCTTGTTTTAAAGGCCTGGTCTAAAAAGAAAAAAGAAAAAGGTAAAAGTGTGACATTGCTCATATAGTACCAGAGATAAACTGAGGAGATTATTTCTGCAATGAAAACGACACTCTCACATAAATTTGACTGAGGGACTGCCATTGAATTTTCGTTTTGTCATGTCATATGAAAGCAGGGAATCATAGCTTCAAATTGACATATTGGTTGTTCAGTTTGGCCCACCAGTTTTGGAGATATGGCTTATAGAGTAATGTCTTGCAGAAAACAGCGAGTTGAGAAAACAGGCTTGAAAGGTTCACTTCTGTGGTCTCTAACATTACACCTAGCTACATGTTTAAGCATTTATTTCATATTTACATGTCGATTTCAGCTCTGACACTTATTTCAGACATGCTCTAGTATGTGAAGAGTCTGCCTGTGCTATAAACTCATTTTGAAGTCACATATGACCTGGTCAAATTTCTCTGTGGTACTGGTAGGTATAGGCTATCAAACACAGTAATTAATATAGATATTCTTCAAGGTGTTGCATCTATCTGAACTATTAAACCATAACACTGAGACTGTTTACAGTTAGAAATGCCAGTATCATGACAACACTAACAGACAGAATACGGACGCTAAGGTTCAGGTGATTCATACTGTCGTAAACATTCAGCGGAAATGCCCGATCTACCAGCGCACAACGCGCCGCATTGTGAGCCTGTAGATTGCCTATTATCCAGTACAGTGTTGCTGTTAAGAGGTAGCGGGTGACTCCAGTAACTAAGTACAAAGGGTTTAAGTGGTTAATTATTGCTCTATGTCAGTGGTTCTCAATTTGTGGGTTGGGAGCAAGGGGCCAGTGAGGCTATTCAACGTTGAAGCTCTGGGCCCTAGTGGTAAGAGGAAGGACTGCAGGCGGACCCGTGCACGGACACGTAGGACCATCACTCCCTACGTCACCCATACGTCACCCCGGACCTCAAATTTGAGGTCCGGAGGAGGTACTTCCGGCAGTCTTCCGGGTGCTTCAAAACGCCACTGAGCAACTTCATCGAAATGAATAGCTTGGGGGCGGGGCTAGTGCTCCAGTTCGGTCTCTATCCTTTATATACCCCCCCCCCCCCATGATGTTGGAGGGGGGGTCCCCAGATCACAGTGAAGTGACAACTGAAGGACTTTTAAGAAATGTTCATGCCTCAAAAAGAAAAAAAAGACCATTACTGCATCAAAAGTAATCGAAATATGCTATAAAAATGCCAAAAAATGACAATTGGCCAAATTGTCAAATAATATAAGAAAGAGGCAAATTTTTTGAAAATAGCCAATCTACAAGCCAATCTGCAAGCTCACAATGCCTCGCAACGCGAGATCGTCTATATTCACAATATTTATCTGTGGAACCGAGTCAAACTAAATGTAATGCCTCAACTCCCAGACATGCAGATCCTGCAGTAACATCATAATGATTAAAGAGATTAAGTTAGGAAGCATTATAATTGTAATAACAAGGAGTCACCTGTATGGAAAATTAAACGGGGTGGAGGTAGAATGCAGACGTCACCTATTTTGCTGCGCCCTTAAGAAGCTATTTTTAACTGCACTTACAGTAGCTAACCCTCTTCAGTCTCAGCCACACAGCCGGCCATGATCCAATGAGTTATTCATGTCTGTGGAGGAGTATTTAGCCTTAGAACAGTATTACCATACTTAACCCATTAAAACTGGGAAAGCATCCGTGTCATTTTAGATTTGAGCTATATACTTTGAATTTTTAAAAGCAAAAACCATGAACTCAAATCTGCTTCTGGGGGCTGGAACAAATTATTTTGAGATGGGGGCCACGGCCAAATACATAGAATTTTGGGGGTGCTTGACATGAAACCTTTTGATCACCACTGATATAGAAATAAATGTGTTTTACAGAAAACGCTTTCAGAAAACTGTTTTTCAGAAAGCTTCAACCCATTAAGATTCAGGTCATATGGGTTAAAGCTGCAGTCCGTTTACAGCATGTCCTACCAGGCATTGGAACCCAGGTCGGACCCCCGCTTGGGGCTGGGGAGACATTAACCCTTTGAGCTTCATGCAAAACCTCATTTCAACCAGTAGAGATCCTCCTGACCACAGAGCAGGGAGACCTCCTGCAACAACTGCAGTTGTGTTACTTAACACTAATAATATAGTAATTCTACCATACACCATACAGATTGGATGTTGTTCTATTCACACACACCAAAAACATGCGTTTGTGTCCAGTCACGAGTCACAACAACACTACATTAATTCAGGAAAGAAAGCAAAGTTGCCATGGTGACAGATGACACACGAGTAGCATCACTACCCTACTTCATTTCAAATCAGATTGAGAGACACTGCCCTCTCCTGACCACCCGGCCTATTGTATTACTGTCTGCTAAAGTGATTAACAATAGTGTACTGTACACAGAGAGACACACACACACACACACACACACACACACACACACACACACACACACACACACACACACACACACACACACACACACACACACACACACACACACACACACACACACACACACACACACACACACACACACACGGTTTACAAAACAGGACTACTACCGTAATAAGGCCTAAGAGTGCATTTTCATAGGATCTCTCTTGCCCTTTTTTACCCATTTGTTTTACCAGTTACTCTGAGCTTCATTCCACACAGTGAGCCAGAGATGTCAAGCCTGACACTCACTCTGAATTTTCATTTCGTTTCACTTCATTATTCAGGAGATATATATTTTTCATGGTATAGCAATTCAGGGCTGGAGCCAGGCTAAGAGATGTCATCTGGAGCCAGGCTAAGAGATGTCATCTGGAGCCAGGCTAAGAGATGTCATCTGGAGCCAGGCTAAGAGATGTCATCTGGAGCCAGCCTAAGAGATGTCATCTGGAGCCAGGCTAAGAGATGTCATCTGGAGCCAGGCTAAGAGATGTCATCTGGAGCCAGGCTAAGAGATGTCATCTGGAGCCAGGCTAAGAGATGTCATCTGGAGCCAGCCTAAGAGATGTCATCTGGAGCCAGGCTAAGAGATGTCATCTGGAGCCAGCCTAAGAGATGTCATCTGGAGCCAGGCTAAGAGATGTCATCTGGAGCCAGGCTAAGAGATGTCATCTTCACTTCACTACGCATCTGAGTAATACACAGGCCTTTCTTATGTTCTACTCAGTCAGTGACACGTTGCAGACATCCTGCCCCCCCCCCCCCCCCCACCATTACATTTGTACCAGAGTACTGCCACTGCTGTGTGTACCATCACTAGTCTGTACCAGGATCAGTGTCCCTTGTTTCACAACACTCATGTATGCTCACGTGTACAGTCAGCCCCCCCCCCCCCCCCCCACACACACACACACACATTTCCATTGCACTGCACCTCCATGCATGCATGCATTCATTCTCTTAAGAGAGGGGCATTCATGTGAGAGGAAAGAAAAAAAGCCAGGGTGGGGAGTCAGGGAAAATGAGGCCGAGCGAGGGGAAGGAGGTGGAGGTGGACATAGACGTGCAGGGCGAAGGGTGCGGCGGTATGATGACCGGTGGGTGCGTCGACCACGCGAATGTCCCCGGTTCGATTCTGCCTGGAGACCTGCGTGTTTGCATGTCCTTCCAGCGTCTCTGTCCTCGGTTTACCGTTTCTACTATCCCACCTAAAATAAGGCAGCAACAAACAAACAAAAAAGGTGCAGAAGGAGGAGGGGGGGCGGGGCAGGGTTTCTCAAATTCTCAGCTCGAAACGCGGTGTCCTGGTTTCGGCTTCTTCACACAGGATGTAAGACAACACCGGATCATGGCTATGCTCGTATCGTATCATCGTCTTGACCTTTTATAGTGTTGAATTAGAAATCTGGAACCTGAGACACACACACTTTTCATCCCGGTTATGTAAAGGTGCTAAAAACGTACGTATAATAGTCATAGCGATTAGCGTTCATTCACTCAAATGCACCCTTCAGCTAAGGACATACTAAACGCCCCTTTCATACTGTAGGCCCATAAAAGTCTCCCCAGAGACACTTTCAATTCAGTCATGAATTCACTCAAATGCACTCAAATGCACTCAAATGCACTCAAATGCACTCAAATTCACTCATGAATTCACTCAAATGCACCCTTCAGCTAAGGACATACTAAACGCCCCTTTCATACCGTATAGGCCCATAAAAGTCTCCCCAGAGACTCAGCCAAACACTTTCAATTCAGTCATGAGAGCCCACACACAAATAACGGGGGAGGGAGGGAGGGAGGGAGGGGTGGAGGAATGTCTCATTGAAAGATTTGAGCATTAGAATTCCCTTTGGGCGTTCCGACAGAAGTCGTGGTCATTGGGCAGGCAGCCAGTGTTTCCTCCAGTCACTGGGGGAGCGGTAGGGGGCGTCAATGAAAGTAGATTAATAACTTTTCATTATGATAATGCTACGCAGGAAATGCTGACTGCTGGTCTGGGAGAGGCTCCAAGTGCAGAGTTTTTAGCACCGTCTGAGGAAATCTACTGACCAGAGGCAGCAGATTCTGTTTTGGTCCCACAACCAGTTTCAGTGGTGTATAAAAGACAGACAACCTGCTGGAACCATTAACTGCGTTCAAGGTGGTGAATCTATTTCGGTCATAATAGGAAAAGGCTTTCCAGCTTTTTCCTATTGAGATAAAATCCCCAAAAGTCTTGAGCACATGACTATAGAGATACTGTGTAACAATGTTCGGGTTTTTTGGACAGAATCTGGAGGAGTAATATCAAAAAATGTGTTTTACAACAGTTCATTGTTGGCATCCAGGAAGTGTGTGTGCAAATTTTGGCATTGACCGGGTTAATGGTGGACACACACACACACACACACACACACACACACACACACACACACACACACACACACACACACACACACACACACACACACACACACACACACACACACACACACACACACACACACACACACACACACACACACACACACACACACACACACACACACACACGCCTTCGGCCTGGTGGAGACAATGATAAATAAACAACCTTCTGTTTGCACGTGTTCTAACTGACTTGACAGTCAGCCCTAGGGGTTGTTAAATATGCATAAGGAGGGACACGCTGCCACCATCTGGACAGGCAAGGGAACAACAAATAACTAGCTCACTTTTAGTTTGTAAATTCCACTGTTTCATCGTAGTACGAATAACACTGCAAGTTGCTGTTAAGCACGTTTGAACGTTTTAGAGCTTCACAGGGCTTTAGACAGAGAGGAATGGTGCATGTTTAATGACTCTAAACAGGTACGGACAGAGCAGAGGCACTTAGTTACATTAGGTAATGAGGTTTTTTTTTTGTTTAGTTTGCGCTCTGAGACCACTTGGCAGATGATACATTCTCTCAATACTCGCGCGCGCGAGTATTGAGAGAATGTATCATCTGACCGGGTTAATGGTGGACACACACACACACACACACACACACACACACACACACACACACACACACACACACACACACACACACACACACACACACACACACACACACACACACACACACACACACACACACACACACACACACACACACACACACACACACACACACACACACACACACACACACAGCCTGAGTTCACTGGCACAGGCTGGGTAAATCTGCACTCGCTGCCATTTAATCTCTCTCCTCAACAGCAGCCAAGGATGAATCAATGCACGTCCAGTTTAGAGAACGCAGCGAGCAGATAGGATCGCACCGGCGCTTCTCAATAGGGATATACGGCCTGAGAACAGTTTAATATGCTCTGCTGAATGAATCGACCCAACCCCGACCCGAGACAAGATCGGTGTGCCAAACTTCGTCTAGAATAGATGCACGTACGAGATAAATGACTGCAAAGCAACACTCCAGATTAGATGGAAGTTTGTAAGATGCACGGCACAATATTATAACATAAGTGAGGAAATAGCCATCCAGCACACAATGAATGTCCTTTTCACGTGCTTTTCATTTACTTTTATGTTTACTCATGGACAGACGCAACGGACGCGCTTCAACCCGATAGGACAGGTCTTCCTCAGCATTGTGACAAGACAACAAGAAGTGAGGTATAAAATAGTGTGTGATTACAATCATGTACAATTGAATGCAGGTGCCAACTGTCATCACCTTGAAAGCTATCAACGAAGACTCATAAGGGTACCAGGAAAAGAAGTAGATGCACACACGCACTAGGCCCTCAGATGACCTTCTCTCTCTTTGTGTGTGCGTGCGTGTGTGCGTGTGCGTGCGTGTGTGTACACGGCAGATCTGCACATGCTGAGTGACAGTGTAATAATGTGCCTGAGAAAATCAGAGTGTGTGAGGTGACCACCTGTCAGGGAGAGAGAGAGAGAAAGAGAGACCTTGTGATCTGGGGGTTGGTCTATACTAACAGTGATTTTCAACCAGTGGTCCGGGGACCACCAGTGGTCACTGAGGGGTTCCAGGTGGTCCCCAGATAAATGGAGAGTTTCTAACCAAACGGACAATTAAAGATCTTTAACTCTTGAGAGTGTAAAATGTCCACGGAGATAATTAATTTAATTTAATTGGATTTAATTAAAATAAATTAACACAAAGTAAATAAATAAGCTGGATATTTAATTAAATAATGTATTGGTGTTGTTTACCAAATAATATCTGCCTACAAAGTGTTAAAAGTCCATAAACACTCCTTCACCAGCCCTTCACCAATCACAGTCATTGGACTCATGTTGGGAATGGGACGTTAATCTCAACGAAACACACTGGCGTTTTAAACAAAGTCTAATATAACCACATTGAACCGAGAGTACGAGCGGTATGAGATATAGAACTCCACGGTGTGTGTATAATATAAACACTCATTTCTGTTCCCCTGTCAATTAAAATGCTCAATCAGAGATTGCCGAATGGCAACAACTGTAAATGACTAGATGCACTTTATTGACTAGTTGCACTTTATCAAGGGAATGTGTGCAATATCTCAGTTTTTTATGTTGGTGTGTTTCGTGGTGTTTTTCTTTTCCTTCTGTGAATGTTATTTGTATGCAGCTGTGATTCTGTCAACAAAACAAATGTCTCCTTAGGGAGACGAATAAAGACAACCTTGAACCTTGAACCATAACATTGTACAACCCACCTCTCCATCCATCAGGGTCACAGAAGGCACAGTAAATGACAACAGAACATTACATTTCAAATATGACACCGATAAGCACATTTTCATTGCCAATTAATTGAGACATAATTTTGCAACCTTATTGCTTATAGTGGATTGCTCTTCTCTTCTATTTTACTTGTATTCCTATTGCTTTAATGTTTCACTCTATTTCATTTGCATACGTCTCTCTCTCCCCCCCCATCTATTTCTAACGCCTATCTATCCATCTATCTATCTTCTTGTTTACTGTCTATGAGGAGCACATACGCTTGGTGACATATCACTTTAAATCAGCTGCTTGTGACAAAATCTAAATTAGGCTTCAGTGTTGCTGATTACTGTGATTACTGTGATGTGTGTAAGTAGGTGTATGTGTGCATATGTATGAATGTGTGTGTGTGTGTGTGTGTGTGTGTGTGTGTGTGTGTGTGTGTGTGTGTGTGTGTGTGTGTGTGTGTGTGTGTGTGTGTGTGTGTGTGTGTACATTTATGTATGTATATATGTAAGGACTACACGTATGTATGCACTGTGCAGGTAGACAGATGTGCATCAGTCTACATCACATGTGCACCTAAATAAGCAAATGGACTCCAGGGGTTCTACTTCTCCCCAGAGTAATGTAGTAAGAGAGTGGTGAGTGGTGACACGCTTTGATCTCGCCGCAAAGCGGGTGCCTATGGGCGATAGTTCCAAACATTGCTCCTGTGGCTGGAGCTATTCCATTGAGATAGAATGAGCACTTTCGCATTCCATTGTTACAATGAGAGTCAGCAGGAGTGTCATTACTCTCTTTTATACTACTCTGCTTCTCCCTAGCCCTTTTTCGGATATTTGAACAGGATAGATACAAAAGAAGGAAAAAAATAATAATAATAATAAAACTGAACTGAACTGAACTGCCATGATGTTATTATATTAGTGGGGCTCATAATAACACCAAAGCCAGACGACTGCTTATCATGAGCATCAATAAATGCACGTATAAATAAAGAGGGCCGACACCGATTATGAAACACGACTCTCCCCCCTCCAATACTTAAATAGATCAAAAAAATGCTGTGCCCAGTGAGACCAAATCCAATGCCCTAGTTCCCTCTCTAAATACAAATCTATAAAACCTCATCATTCACAAGCGTAAAACGGTGTGGCGTGGTGATAGCAGTTGACTGACTCCCCCCACCTCTCATCTATCATGTTCCAAACAGGAGACAGGATTATAGACTTTCATATAAGGCATGGACATGCTGGATGTATAAGTCTACATTCCCTAGCTTCTTGCCAGAAGATGAAGCAGCATTCTCACAGCGTTTCCTGGAAGGACACTTCGACACTACCTCTGGGGGAGCCCGGGTTCGAACTGGCAACCTTGCGGTTGCCATCCGGCCACTCTACCCCTGAGCCGCCCCCGTCAGCAAGGGGAGATCACCTGATTGACTTCAAACATGTATATGTTTGTTTCCAAGATAAACTGATATCAGGAACATTGTTTTTAACCAGGTACCTTCAGGAGTACTACTAAGGTGGCAAATTGTAAATGGACTGCATAGCGCTTTTTCCCCCTTCAACCACTCAAATGTGGTTTACAATGTACGTCACATTCACACACAGTGTGCGTGAACTGGAACAATGTGAATAATGCTGTAGACATTCTCACACACTGACAGCAGAGGCATGCAGGCCTACCTGCTCATCGGGAGAGCAGTTACTGTAGGAATTCTGTGTCTTGCTTAAGGACATTCTTTCAACATGCAGCTCTCTCTCCCATATCTATCACCAAGGCACCAATGCACAGTAACTCATTAAGAACAGCAAGTTACAGTCAGTGCATGCGATGCGAGAGAGACCTTGGGTTGTTTTCTCGGCTGTCTTACTGTATGCAGCTCAAACATAAAACCAAGCAAGCAAATTAATTATTTGCCTGGATTTAGGTTTGAACTGTACATGGAAAAGTACAGAGATTGTGCATTACATTCACACACATTCATACACTGATGGCAGAGGAAACCCTGCAAGGAACCAACCTGCACATTGGGAGCAATTAGGGGTTCAGAGTCTTGCTCAAGGACACTTTGACACTAAAGGTGGCCTTACACTAGCCGATAATCGGGCATTTTTTGACGCTCGGGGGGTGCCCGACTCAATCGATCTGCTCGGGGCCGCTCAAAGCGCGATCGGGATCGGCCCGATCAACATCAAGAATGTTTGATATTTGCTCTGCCCCGCTCCGATTATCCTGTAGTGTGTGGTGCTATCAGATTTCAGATTGAAAAAAATCGGCTAGTGTAAGGCCACCTTAAGTCTGGGGGGAGTCCGGGATCAAACTGGCCGCTCTACCGGCCACTCTACCCCTGAGCTACTGCCGCCCCTATAGCACACATAGGGTGAGAGAGAGAGAGAGAGAGAGAGATAGACAGAGAGAGGGATCTTGGCAGAGTGGACTTCATTACGTGAAAAGAACTGGCCCCTTGTCCTCTGTGAGAGGAGAGCAATGCTGCTGGCACTGCACTGTCTGCAGGGTGACAGTGAACAGCCACTGAGACAAGGAGGGGGACAGATGACAACTGACTCTTGCTCTGCACTGATCGGTTTCATATGACCTCGCCAGGCCTTATTAGTTAATGTGATTAAAGTATTGCTCGCCATAATGCAAACAACACAATCCGCGTGCGTGCGTGCGTGTTGTTATGGGAGTGAACATCATGTCGGGGGTGAAGTGGCTCAGAAGGTACTGTGGTCGCATGGGAAGCAGAAGGTTTACCGGTTCAATCTTCCTTGGCTTTGTGTCAAAGTGTCCTTGAGCAAGACACTGAGCTGTTCTGCTCCTCCCTGTGAGCAGGTCGGTGCCTTGCATGGTTGCCACCGCCACAACACAAACGCCTAGAAAACTCACGTTTCACATTTACAAAATTTACAAAATGATCAGTGAGATTGTAACATGAACGCTTCTATCTGTATAATCAAGCCTATTAATATTATAAGCCTCAAACCGAGTTCACGGAATAAAGAGGCCATCATTAACAGGATGTTAGCAAACCATAAAGGGAGTAGATGTGTCTCAATTATTACATAACCGCCTGGTCGCAATTATGAATTATGAATATATTATTTGGGCTAATCACAATTATTATGTGTACTTGTTTCCTTTCATCTGTTCATAAAAACAGCTGGATTAAACTAACAGAGATGTAATATTTCTATCATTATTTACACATGCTCTTTTAACCATTGTCAACTTGGTGTTCTTATTTTGGCTATTTAAGAAACAATTTAAAGAAACAATAGCAGATCTATAAGCTCACAATGTTTTGCTTTTGCTTTTTTCTACACAATTTTGTAAGTATAAATCATTTAAGTAGCCCGTTTTGGCCATAGTACATTATTTATTTTGGTCATTGGTACAGTTCGTCAGTAATTTCTTTGTATAATTCAGTAATAAAAGGCAAACAATGAAATTATTATTCACAATTAATCGTCAACTAAAATGTTATCATGACAGCCTTAGGGACATGCTGCTGTCCCACTTAACCAACCTAGTTTTGAAACTTAGAACCCTGCCGATGTTGTTCTATTATCTGATGTGTGCGTCAGTGCCAAACATCTTGATCTTGATAACCTAAAGAGGATTATTTTCCCAAACGTTTTAGCCTGTGACTCAAAAGATTGGACCCAAACTAGTGAAAATCTACAGATCTACAAGCTCACAACGCGTTGCTTCGCGCCACATTGTGAGCTTGTAGATCGGCTATTTTCACTACTTAATTATTTTTTAATTGGAATTTCTTAGATTTGTTTCTTTGTTTTAACATATATAAAATTAAATTATACATTTTAAATATAGGAAAATAAATGGTATTGGTATTTTTACTCAAGTCGTGACCCATAAAAATTGGTCCGTGACCCACAAATGGGTCCTGAACCACTGTTTGGGAAACAGTGCTGTACTGTACAGCATGTCATTTGTATGTACACATATATAGCACGGCACAGCCTTCAGTGTAACAGTATCCCCTTGAGATACATACAGAGTTATTTACAGAGTGACTTATCGATTAAACATGAGACACAACAGACGGCACACAGTAGCGTCCAAGTAGCCTCGGTGCCCAGTCTAAGCAGGGCTTCGAAAATCTGACCGGTCTCTCCTAGAGAGCGATAGGTCTACAAATTGAACTATTTGGACCTTTGAGAAACAACAAGGGATTTTCTAAACAGAATGGAGGCTTTTACAGTACCTGCAATATAGACTACTATCTGCTTGCTTGGTTGTGTGTAAGGCCTCACTCAGACCTTTACTGCATTGCTGTATGCTTGTTGGATGAATGTTGTGTAGTGTCATGGCCGCCCCAATGCATTTCCAATGGGAGTCACATGGTTTTTGGACTACATTTTGGACTACAAGCTGTTGTATGGCTTTCAGCTGTGTTTCGACTGCGCCCCTCCCCCTCATACAACACAAATGTTGTGTCAAACCATGTGACTCCCATTGAAAATGCATTGGGACGGCCATGACACTACACAACATTCATCCAAGAAGCATACAGCAATGCAGTAAAGGTCTGAGTGAGGCCTAAGGAGGACGACATGGTATGCGTACTGGGGATGGGTGTAACTAGGTGGGCGCTGCTTGCATAGGCATGCATGTCTGCAGACACAGGCTCATTAAATCAACTCCACATGAGCAACACTGGGCTCTCTATTCCTCTTATATTCACCAGTCAGCAGCATAGCTGGCTCCATCCATACATCACTGTGTTATTTCTCCCTGCAGCTCTCGTAGCACTGAGATGAACACTGGCCAGCATGTTGGTCAAGCTAGACGTTGTACATTGTTGCTGCTGTATCTCCATCACCGTTACACTTTACATGAAATGTACCTGTATTCCAATGGAGCCATGTTGTTATTATTTATAATAAATACATTATTAGGGCTTATTGTTTTCGTACAGATTCCGCCATTTTTTTGCAGTTTGGGCAGTTCTGTGCTGTCGTTTTCCACGACATTTGGCAACGGTAGAGGGTTGTGGGAATCGCTCAAGAACTAAACTCACAGTCATTCGTCAAAGGACCCAAGACATTTAGATCTCCCAATGAATATATTATATGATCTGCTCTATCCACTTTTTTTACGTCCAAAAAGTGACGTGAAAGATTTTCGTAGCCTGGTTAACCACTCCCCCTTGAAATCGCATTTCCATTCATTTGTGTGGAGTCTCGACCTTGCTAATGCATGGTTGGCTACGGGAGTACAGCGGTGACAGACAACCCCTTCAGCCAATCAGTGAAACAAAAAAGTGACATCATCTCCAATCTCCAACCAGCTAACCAGAGGACACGCTACTGAAGAGAGGGGCATTTATGGCTTGACCCCGTATTATCGCTGCTTGCAGCTATTATTATTACTAATATTTTTGAGGGGTGCCATTTTAATACATTTTCATTGATTCAATAATCACAGAACTCACAGATTGCTACTTTTGCATGACACTGTCATATGACTAAGTATAAAATACCGGCATTCATTTACTGAAAAAACATGAAATATGAAATAAAAGGATTTTGCCCGACAGCAACGATCGGATGTAATGATATGTGTGTCGCAAATACATATAATAGTGTATTGCATCCCTACAACTATCCTTACATGTACATAAACATATCTGCTGTGAATTCTTCATCGCAGAGTGAGTTAAACAAAGGAAATCACAAACCAAATTACAGTGGTTAACCCTAATGCAATAACAGTGAGACTAATGGGGAGAACTGGGCATATGATAACATGGATTATGAGGTTCGGATTTGCAGTCGCATATACATTTTAAGTCATGGTACTGTAACCCCCCCCCCCCCCCCCCCCCCCCCCCGACCATACACAGCAGAGTGTGACCTTTGTCATGTCAAAAGAGAAGACATTATTATTCAGTAACCCGAGGCTAGTGACAGATCTACGACATTCAGCAGCTGCTCCTGTGTTTTTAAATCCACTTGTGCTGTCATGTTGTAACTATGCGTGAGATATAGCTTATGTCTGAATCAATAAACAGGGCCCTGATGCCACGTAAGTTCTGCACTCATCATGGATATGCTAATCCCTTTTTTCTGTAACCCTTGTGCCCGGGCCATTGTCGGTTTCCTGTGAACTGGGTGGGATGTTTTCTTTTTTTTTCCTTTTAGATTTTGAGGGGCGGCAAGATCCCTGAGACGGTAAATTGGCAATGCTTCAGTTAACATTGTGTTCATGAGAACCATAGCGGATTGAACTTTGTGTCAACTTTAAGCCTTTGATCCATCCGGTGAACTTGGTCTGCCCTGTGGCACTGAAGGAGTTAAACTGGGACATCAGATGGTAAGGGGCATAGAAACTGCTCACTGTTCCCTCCTTCTCCCACCCGGGTAGTTTTAATTTGGGCTGACACGTGGAAAAGCCAACACAACACAAGCACACCGCAGTCAAAACCTAAGCAGGAGAACAAAGCCATTTTAAATTGGACACATCAGCAAAGGCATTCCTAACGGTCCCCATGCTCTAACTTAAAAGCAATGTCTCACAACAATACATATCTCTCTCGTGTCCTCGCAATCTGGCATCAACAATACCAGATCAAGCACTTCCCACAGCTAAGGAGATAAAACACTACTGTAATGTTAGAGAGAGAGAGAGACTTTAACTCACCTGTTGCTGTGGAGTAGCTGGATGAATTGGGCTTGCCGTTGGTTGGCTGTTTGCTGAGGTTCAGGTCCAGCCGCGTGATGGTGCGCTTGTTGCCGTTCTTGTCGATGACCTCCGTGGTCACCTTGGGCTCCAGCCTGTTACTGGAGCCGTCCCTCTCCTGGGCCACGTCTTCATCTGATAGCAGCAGGATGCGGTGGTTGAGCTGCGGGCTCGTCTGTTTAGAGGTCAAGGCGGGGGACAGGACTGGGGACATGCTCTGGAGACTGTTGGTGACGGGGAATGAGGTGTTGAAGACCCCAGCGAGGAAGGGTGATGTGGGGCTCTTTGGGTAGGGTTTGACCGCGGACAAAGATGTTTCGATGGTGTGAGATAGGGGCAAGCGTAGCCCCTCTGGGAGTTTGGCCCCTGCCCTTTCTCCGCTGTCCCCCAGGCCGCAACCTCTGCTAGATCCCCTCCGCTCTCCGTAGCGTTGCTGCTGGCTGTTACTTGTCCCTGGCTGTAGCACATCCACCCCAGCCTTAAATGGGCTCATGTGGCTAACACGCTGCACTACCACGTCCACGTCTTGAACCTTGGCTACCACCCTGACTTCAGTTTCCATGTCCATCTCCTCGTACAGCTCGCTTGGCGGTGAACCGAACCTCCTGAGAGGACGCAGGTTGCTCCCACTCTCCCGCCGGGTTAGACCCGCCATTAAGGTGGAAGACCCAAATCCCAGACACAGCTCACTGTCAAACTCTGAAATGTCGTTGCAGAGATCCAGGTCGGGGTCAAAGCCCCGGTTGTCCTCCTCCATGAAGTCCCAGCCCTCACGGGCATTGTTGAAGTCTTCCTCCATGGGTGGGACGGGGTTGCTGGCCACACTGGCGAAGGAGTCGGTTCCCGAGGTGTCAGAGGCACCAACAGGAGTGGCTGGAACAGTGGGCTCAGTGAAGGACGATCGACTCTCAACTTTCTTCTTCATCTTGCTGTGTAGGAGTTCTTCGGCACTATCCAGCTTCTTGCTTGCCAGCTTCTTAAGCTTTCTGCTCTTTGACGTGGGTTTCTTGTTTTCTGGTTTCTTATTTTCTGGAGACGAGGCCAGGACATGTTGATAGTTACTGCTGCTGAGAACCTGACCTGCAGGGTATGATTCTTGACCCTCCACATAATCCTCAAGCTTCCCATCCTGGTTACCCATCCTGACTCTGTTGGTACAGTCTCCGCACAGCGATAGGAGATGAGCCAGCAACTGGTGATTCTCAGCCGCCAGCCAGCGAAGCTCAGCAACAGCCTCCTTTGTTGCCCGGCAGGAGTTGAGGAGTTCGCCCGCGGAGCCGGAAGACTGGCTTCTTTGTCCGGACGCTGCGAGATCCTCCTTCTCCTGGTCATGGCTGTTATCGGGCCTTTCCCAAAGAGGGGTGTGGCTCCTGTATGTAAAACCCGGGGCCCGCCCCTTGGGCACATACAGACTGATGTTGCTGGTCTCATGGATGGGTGCGTAAAGACGCAACACTGTGTGCTTGCCCTCCATGATGGGGGCCATGTTAATCACTCATGCACTCAAATTAAGTGGCCTCCTCGCACACTCTAATCAAGTGGCCAGTCACCAGATGGTATGGCTGGGTTTGGACTGCCCTGCAGGACTCTGGTGAGCTCTTCATCACCTGGCCTGCACAGCTCCTGTCAGACAGAAAAGGCCCTTCTTGAGACAAGCAATCGTACAGTAAGTAAAAGTATCAATACTGCAATGTAGTACTAGACACACTCAGTATCAATACTGCAATGTAGTACTAGACAAGTTTGGTAATCGAAATTTACTTGAGTAAAAGTACAAAAGTATTGGTATCATACTCATATGCAATATGTCCCGTTTCACAAGTTATCATATATCTAAAATGCACGAAAAGATCACGTGCAGATCTACAAGCACACAACACGTCACATTGGGACATGTATTTTCAATTGGCCAAAGTTTAAATAGGGCTGATGTGGTTATTGCATGTTTTGTAATAATAATAAAAATATACAAAGTAGCTAGCAACTTCAAATAATTAAAAATAAGAATAAAATAAGAGTAAAAGTACAAGTACATTGTCTCTGAGATGTAGTGGAGTAGAAGGAAAAGTATAGAAAATTGGAAATACTCAAGATTGTACTTGGGTAAATGCACTTAGTCACTTTGCATCACTGGAGACAAGTAAACATGCAGCTACAGTATAAGTCTGACAGTAAACAGGATCCGACTAATAGCCTAATACACACAATGCCATTAATTCCTATATTGCATGCTATGTGTTGGCTATTCATTCATTCAGCTAATAGGCAGCAGGCTGGTTCACATTACTTACTATCTGCAGATATTCATTTGGGGATTCGGGGGATATTATGGATAATGTTTGGTGGTTCCTAACTAACTCCATTCCTTGGGGATTATTGACATTTTTCTATTGTACCAGATCTAACTAGTCCCTGATTAGACAACTAAATGGTAAATAAATGGTGCATTTATATAGCGCATTTATCCAAAGCGCGTTACATAGAATTGTGCATTACATTTACCCATTCACACACAGATGGCGGAGGAAACCATGCAAGGCACCAATTTGCACATCGGGAGCAATTAGGGGTTCAGCATATTGCTCAAGGACACTTCGACACTAACTCTGGGGGAGCCCGGCATCGAACTGGGAACCTCACGGTTCTCCCATACAGCCATAACTCTGGGGGAGCCCGGCATCGAACTGGGAACCTCACGGTTCTCCCATCCAGCCAGTCTAACTCTGGGGGAGCCCGGCATCGAACTGGGAACCTCACGGTATTCCCATCCAGCCAGTCTAACTCTGGGGGAGCCCGGCATCGAACTGGGAACCTCGCGGTTCTCCCATACAGCCAGTCTAACTCTGGGGGAGCCCGGCATCGAACTGAGAACCTCACGGTTCTCCCATACAGCCAGTCTAACTCTGGGGGAGCCCGGCATCGAACTGGGAACCTCACGGTTCTCCCATACAGCCAGTCTAACTCTGGGGGAGCCCGGCATCGAACTGGGAACCTCACGGTATTCCCATCCAGCCGTTCTACCGGCCACTGCCGCCCTAGACATTAATGTGAATGCAATTCACATCCTGGTATAATAGGATGGAAAACCTATACAGTACTTGTTGTCCTTGAGGACCACTGATTTAGATGATCATACTGACACCGAGTTATTTTTGGAAAATGGTGGGCAGAAGAGGATACTGTATAACAGCGTGAGCAAAACAACAGAGGCCTCACTCTCCTTACTCGGATACAGGATAGGTGGGCACCATGCAGGGACATCTGGGCACCTCAAATGTGGAAACAAATATATATAATAAGATAACTACAATATTTGAAAATTGGTCTTAAGTAATGTAAAGTATACATGATGTACAACATGCATCGTACATCCTTATCAGACATAATTGTATCCTTGTTTATGCCACAAAATGACTGGATGTACAGGTTTTGTAGCAATATAATTGTAATTGTAGAAATATTAGACCTAATTGTCGAATGTTTTAGCATGTTCTAATAGTGTTGTATACTTTACTTAAGACCATTTATTTTTCTTTTACATTTTGGTCAAAATAGCCAATTTTACATCACGGTGCCCAGATGTCCCTATAGTGCCCAGTGCCCACCTATCCAGTTCAATCATGTACTACTGTATGTCCTGCAGCTCAGATACTGCAAATTGGACCAGGCATCAATGCATGTTTAACAGTAGCCTATACAGTAGTTCTCTAACCACATTATACAATTGTGGAGATACAAAGTCATTAAAAATGGAATTCATCAAAGTCATTCTAAAATGCATTTCGTCAACATAAAAAACAAGCTGCGGCATAACGCGGCATCACTCACAGTCAGAGTATAGTGACGACACACGCAGTTACAGTTATGCTACGACCGCGTCTAAAACACTGGACTAGAAAACACTGGACCCTTTTGCTTGTGTCTCAAATGTCAGCATTTCACACACCTGTGAAGTGTTTCCAATCATAACATAACAAATAGCCCGTGTCACCTTGCATTGCAAGTAACACCGTCACACCGACCCCCGGCCAAGAAGAAGCGCCAAATCGTTAAATAGCCTAATGTGTTCTAAAGTTGCACTGTTGCAAGGATGTGACATAATATCGCTGCACCAGCAGGTAAATGCGCGCAGCTGCTGCTAGAGATAAACAGTGACAAGACTTACCGCTTCCTTTGATATATTGCGTGCGTGTTCAAGCTTCTTTTACATCTCTTCACTGCAGCCAGCCAGCCTGCCCACCAGCTGGTGTTCTGTCCGCCGCTGCCTCTGGAGGAGATGACCGAGGGCGATGACTGAAAGACGGCTGGTCCAATCGGTGAACTCAGCGTTTATTTGGTGCAGCTGCGATTGGCTCTTTGTCCTCGTCATGGCCCGTCCCTCGCGCTTTGAGCCGTGCAGCTCAGCTGCAGCTTTAAGAATGATAGGCCACATGTCATGATGATGATGATGATGGGTTATTACTAGGCTACTGAAGTACAGTACAAATACAGAACTGACAAAATACTGACCCCCGTTTTTGCTTATTAGATACTTATAATGCTGCTTCTAGATTTAACCGGTCCTCTGCGTTTGACACTCTTTGCCACAAGACTCTAATTTCTCGACTAGAGCACTGTGTTGGTGTCAGGGATTCTGCCCTAGATTGGTTCTCATCCTATACCTTTCTGATAGACATTTCTCAGTAAAATTGTCTTCCGGAGTCCCCCAGGGCTCGATCCTGGGGGGGGGGGGCAATACTGTTCTCCCTTTATCTTCTCCCCCTGGGACTAATTTTCAAGAAACATGGCATTGCCTATCATTTCTACACAGATGATTCCCAAATCTATATGCCTCTAAAAAAGGGAAGCAACGACTCCCTGACACCCCTTCTTATAACTGTCTCAATGACATTAAGGCCTGGATGGCTCTCAACTTCCTCAGTGTAAATGAAAGAAAAACGGAAGTCATAGTGTTTGGGCCTAGTGGCCCTGGTGTTGTACCCACCGACCTTGGTCCCCTGCAGCCTTATGCCAAACCCGTTGTCTCTAACCTTGGGGTAAAATTGGATAATGCACTCAAACTGGACAAACAGGTAAACGCTGTGGTTCCAGCTTTTATCACCTGAGGCTGCTTGTCAAAATCAAGTCTGTGCTTTCTTTCAACGATTTTGAACGTGTCATTCACGCTTTGCAGTATATATATATATATATATATATATATATATATATATATATAATATTACTGCAGTCAGTCAGTGATTCACTGATTCCCTCCACTGCTTGTCTTTCTACTGTTTTGTATGTCTATGGGGTCAGAGGGCTACAGGGGTCTCCAGGAAAATCACCTTAGCAGCCCTATTTTATTTTTTGTTGTGTTGTTGTTGACATGTCTTAATTGATAGATGTTGTGGCCGTCCATTGATTTTGATAGCACATCAGTGAGCTGGAGGGGAGAGAGAACAGATGGTGGAGGACCGCGAACGGAACACTGCCCCCCTGCAGCGAGCAGCCTGTGGCATTCCACAAGGAAGCATACTTGGGATTTACTGTTCCTAATGTAAACGGCCATGTCATGACTTCAGCTTGTGACTGCAACTTGTAGGTTCCATCCTGGAGGCAATTCTGGTGTTGGCCACCAATAAAAAAAAGTCAACCAAAGAAAAGGATTCCTGTATACACTGTACAGGATCTCTTCACTGCATGGTCAACAAAAACACCTTAAAATACCCTAACAGGAGCCCTCATACAAGGTTTCTTTGACTGCATACACCTCTTGGTACCACAGCACCTCAAAGGCCCTTAAAACAAGGTTCCAGACATCCCAAAACAAACAGGTCAGGCTACTCCCAGAACCCACCTCACCCCTGCCCATTTTGATAGGTTGGAATGACTTAGGGTTGACGAGTATAGCAACTTGCAATGGGCCTGGCCTACAAGATTGGCTATACACCACCAAGATACCCATGCATATACCTGTCAAAATACTTCCTTGTCAACAAAGTCCACTGGCAGCGAAGCACACTTTGGTTATGACCTTTCTGGCCGGAAGTTTCTCCTCAGTAGTGACATCCAGGGTTATATGTAATATGCTTGCCTGCTGTGCCCCAGTCTGGCATCTGAGTGTTATGGTTTATAGAGGCCAAAACAATCTTGTGGTCTCACTGAGATACAGGCTCTTTATAGCCAGCCAGTCAAGTACATCATTCCCCAGTTCAGTGTACTGTATCATGGATGTATTATTTGCTGTTCTGTAATTTGACATGTACTCTGTAGCATTGAAGTGTAATTTTAATTCTGCCTCTTGGCCAGTTCCCACTTGTAAAAGAGTCTCAATGTGTTTTTAGTTTTTTCTTTTAAATAATTTTTATCCCACGATTTTGTAACCCATTTTTCACCCCTGTGTCAATTATCTAATGTGATCCTGGGCTCTACACACCCTCCGCCAGCCTAGTCCCCATATATGGGGGACATGGGGAGAGCAACGGACTTGAACTCATGCTTCCTTCATGCCTGAGTGTCCAAGTTGCTCCTTTACACCTGACAGGGGGGAGTTTCCCTGGTTGGACGTAGCGCGTGGAAGGAACACGTTATTCCAACCAGTTCCTTTCCCCTCCATCATGTGCCCCGGCTGGCCAGGGGGAGGCAGTTTAGAGACCAGGATTACTGCATGTTTTTTGTGAGGGTACCTACCCTAGGGGACACGGGGAGAACATGCAAACTCCACACAGAAAGGCCCTTTTGCCAACCCCGCCTCGGGTATGGGCACTGACGCGGAGGAGGAAACACGCCTCAAGTTTTTAGTTTTTACTGGTTAAATAAAGGTTAAATAAAATAAAAACAGCCATTAAGAAATGTGAATCCCTAGACTCCTTCAAAACCGCTCTCAAAAAGCACCTACGGACGGCTGCAATTAGAAACTGGCCCCTGTCAAAAAGGCAATGCCCCCCGTACTGTACATGTTTTCCCTTTTATACTTTCTTTAACTGTATTATGATGATTTCCTGTTTTCATATAAGTGTATATTTGTAGGCTACGTCTTTAAATGTTCTGATTAATTGAAAATGGAGGATCAATCAATCAATCAATCAATCAATCAATCAATCAATCAATCAATCAGCCTGACACTAAACCTTTTCAAATGAGGGTCCGTAGCCAAATATATATATTCCCAACAATATGTTTATTGGTTTTCCTTAAAAAAATACAGTTTGAACTACCATAAATGAAATGAATGAATGTGTGTTTCAATTCAATTTCCAATTCAAAGGGCTTTATTGGCATGAGAAAAATACATTTACATTGCCAAAGCAGAATGTGGAACAATACAGTGGAGTTCAATGGACTTTTACTTCACTTCTTTCTTCACTTTCTACATAGCAAAATCATTGATTCTTTTACTTAAGAAGTAAATATCTGAGTACTTTTTCCACCACATGCTTTTCTAAGCCTGGTGACGCGAGGTTACTGCTGTTCTACTGCTTTACTAGTTGCACATCACTGCCGTCTTGAGGCGTGATTCGGAAGAGGTCGGTTTGGAAGTAACAGCGCGATGACGTTTCGCCTGGGACGACGACGTGCAACGGTTGCCATGCCCACTTATTATAAGCGACTTTGGGCCTAGAGTATACTTTGGGCTTGTTTTTTCTGTAAGGTAAAGTTGATTGTAATGTTGGTTGTTGCAGCCAGGCTGGGCCTTTTTTGGGGATTCAGATTTTACGGCCCGGGCCAGTTTCGAATTGCAGCCATCCGTAGATGCCCTTTGAGAGTGGTTTTGAAGGAGGCAAGGGATTCGCATGTCTTAATGACTGTTGGCAGGGAGTTCCACATTTTGGTGGCATAGGAGCGAAAAGATTTAGTCCCTTGTTTGTGCCGAATCTGGGTTGCACATGGTTTGTTGCACTCCCTCTGGTGTTGTGGGTGTGGACTTAACATTAAGGAAGTATTTAGACAGGTTTTTGATTGATTGATTGAAGAATTTATTAACAGTTTGCAGAATTACAGTACATTTCAAGCACAAACTCAATACAAAGGCTGTTAACTGTGAGTGGACGACCCAATTAAGCATTACACTTGTTTCCAACAGGGTCCACCATGTTCAAATCATCAAAACATTTAGAGACGTACAAATAGACACTTCTATAGACAGAACAGGAATTCATCAAAGACAGAACAGGAATTCATCAAAGGTACATGGGTATCTTGGTGGTGTATCGAATCTTGTGGACCAGACCCATTGCAAGATGCTGTACTCTGTCGTCGACCCTAAGCCATTCCAGCCTGTCAAAGTGGGCAGGGCTGAGGTGGGTTCGGGGGGTGAGGCCAAGTAGGAGCCTGACCAGTTTGTTTTGGAGCCTTGTTTTAAGGGCCTTTGAGAGGTGCTGTGGTACCAAGAGGTGCATGCATAGTCGAAGAAACCTTGTATGAGGGCTCCTGTTAGGTTCTTCATGGTGTTTTTGTTGACCAGTGAGGAGATCCTGTAAAGGAATCTTGTTCTTTGGTTGACTTTTTTGATTACGTTGGTGGCCATTTTATCACCGGAAAGATTAGCCTCCAGGATGGAACCTAGGTAGGTAATTTCATCTTTTCGTGTGATAATATTGTCACCCACTCTACTAACATATCCCACATTGGTTTATATTCAACCACCCTAGGGGACATTTTGACAGCTGCTGAAAGTTGGGGTACCATCAACAACCAATAGGCCTCTATGGCAAAATGTTCTACATTTCATTATACTTAACTTACATAAGTAGCTTGTGACGTGTCAAACTAGAGTTTTCATGATTCTGAACCCATTCCAAGCATTAGTTTTGCACAAAAAAGGAAAAACACTCCTTGGGCTAAATTCAGCCATATAGCACTTGCCCAACTGTGCTGACCTCATCACATTTGTACTGACGGCTATGGCCGAATTTGAATGGTACCCCAACTGTCAGCAGCTGTCAAAAATTCCCCTAGGGTGGTTGAATAGAAACCAATGTGGAATATGTTAATAGCCACCTTTACAAACACATTGGTGAAGAAAACTCTTGGTAGGCTATTAAATAAATGTATTCCCAGATTTGACATTAGGTATTCTGATAATATTCCCTGACTTGGTTTCTTGTTTCTCTCACAACCTGGCAACACTGACTGCCATGCATGCGACACGGCTCCACGGTGTTGTGACTGCGTGTTACTCCTGTGTCCACAAACACGAACACCCCCAAGTTTGTCTTTACAGGATAGAGGATAGATTTGGCTGCTTGGCTGTTATCTTTATTTGACCAATGACGGTTATTTTAAGTCGCAGGAAAGCTGCCAGGTAGGCAAGGACAAAGTGTCCGACACAACTCTAATCGCTTCCTATAGTCTTTTTTTCCCGAGGGGTGTGAAGCCATGTAGTGCTGAGAGAAGAATGAGCAGTCATCAGCACACTCCAACAACACATGGAACCCATGATGAAGAAGATGATGATGACTACACTGGCCAGCAGGAACTTGAACTAGAGGCTCTGTCGTCTATCTTCGAAGATGACTTCGAAGATCTGCGGAATAAAGATCCGTGGAAGGTACAGATCAGAGTGAGGTTATATAAACGAATTGGTGGGAACGTCCCTGCTGCACGTTATGTACAGTGCAAAACATACGGTACCTGGCATTGTGCATACTGTATGTTGTATTTTAAGAGGTTGTGATTGTATACATACGGCTGCAATTTGCAAAGTTGCTAACCTTGGTCACCCAGGTCTCGCTTGTAAAATTGACATTTGGATCTAAATCGCACTAAATTAAGGCTAAGTACTAGTAAGTACGAATGACAATACTTCTTATTTTTAGCTAGCTTCCGTTATTAGAATGGTGTGTGGCTGTCAGTGTGTGCATGGTAGATACAGTGTCTCTATCATGGAAATCAGATAAGATCATCTTTATTTCCACAATGTGGAAAATGTGTTTGGCTTCACAGGATCAGGATGGTTAAATTCATAGTAAATAGTAAATCACTGTAAATCACAGCAAAACAACAAACAGCACAGCCACAGACAGTTCACACAATGATAATGGACATTGTTCCAGTGTGTATACAGTACTTGTCCTGTAAGTCTGATCCATCCATCAGTTCACCATATATATTCTAAAATGAAGGTTCATTGCATCTATTGTAGGTTAAAAGGCCTCCAGAGATTTATCTCTGCCTGAGACCCAATGGGCTGAGCAATGGACAGGAATGCCATGTGACCGTGGACTTGCATGTCAAATGCCCACCCACGTACCCCGATGTGTGAGTATATCCGACAAAGACCTTTGGAAGGTTGAAACGTTGCATTATTTGGGCATGTCGTTGTGAGCTTGTTTATTTTGCTCTTCGTTATATGACAAAGTATATTAGGGCTCAAGTGGTTAAAATCACATTATGAGCAAAAGATAACATAATAGATATAGTATCTTTTCTCATTAGGTGTTTCCCTTGAACATTCAACAAAGTAATCAAGTCAAAAGAGATACCAGTATCCCAGAAACCCATCCCAGTAGAGATTCCAGAATGTAATAATAATTCATATTTCATTCTGGACAGTTACTTTACTATTATACTATTATACTGACCGGTTGGTTGTTTGCAATTTGAAGCATATGGCAACAGCTTGGCCACAGTGTGAGTTTTGTGAATAAGAGTTTTGCGTTCGATTTTGTAATGCACGCATTTGGGCACAAACAGGCCTCCTGAGCTGGAGCTGAAGAACCCCAAAGGACTTTCAAATGACAACCTCCAAAACCTCCTGACAGACCTGAACAAGAAAGCAAGCATGCGGTGTGGCGAGGTGAGAGCACACGCCACACACACACACACACACACACACACACACACACACACACACACACACACACACACAAGCACACTGACTCGATTCATGGCTCTCATCCCTTGCTAGGTGATGATCTACGAGCTTGCAGACCTTATCCAGACTTTCCTGAGTGAGCACAACAAACCGCCGCCGAGCTCCTTCCACGAGGAGATGCTGAAGAACCAGCGCAGGCATCAGGAGAAGCTGGATCAGGAGGAGAAACAGAAGCTGGACCAACGTCGTAAACAGGAGGAGGACATGGTATGGAAAACAGTAAAACACACATGCACATAAAGTCCCTTTCCCACATGCTGTCCATAATATTGCTGGATAGAAGGAATATTCACAAGTTGGCGTCCTTTATGGAGAAGTGTCGTATGGTGTCTGTTCCCACATTAGATAATACTAATACATTTTATTTATAACACACTTTACATTTTTGTGCAAATCACAAAGTGCTATGGGGTTTAAAAACAAAGGCATATAAATAGCAATACATTTAAGACCCTATATTTAAAAACTAGTTGAAGCATAGAGTAAAAGACTTAAGGGGGGAAAAAGACTAAGCAAAAGCTTTGTTAAAAAAGTATGTTGACATCTGTGCTCATGTGAGCGGTGTCTAAATCACGCATGAAGTCTAGTGCCTATTTTCACCCGGGTGACGATAGTCACACTATTTACTGGTGATTGTTTCTTTTTTTTAAAACCAGACCAACCAAGTTTATGCATTGCAGCCGATGATTGGGATTCTGATACTGTTGCCATACAAACGGTATTACAGCATGTTAATTTGTACATATTGTATAATACAGCATCTAATGTGTGCCTGGGTGCCAGTAGCATTGTTTACTATGGACAGCTTGTCTCTGCCATGCTATATACACCCAGGTGTAATGGCCACATTGGCTATTCCACCCTGGGTGCAAAGAGCATTGTTGGCTGCTGACACCTTGGTGCTAATAGTTCTGCCAATAATATGTTAATGGAACAGAGATCCTCCCCAGGACGCAGTTGGGACAAAGGATTCTATATTCAATTTGTACACTGTCAACTGAGATGATAGTGCGCAAATCACTTTCACTGGCAATTGCGTGTCTTCTGAGTACTCACTGTACTGGCATCTTGTCGGTGTAAATGCCAACTCATGAAAGTCGTTTTGTAGTATATTTGATGCATATATAAATACAGGTATATATTTTCACCATATCTTTTGGTTACACCAACATTGTTTGATTGAGTACTCATTATTACTACGAGTAAGACGAGGTCGCGTGCACGCATCCGCCTGGGTGACGGCAGACTGCGGGGTGAGCGCTGGCCCTTTGGCATTGGGGGGGGGGCGTCAGATCAACATGGAATGAATTCTGTACTGGCCATATATGGAGTGTGTCTTGAGTGTACCGGGTTTCATGAGGTCAGATCAACATATGGAATGTCAGAACAGGTCAGCTCCATATATGGAGATCTAAAGCCCAAACCACACCAAAGGGTCGGGTCGGGACAAAACGTTTTTTAAGATAAACAACACCAATGCAAGTCATTGCTGCCGGGCGCAGCCGCGAAATAATCGCAGTTTCCATTTAGGTAAGCCTACTGCGGGTGAAGATTTAAGTACCGTGAATGAAACAAGGTTGGGACTTGGGAGTGGTAAAATGTACGGAATGGATACCGGTACTTCGAGAAAGCAACACCCTCTCCTGTATCAACATTAGGCCAATATGGAACAACACCACTGGCGTTTAGTGCATGTGGGAAAAGGGCCTAGTCGCCTACACACACATCATGCAGTTGTATTGTCTGTCCTGTTCAATCATTCATTGTTTCTGTAGTTTTCATAATGTAACAAATGATGATATTCATCCATATTCATATTTATGACCTTTCGTACCAGTATCTATAGTTTCATCCTCCATTTGTTATTTGTATAAACAACTGAAACAATATCTTCATATTTATCTATATTAATATTTATGCTTTAACAGTACAGTGCCAGCCTCGCTAAGTCAAAATCCTTGTAAATGAAAGCATATTTTTGGCGATTCTGATCCTCTTAGGAAAAAGAAATCATGGCTGAAATCCAAAGAAGAGAGGATGAAAAACGAGAAGGGAGGAGGCGGAAGGAGATTGCCAAACTGGTGCCTGAGATTAACTCTCATTCTCCCATGAATATTAGACTTGTTTCTGACTCTCAGATAAATTAAAAGTAATACAATTCAAACTGCACATAATTTAGTTTACAAATTAAACGGTGTACAGTAACATTCCCATGATGTGACTTTGCCATCAAAGGAACGTCTTGAGAGCCTGGAGCAGTGGTCCCCCACCAGCTCTGTGGTAGCAATGAGCCCGCCCCAATCAGACACACCTCCTTGTGAACTGACGGACCAGAAGAGAGGAGGCAGTGGTCGGCGACGGACCATGTCTTCCACCCGTCACAGGTACAGAATAGTACAAACCCCAACATGGAACAAAAATGACACTATAAAACGGACACTTTCTGGCATCTGGGTGGCACAGGGGTAAAGCTCTCGTCCACCATTGAGACTGGGGCTTGATACCTCTGTGGTGCCTCCAGCTTGGACAGGTGCTCCAACAAACGCTTTCAGTGAAATCCTCAAAAAAGATGACCCAAAGTAAAATACTGTTTATCACCTAAAACAACCCTGTGTTTCACCTAACACAATAGTGTTTTACATACTCCAATGCATGTTTTACAAACACGTGTTAATGCTTTGGGTTGTTTCTGTTTGAATCAGGCGTGACACGTTCAACGAGGACAACCATCGTTCTCAAGAACTTCTCCACTTCTGTAACGGCACAGTCGGGGAGCTTGTCGTCCACAGAGGGAAATGCATAGGTATTGATTTCAAACACTTTTATGTTATTCGCTTCATGCTTTATTTTACCAAGATAGTTTCAGACATGCAACACAACAATAAGAATCATCAGGATTTGTAACAGACATTCAGTACAAAGCTGAGTAAAAAATTCATTAAATACATAGATATCCTAACAAATTTTGCATCAAAAAGTTTCATTTTCGATTTATTATTATGTTTATTATTTAAACGGAAGAGGAAAAAAAAGATCAATGTTTGTTTATTGGGGAAAATATTTCGGTCCTGAGACCTTCATCAGGTTGTCTTATGGATTATCCATAAGACAGTACGATAGTATTGTATATTTACTTGATGATTGGTTGAGAGAGATAATGTATTATA
The DNA here is from genome assembly GCF_951216825.1 of Electrona antarctica. Taxonomy (NCBI): domain Eukaryota; kingdom Metazoa; phylum Chordata; class Actinopteri; order Myctophiformes; family Myctophidae; genus Electrona; species Electrona antarctica. The sequence goes on from NC_136799.1 coordinate 37,231,761, forward strand.
CATGTTTGTTGCGTCCCTGAAGACGACCTTACAAGGTCGAAAACGTTGGTTTCCTCTTTTTAAGTGGTGCAACCACTTCCTTAGTAGCTTTGTGTGTGCCTGGGTGAGTGGCTGGCTGTCTGTGTCTAAGCACGGAAATTGCATTTGGTTGGTTTTCAAAACCAAGTGTCACTGTTGTGCAGCCTGGATAAGGAAATGAAGATACTCGCACACTGTGGGCTCCGATGCTAGTGAAGTGCCTTTATTTGCACAACAAAGTTGACTTTGACGTTTCGAGCGCAATGCTCTTCCTCAGACTAACAGTGCAGCCTAACACACACATACATATTAACTGTATATATGATGATTTCAGGTGTATCAGTACAGTACAGTACAGTACAGTACAGTACAGTACAGTACAGTACAGTACTCTTTTTAAGTGATGCAACCACTTCCTTAAGTAGCTTTGTGTGGGGCTCGCCGGAACAGGCCCGCCCCCTGGGCGTGTTCCTGGGGGTCTGGATGTTCCGGGGACCCCCCGGGGACCCCCACACGGTAACTCTGTCATTTCTCGACCAATTCGGACGCGGGGTGGCTCGCCGGAACCGGGCCGGCACCCTGGGCGTGTTCCTGCGGGTCTGGAAGTTCCGGGGAACCCCACACAGAGTTGCACCACACAGGTGTGATTTTTTGTATTGTGACTATGAGTGGCTATGAGTGGCTATTTTTCTTTATCCTCTATATTTATTTTACAAGGGCAGGAGCACCTCACCAAAACTGGACAAACATTGAACAAACTCCTGTTTGTCCAATGTCTACAATGCATTGTTTGTTGACCACCATGCTGTTTTGTCTGCCCTGCTTTTTGTTTCTGTCTGTGTTCATGTTTCTGGCAGGCGAGAGCGAGAGGCTGGGGCGTAGTGTTTACTACGGGTTTGAGGCCAACTCAGGAGACTTTGCTGTGATTTATGAGTGGTCCCTGCGATGGAACAAGACGATGGGCAAGTTCTTTACCAGCCAAGAGATGGGGAAGATTGAGAACTGCAAGAAACAGGCAAGTAATGAAATATTGCAAGATGCAAAACTGTTACTTATGCCGTTAGTGAGCAGTGTCATTAATCACAATTAGTGATGCACAATGAATCGGTTGCATAATCGGAATAGGCCATATCGGCCATAAAAATACCTCTAGTCACTTCAAGCCAAATCAAATATGTAAAAGCTTAAGTAAAAATAAACTTTCCTTTTTTCTACATTTAATTTGTGTACTCATTCAGTTGTGAACACAGACACTTGGAAAAGAGTATAGGCTATTTATTGATTGATTTCATACTTTATTAACAGGCTTTGGGCCAAGCCCCTAGGGCCTAGATACCTAGAGTCGGTATCGGCTGATATGACCCTGAAAATAATCGGAGATCGGATATCGGTCATAATTTCATAATCGTGCACCCCGCAATATCTTTGTATGGTTTACTCAGGCCAGGAAAAATAATTAATAATTTAAAACATAGGTTTGCTGTTTTCAAAGACCACGTCTTATTAAAATGTTGATTACCATCATTTAGTTAAAGGGGATTTATTTAGTTTGGAGTCTCCCCAGCTCTCCTGCTCTTTAGTAAGCCAAGTCGGGATACCAATTTTATCCGATTTTATGTGGTTAAACTCTTCCACTCTACCTTCTCCGTAGATCCACGGGGCAGAGAGTGAGCTGAACTCCCTGTTGAAGTTGGAACACCCTAACCTGGTGCACTACCAAGCGCTGAGCTCCACAGAGAGGGACGACTGCCTGCAGGTCAGCCTGCTGGTGGAGCACGTAGCCGGGACCAACCTGAGCCAGAGCCTGGCCAGCAACACGTCCGTCCCTCTGGACCGACTCCGTCAGCACGCTGCCCAGCTGCTGGCCGCGCTCGACTACCTCCACTCCAACTCGGTGGTCCACAAACAACTGGGGGCCTCCAGCGTGCTGCTGGACGCGGAGGGCAACGTTCGCCTGACCGACTACAGCCTGTCCAAGAGGCTGTCCGACATCTGCAAGGACGACATCTTTGAGCAAAGCCACGTGCGCTTCTGCGAGGACACGTCGGCGATGCCGACCAAGACGGGCAAAAAGGGAGACGTGTGGAGCCTGGGGCTGATGCTGTTGGCTCTCTGCCAGGGGAAGGAGGTGAAGGAGTACCCTGTGACCGTTTCCAGCAGCCTGCCTGGAGACTTTCAGGACTTCCTCAACAGGTATGGATGGATGTGGATGACGAGGGTTAGGTTGGTAGGGGGGCGGGAGGACGGGCGGGTGCTTGGGCAGTCGGGGCATGTGGGATCGGAACGTAATTCCGAGCATTAGTCCGAAATGCGGGAACAACAGTCGGACTATCGCTCGAACATGTGCTGCTCCCGTGCTTGCGGTTAGGGTTAGGTTAGGGATAGAGGTAGGTTGTCGGTCTAATGACTGTCGGAGTCAAACACGTGTCGGAACTAAGTACTGCACCCTGGGCATGTGGGTCGGTGGATGGATGTGTAGAGGGATGATAAGTCGATGTCACTAATTCAGTGACGCTTCCTCTGTTCCTTTAATGCAGGCTCAGCATTTATTTGCATCGATGCTTTTGCAAATTAGGTCAAATTTGTCTAATATTTAGAAATATTCTATTTATCTATTTTGTATGAGCATTGAGCACCAATGAGTCAAAAAAGAACACGTGCTGATGCATATGCTTCACTACATAATATCAGCAGCCTGTTGACCTTGAATACTAGAATCGAAAAAAGTATTTATTTTATTGGTTTGTTAAAAAAGGATATGTAAAAAATCAGAAAGATATCAAACATGTGTGTCAACCAGAAATACGCCACTTTCAGGCATACCACGTAGCATTACAGTCAGCATTGTCATCAATGATAGCAATCAAGCAAGTGCTGGCAATCAAATGCTTTCAATGAACAGCTAAGTATCTAAGGAATTTTCTACGTGCCAGGTTTAGTCTTTTTTTCATAGATTAGACAAGACATATATATATATTGGATCAATATAAGTAACTTGGATGAACCGAGATGTACAGTATCTAGATTCCATACAGATACTGCAGTGGGGGTGTTCTTTATTGATTTGCCGTTTTGTGTGTGTTTACGGGACAGGTGTGTGTGTTTAAATGATGCCGATCGCTGGACTACCCAGCAGCTCCTAGAACATTCCTTCCTCAACCCTCCACCACCTAAAGCCCTGCCTCAGAGCCAGGAGACCAGTCCAGAAGGTAGCACACACACACACACACACGCACAGTACATATTTGCGTGAAATTTAGGGTAATATTACACCCGATATGTTTAAGTTAAGTAAATATGCAAGAATTGATGGAATGTTTTAACTGATATGAGTACAATTTCTATATCGCCTATGACTACTTTACTTTTATCACAGTCACTAAAATGAAGCTCATTCATATTTGGAATATGTGGAGCTGTGTTCCAAACATCAGCCGGCCGATACTGTCAGGGAGGTGGCTCTGTATCGATTATGACAGTCATTGTCTCCACCAGGCCGAAGGCATGGGGAGAGAGTATGTTTTGCACTCCGTCCGTGTGTGTGTGTGTGTGTGTGTGTGTCCCCGTCCTTCCGTCCGTCTGTTACCAGCTAATCTCCGGCACCGTTAACCCGGTCGATGCCAACGATGAACCTCTGCCCCACATTTTCCAGAACGGCCTGTTATAGCGCCACCATGAGGCAGCTTTTCACATTTTTTACCTAAAACTGCACCGATCTGCGTGAAACTTTGCATGCACACTCCCTAGAGGCCAAGGACAAACCGTTGACCTGCATTTTCCGCATCTGCCTTTTATAGCGCCACCAAGAGGCCGACTTTTGTAAAACACATTTTTTGATATTACTCCTCCAGATTCTGTCCAAAAATCTCACAAATCGTTACACACAATCTCTATGGTCATGTGCTCAAGTCGGATCTGTCCGATATTTCATATTCCATCCTAATTAGCTATAATTAGCTTTCACAGTTTGCAAGATTGCCCCGTTTTGAACAAAAGCCTCAAATCATGAACGCAGCATGCAATTTACGTGAAATCTTTCACACATTTTCTTACTAGGCTGAGGAATGTATCCCACCCTTTTCACATTGGCCTGTTATAGCGCCACCAACAGGTTGATTTTTGCAAAACACATTTTTGGAACAAAATGCCTCAAAAACATGTTTATATTAATCCTAAACATTTTGCCAAACATCTCACACAGTCCTATCCTCCTGGTGGAGACCTGTGCCCAGAAGGGCACTTTTTTAGTTTTGATATGTATTTGGCCGCAGACCCCCATCTAAGAAGACTTTATGTTGGAGACGCCCGAAAGAGAAGCTAATTTTTTACGTCAAAATTTTACCTATACATTTTTCTAAAATGTACAAAGAAATTGCCAAACTACATAAAAACCTTTTCTGGGGACCCACTGGAACCCCACCAATGACCCCTAGGGGTCCCCGAACCCCACTTTGAGAACCTCTGTACTACCTTCATTGTGAAAATAGCTGATCTAGAAGCTCACAATGCATCATATTGTGACGCGATGTGGGCTTGCAGATCTACTGTTTTTGCATAATGTTCGTCCCCAGAATAGGGTCACTAGGGTTGTGAAAGCCACATTAATAACATGCTGAAGCATCATAGTTGGTGGTTTTTGTGTTAAAGTGGTTATAGCTTAAACAGTTTGTACTTCAAGATAAAATGTTTGAGTTTTTAACATTTTCACTAGTAATTACTACTGTAGCAGAAGAACACTGAGCTGCAGTTTCATCAATGAAGTGAAAACAAACGTCATTTTTCACAGATTGAGGCACATATATGTGACCGGGTCTGGCAAATAGGCCCTCATCTCGACCAGAGTAATTTTTCAGTTTTGTACAGATTATTAAAGTACAGAATGTAAGCTTTCATATGATGTATCATTCAATGAAATTGGAAAATATTTGAAGGGGATATGACCATTTTAGAATGATTGTGCCGTTTTACCCAAAGCTGAGAAAATCCCCTTTGAATGTTCACAACATTTCAACACCTATAGCTGGTGTGTCAATGGGAGGGACAATAGGTACTTAACTCCACCCACAATGACCACCTTACCCACCCCCACATTTTAGCTGTCAACAGTGCAACACTAGAAACCGTAGATCAGACAGACCTGCTTTTAATTGCAAAATGTACAGTATAGTAAAACAGTAGAATGTTATGTAACAATTAACCCAGTATTTTTTTATTGAAGTGACACAATCACTGAATTAAAAATAATGACACTCGAAGCTTCATTTTAGGGAAAATAAATAGCAAATCATGCTAGCATTTCTACATGTTAATGGCCATACAATATTGCACATTCCCTGAGACTAAGATAAAACCGAATAAACAGATAATGTCCACAAGTCACAACAATGAAGCAATCTGTGGAGCCTGGTTTCTATTTAGTGTGCAGGGCTTACATCCGGTCTAAAGCCCACCCACTGTATGGCCCTCATTTATCAACCGTGCGTACGCCAAAATATGAGTGTACGCCGAAATTACCGCAATTTTCGGCATTTACGATTTGCGCCAACGTTTGAATTTGAACTTGAGCCAAGACAAAAACCACGTCTGGTCGGGAGCTGTCGTACGCTTTGTCCTCACCTGTTTTTCTGTCGTAGAACAGCGGAGCAGCATTGTTTGACCAGCTGAGAGGCTGTCACAGGCATCGAAACATATGTATTCACTCCTAAAATGTTTATATAAAACTGTATAGGTATGTATATGGGCTAAATGTAAAAAAGGAAAAAAAAGTAAAGGAATACATCAACGATGTGTCTTTGTGTCATATGAAATTAGTAGGAGATTTCCAACTTTACAAGCAAGCAATTAAAATCGCGCATTTAAAAACAATGTTGCAAGTTACTGTAGATGCGTAAGCCATTTAAACAGTGTTTTGCATGATGAGCGCATACATGCGAGGATTTGGGCTGTCTGTTCTGAAATATTTCCATGACGGGACGTTGGAGAGTATAGTGCAGTGCTGCAGCGCGGAGAGTCCCAACATGGGTAGCCTACTGTAGCCTAATCTACAGCAGGCCGATGTCTTTCTGGAGTTACAGTATGTGCAATCTCCTCCTCGTTTAATAAACCCGACGCGTCGCTCGAATGCCAAATGTGCCGTGCAAGCGCAAGTGGGAACGCATCGGAGATAGTATAGGCTAAGCCAGCCTGCAGCCTACCACCACCACCACCACCACTCTCCAGTGCCACATAAGGCTACGGTTTTGGCTGCAATATTCATATAATTGACAGTTGACAGCGAGGCAATTTAAATAGACTGAACGTGCAAACTGCATGGTCAATTGGTCACGGTGTCACGGACGGACCACAGTGATAGAGAGACAGACAGGACAGGAGATGCACCTTGCAAAACAGCAGCGTGTGTGCGCGCCTATTTGTTATATAATTCATGGTTCACAGGTTCAGGTTTTCGTTCAAAACACCGTATACGGAGATGTATAGAGCAGCTGTGTGTCTTTAGTGCAGTTCCAGTGTCATTCCTCCATGCGCGGCCTCCCCTCACAGCTCACAAACACACACACACACACACACACACACACACACACACACACACACACAGTGGCACCGTTACAGAGACAACAGACAAGACGACTCATATAGCTTTTCCACGTGTTTCTGTTGTTATCCAGTTTACCAAAATTAAATCCACAACAGCGCTATTGTGAAGAAGACCCTTGCGCAGCGCGAGGCAATTAACCCCAGCTGCAAACGATCCGGACTTTGATTGTGTGATTATAATATATATAAATCCTTTTGGGCCAAATAACCATTCAACCATGCAAGATTGGCATGTCAATGCCGCAACACGTGTTCGGGTGTCAATCAAATCAACTGCGTCAGACATCTCCCGCAGCCCGCTGTTAAAAAAAGAAATAAAAAAGCGAACGGATTTCACATCATTTCAGATCAAGACAAGTTGTGTTGAGCGTCTTTTTCCTGCGATCCCATTGATGTCACAACAGACAACATTTATAGGTGGGTCTGGTTTGGAGTAGCCTAATTTAAAACATTGTCCGACTTTGTTTTGAGAGAATATTAATACCTCGCGCTATTGTAACAGCCAGGTGCATCGTGCATTGCTCAGACCGTCAGAGAGAGAGAGAGAAAGATTAGGCTAAACGTGTAGCCTATGGATAAGGGCGCATCGTAGGTAACAGGTTTCAACTTTGTATTGATGTCTGTCAGCGAGAGACGAGAAGAGAAAGGGAGAGAGAGAGAGAGAGAGAGAGAGAGAGAGAGAGAGCGAGAGAGAGAGAGAGAGACATTAGGCTGTAGCCTATGGATAAGGGCGCATCGTAACGGTTTCAACTTTGTATTGATGTCTGTCAGCGAGAGAAGAGAAAGGGGGAGAGGGAGGGAGAGAGAGAGAGAGAGAGAGAGCTGTATACAGACAGGACGGACAGAACTGTTTTTACTATAAGAAAAAGTCCTTCTGCACACCTACAATGGACAGGTGCGTCGGATAACTGGAACTGAGAAGTAGAGAAAAAAAGAATCCCGCACACTGTCTCACTTGGAATCGCAATGGCAACCATTCTCACTCCAATGAAATGCCCGCTCAGCAGCGCATCGCATGAAACAAACACCACCATTCAAAAACGTCCCCTCATCATGGAACCTAAAATCTTAAACATATTAAACAAATTCCAAGTTAACTGATAGATTTAATATATGATGAATTGAAAGGTTCAACTTCCAGCCGCTCCACACCACGCAGCAACTGCGCGCCTCCCCAGTCCCCAAGCCATGAGTTAACATTATTGCTTGATTGATTGATTTAAGTTTGTATTAACAGTTTACAGTACATTTGCACAACTCAATACAAAAACTGTTAACTGTTACTCTGTGAGTGGACGACACCATAAAGCATTACACTTGTTTACAAGAGGGTCCACCTTGTTCAATTCATCATAACATTTTGTACACTATACACTTCTATAAAGCCAAAAACAGGAAATCATCATAAAAGGGGGAAAAACATATACAGTGAGGGGGAAAAGGGGTGGGTGGGGGTGGGTGGAGTCAAGGGATTTACATGTCTTAATGACAGTTGGTAGGGCGTTCCACATTTTTGTGGCATAGGAGTGAAATTAATTTAGGTGGACCCTCTTGTAAACAAGTGTAATGCTTTATTGGGTCGTCCACTCGCAGTTAACAGTCTTTGTATTGAGTTGTGCTTGAAATGTAGGCTACTGTAATTCTGCAAACTGTTAATAAATAGTTCAATCAATCAATCAATCAATACTTGTTTGTGCCGAATCTGGGTTGCACATGGTTTGTTGAACTCCCTCTGGTGTTGCTGGCATATGATTAGACTGACTGAGCCTCACTGTTTATTATGATACACTTTATTTCATATCAACCATATGCACTTAGGCCTAGAACCTAGGGTTAGAACTAGGGTTAGGTTTAAAAAAAAATATATATTTTTTTTTTTATTTTTTTATTTTATTCTACCGCGGTAACGAACCCGATACCGCGGTATGCGTTGTATACCGGCGGTATGGCGATATTGCGGTTATTGCACCCAGCCCTACAGGGTAGTCCTACAGCTTTATTTAATTCATGCAGGTTTATTTATTTAAGATACAACAAGTTGCGTGTGCGTGCGTGCGTCTGTGTGTGTGTATGGGAGGGGGGCAGGGGCAGCAAGGCAACTTAGGCAAGCGAGTGAAACTTTTTTTCTTCCTGTAACCATGGTTTCCAGGTCGTATTGCAGTTGTTCATGTCGCACAAACGAGGGCGAGGCTAGATTTTATAGGGCATGCCAGATTGATTTCAGCCGTCACATTTATTACTGCTAGGAATGAAATTAGGAAGGAACAGCTGTCTGCGATCACTTTGTAAATGCCGACCCGACGTGGGTGTACTACGAATCCTACACTCGAATTTGGGGCAGATTTTACACTCGATTGATAAATGAGGGCCTATGTGCTGATTTCCATACACATACATACACGATCCGTATCCTCCCCTCACCGGATGTTGATTTAACAGTGCTAACTAGCAGTGCTGACGGCCGTATGTGAACGATGTATTCAATCATTTACACAATGAACAGAAACTATTATACCATGCTCCAGTGTCAGTCTTCTTCAGCTGGATTACTTCACTTTGAAGCTGGTTCTTCTGCTTCAGTTCGTCATTGTCAGACTTTAGCAGGTTGTTCTCCTGCATCAGGTTGTTGATGAGCTGGGTAATATTCAGGGTCAGGGTATCGTTGTTGGACTTAAGCGTGTTATAATGATGCACCAGGGTGTCGTTGTTGGACTTCAGCGTGTTATAATGATGCACCAGGGTGTCGTTGGTCATGCTGTTACTGGCTGAACGATCTGCAAGGACAGAAATGGACGATAAAGACAGTTGCTATACTGTTCATGATGAGGTCAATCATCTGTGTGGAAATTTTGATTTGAGAAGAAGAAAAAACTCAATGGTGTTGTTATTATTTACTTGCATTAAATTGTCAACACTACTTTATTCATCATACTTTTCAGATGCATCCAATCATACAGGCAAAAATAAACTTAAATTAAAAAGAAAAACAAAAGTTAATACTGTGGTGGCCTTAATACTTGTCGCATCTACAAAATGTCAGGCAACAAACTCCCTGAGTGAGTGATGTGGTAGTTTAGTGACATGCAATACTCACAGTGCACAGCCTGGGCTATGATCACACCCAGCTGAATAAGACACAGCATCCCCAGACACACAGCGACAACTCTGAAAGGCCTTCTCTCTGTTTTAGAGCGCTGTCCTGAAACAGAAAGTACAGCTAAGTGTGCAGCGACAGAGAGAGAGAGAGAGAGAGAGAGAATTGAAAGCTCTGCTACACTATAACTGAACAGCTGTCTAAATCAGGGGTTCTCAACCCATGGGTCGCGACCCCTAGGGGGGGTTTTTGCAACTGAATGGCAGTCAGTTTGAATTGGGGGGGGGGGGGGCAAAGCATTTCCGGGGGTCCCCAGCCAAATACGTTGAGAACCCCTGGTCTAAATCATCATTATAGTGAAGGATATGCACTTGTTACGTTTTGTGCTTTAAGAAATTCTGAATCAAATATGAATAATCTTCTATTGAAGGACAGACAGTTAATTGCTACATGTATTTATTTAGTTTTTTTTTACATTTTAAACATTTCAGAAAACAATGTCAAAAGAACCTCCGCTCATCGGCTGAAAAAACTTAAGAGAGGTGCTGGAGCCACAAAGGGAACGTGAAAAAAATACATTGTGCACAGATCTGAGTGTGCACTGTGGGGAGCTTCCCTTAATTTTTTTTACATTTCAAACATTGAAATCACATTGACAACTCACCCTGAGTCTGTCTTCCTGCTGTGTTGTCCCTCACCATCATGTCCCCCTGTGGTCCAGGGACAAAGTCGTCCACACTCTGGTAGATGTCCACCACCATCTCTACACTGTCCTCAGCAGGGTCCCCTCTCTGTCCTCTGTCTCTATCTCTCTTTCTCACCTTCTTTGTCATGTCTGGCTCGGCATAAATATCTGTAGACATCTTGAAAAGTAACTGCTTTTGATTACAGATAATAACTATGTTGTATTTGTCGCTCCTGTATGTGTCATTGTCATATCAAAATCATTGCATGAACTATATAACCATAATTATACTGGCTTAGCAAAATGTGACCATGTCAGCCTGTGGCTGGTTTGGCACAATGCTTCAGCGTTAAGGATGTACAAAACCTAAATTCTCACGCACGCACGCACGCACGCACGCACGCACGCACGCACGCACGCAGACAAACTACATTTTAACATAAGGGGAAGAGATAAAGTGTTGGTCATAGTCCCTCCCCCTAGCCCCCACACACACACACACACACACGCAAAAACACGCACGCACTCACAGAAACTCGCACGCACGCACACACACACACACGCGCACACATGCATTGCAATGTATAGGCGCCACAGAGAGCCAACCTACATGACGCATGCACGTTGAGTGACAGTGCACACACTCTAGTTCTGCAGTCTATTTGCTGCATTCAGAGCAACCAAACACTCCGCATAATGTGCTTAACTGAGGAGTATTGAGTATGAGTATTAGGTTTTATCAGCCAAATTAAGGCATAGCCTACTGTATTACGGTACATTGTGATGATGCCTCTTCATAGAATTTGATTCTATGGGCCCTTTTTAGGTTAATCTAAAGTGGGCAGAAAGCCTGCCCACTTTTATAGACCCCATCAGTCAACAATATGACACCCATCTTATTGTCTCCACCAGGCCGAAGGCATGGGGAGAGAGTATGTTTTGCACTCCGTACGTGTGTGTGTGTGTGTGTGTGTGTGTGTGTGTGTGTGTGTGTGTGTGTGTCCGTCCTTCCGTCCGTCTGTGTACAGCTAATCTCCGGCACCGTTAACCCGGTCGATGCCAAACTTTGCACACACACTCCCTGGATGCCAACGATGAACCTCTGCCCCGCATTTTCCAGAACGGCCTGTTATAGCGCCACCATGAGGCAGCTTTTCACATTTTTTACCTAAAACTGCACCGATCTGCATGAAACGTTGCATGCACACTCCCTAGAGGCCAAGGACAAACCTTTGACCTGCATTTTCCGCATCTGCCTTTTATAGCGCCACCAGGAGGCCGACTTTTGTAAAATTTGTAAAACATTTTTTTATATTACTCCTCCAGATTCTGTCCAAAAATCTCACAAATGGTTACACAGTATCTCTATGGTCATGTGCTCAAGTCGGATCTGTCCGATATTTCATATTCCATCCTAATTGGCTATAATTGGCTTTCACAGTTTGCAAGATTGACCCGTTTTGAACAAAAGCCTCAAATCATGAACGCAGCATGCAATTTACGTGAAATCTTTCACACATTTTCTTACTAGGCTGAGGAATATGTCCCACCCTTTTCACATTGGCCTGTTATAGCGCCACCAACAGGTTGATTTTTGCAAAACACATTTTTGGAACAAAATGCCTCAAATCATCCAATAAGCCTATCTCACAGAATTTCCCCGCCCCCCTAAATACGGCCCCTTTCGGGGTTAGTGGTGATTGCGTGACGTCACTCCATAGACGCTACATGTTAACAGAGGTAATTTAAGAAGTCTACAACTTTTGTTTTCTCAAGGTAAGGTTTGTTCTATCTGTTCGAGCTGATTTACCATCTTGTTTGCTTCATAATAATATTGGTCTGTCACATTTTTACATTAGAAAATGTACTTAGATTCTCCAGAGAAAAAAACGTGTAAATGCTCATGTTAAAGACACCACTATTTACCGGAAGTGGGCGTGGAAAGCAGGCTGTGAGATAGGCCTATTGCCATCAAAGGCAAACATGTTTATATTACTCCTAAACATTTTGCCAAACATCTCACACAGTCCTATCCTCCTGGTGGAGACCTGTGCCCAGAAGGGCACTTTTTCTAGTTCACATTTGATACGGTATGTTTCTGGAGAAAATGTAATTTATTCTGTGGCGGTAATGGTAGAGTTGTCTCCCCGTCGGTTGATGCTTCACATCCATATGGTAGTAGTATGTCAGACTTCGGTACTCTATACTCTCCGAATGCTGAGGAGTCAATCTGTCATTTGATAGTCTTTGCACTCTGGGAAACACTGAGGTACAACCAGAACCTACTGTAAAAGTGGGTCGGGACCATAGAGTATATAAAAGGATAGAGACTGAACTGGCGCGAAGCTCCGCCCCCCCAGCTATTCATGTCAGTGGAAGTTGCTCAGTGGCGTTTTGAAGCACCCGGAAGACTGCCGGAAGTACCGTCTCAGAACGTCTACTTCCGCATTTGACCACCAAATTTTGGTGGTCAAATGCGGAAGTGCAACCGAGCGCTCAATGTTAAAGCCCAGCTGCACGGGGTTTCCCGGTCATGAATCCACGGGTCCGCCTGTAGTCCCTCCTCCTACCACTAGGGCCCAGAGCTTCAACGTTGAATAGCCTCACTGGCCCCTTGGTCGGGACCCTGGAAGACATAACATTTAGTTAAATGGTTTGGGAACCACTGGTTCTACCTGACAGGTTCAGTGGATTCTGTTTGTATCAAATTTTGAAATTTTAATCAGCATATCATGGTCCAAATGTATAGAATTATGTAACTTTTGTAATCACAAACCAATTCACGGGAAAATAGTAAATCTAAATTCTCACAATGTGGTTAATGCGATGTTGTCATTCTGTGGGACTAACATTTGGTTTTAATAGACTGATGATTCACACGCATACACTTGGTAGATAAAGGACAGGCACCACATTTTTGACCAATGACATTTTATTTCGAACAATCGAAACCCATTTGCAGGAAATAACATTTTATTCATTAAAACAAGTATGTGTGATGCATGAGTATTTTATCCCTCTCCCAGAACTCCCGGAGGACTTTCCGTCGTCGGTCATTCCTCACAGCCACATCCTCTACGCTCCCTTCAGTTCCGGGGGAGTTTTCCAGAGGCAGTTTTCACGCTACTTCAACGAGTTTGAGGAACTCCAGCTCCTGGGGAAAGGAGCGTTCGGTGCGGTTATTAAGGTACGCTGACGTCAGCAGAGCCGCTTGAACGTCCCAAGACGCTGGGCAGCGGTTCCTCACAGTTAGCTCCTCTCTGTCTCTCTTTCCTTAGCCATTTGAAGCTGCAATCCATGCCTTCTTTTGCTGAATAAACCGTTATCTTGACCAATCTGTATGGTAGATGTTAATACAAAATAAATAACATCACTGCGGTGGTTGTAGTTGGTCTACCGAGTACCGGCCCTTGCGGACACGTTTTGAGCTTGTGAATCGGATTGAATTGTTTGTAAGCGTTCGCCAATAATGACTTGCCCCACATAGGGACGGCAGGTTGAAAGTGGCCCGTTCTCACCTCTCTTATTTTTTCCCAATGATCCATGCCGACCAGGTCCAGAACAAACTAGACGGTTGCTACTACGCCACTAAGCGCATTCAGGTCAACCCGGCCAGCAAGCAGTTCCGACGGATCAAGGGCGAGGTGACGCTGCTGTCGCGCCTCAACCACGAGAACATCGTCCGCTACTACAACGCCTGGATCGAGAGGCACGAGACCCCCACCATGGGCGTGTTGAGCTCCAGCGACAGCTCGGAGGCCAGGAGTGCGGCGGGGGACCTCAAGCCGCCGTCGTCCCCCAAACGAGGGCCTCTGCTGGGGGCCCGCATCAACGAGCTGGGCCTCGCGGACAACGTGGAGGACAACGCGCCCCCTCCGGCCCTGGCCAGCTCCGTGGAGTGGTCCACCTCCATCGAGAGGTCTTCCAGTGCCAAATGCAGCGGCGGCGGACACGAGTCCAGTGATGAGGAAGAGGAGGAGGAGGAGGATGATGTGTTCGGTGCCTCGTTTTTGTGAGTTGTTCTTTAAAATTTGTCATTGGCTCTGTATCAGCGGCCCTCAAACCTTTTTCGTGCCAAGGATCACCAAATTGATTCATCATTTAGCCGCGGACCCCCATCTGAAACGATTTTGTGCCAGGGACCCTCGAAATGATTCAAACTTTTTGCTCGTGCCACATGGTGAGCTTGTAGATCTGCTATTTTCTTAATAGCCAAATGGATAAAGTGGTTAAAGTGATTGTGATTACTTTACTGTTTTAACTGCCTTTGCTGGGGACCTCCTGGAACCCCCCTCCCAAAGGGGATCACTGGGGGTCCCCACTCCCCAGACCCCACGTTGAGAACCACTTCTCTATTAAATCACGCCAATGGTGACATGCCCAAAACAGGGATGACGGGTGTTATTATATGCAGTTGTCGTGCCTGTTTGACAGCTCGCAAACTCACTTGCCATCTTTTATTGTGAATCTAGGCCATCGCACAGCGACTCGGAGGATGACATCATCTTTGACAATGGCAACGATGAAAGCAATGATGACATATGCCTGGTTACATTACCTAAGGTATTAATTCGTCTCCTGCTACCTAACTTTGTGCATTCATATTTATTGAAAATCAATATCTTTGTTATAGCAGTGGTTCTCAACCTTTTAAGGCTGTGACCTCCCAAAATAATCATATTTGAACTGGGGACCCCCCACCCCGAAGAGCACTGTAGGAGTGGAGGCATTTTGTTTAGTTTGACTCGGTTCCACAGATATATATTGTGACAAAAGCTACAAGATCAAATTGTCCCTTCACTGTCATTTGGGGACACCCCCAAAATCATGTGGGGACCCCCCTGGGGGTGCTGACCCACAGATTGAGAACCACTGTGTTAGACTGTTGTTGTTGTTATTATGACTTATCACTGTCCTAATCATCAACCTTATTATATTGATCGATAAGGACTCGCCAGGCAAGAAAACAGCGACCGACACGACGGAGAGCACAGACTCGGAACGGCCTCTCCAAATAGCACACTACTTGTACATACAGGTAATTCCAAATAGCACACTACTTGTATATACAGGTAATTCCAAATAGCACACTACTTTATACATACAGGTAAGTCCAAATGGCAATGTAAGCGTCTCTGTTGTTCACCACCAGAGGTCACTGTCTGACAAGCAGTGGTGGAAATAACCAAGTACATTTACTTTTTTCTTTTTACAATTTTGAGATATTTTGTACGTTACTGGAGTATTTCCAATTTACAATACTTTTACTTCTACTCCACTACATCTCAGTGGCAGATATTGTACTTTTACTCCACTACATTTATTTGAAAATGCATTTCGGCCATTTAAAAAGAGCAGATCTACAAGCTCACAATGCATCGCGATGCGACACATTTGTTTTATACATTTGAAGACTTGAAATGCGGCATTCTGCATAGTGAGTACTTTCTACTTTTGGCACTTTAAGTACATTTGGATGCCAATAGTTTTGTACTTTTACAAGTACATTTTGAATTCTGGACTTTAACTTTTACTTAGTTCTACATTGCAGTATTGATACTTTTCCTTAAGTAAAACAATTTAGTACCACCACTGTCTGACATGATGTAATGGGTGCCTTCTTTCTGACCCAACCCAGATGGAATACTGTGAAAAGAGCACTTTAAGAGACACCATTGACCACGGCCTGCATCAGGACACCAGCAGGCTCTGGAGACTGTTCAGGGAGATCCTGGATGGCCTCGCGTACATCCACGAGCAGGTGCGTGTGCGTGTGTGTGCGTGTGCGTGCGTGTGTGTGCGTGTGTGCGTGCGTGCCTGTGTGCCTGTGTGCGGAGCAGATGTGTTTTGAGTCGTAACGTTTTGCAGTACAACCTCCAAAGAGCACAAAGGGCAGTTTGGGACTACGATGATGCAAAGGTTTTAGTTTAAAAAAGCTGCAATCTGGGGCGTAGTTTTTAATGAATAAAATGTGCTTCTAACCAATCGTGTATGATATAGAGAATGTTAATACGTTAATGCAATATAACTAGCACAACTGCAGTGGTTGTAGGTGGTCTCCCTAATCCTCTATTGAGAGATGTGGAACTCGGTAGGGTGAGGGTCACCTATTGGTTGACGATGTCACTAAAGTGGTTTGAAGCTAGACGGCACACCGGATTGGACACTAAATGCGCTGCGATCCTTACTGTAAAGTTTGCACTCTTAGGTCACATTCCCACCTAATACTTCAGTAGACTCGATGCGTATGGGCGGAGAAATTGGGATTCTTGCATATTTAATTTGCTGCAGTTTGCCTTCACACCGCAGCAATTGGAAACGCAGCAGGGGGGACCTTTATCAATGTGTTCCATTCATAAACTAGCCTACACAGTGAAATCAATCTATGGTGATACAATTATACTCATAACGTGCATGTGTCGTGCCGTCTGGGACTGGACCCCCCTCTCCCTCTCTCTCTCTCTCTCTCTCTCCCCACGCAGCCACGCACTGTTCTTCTGGGCATGGCGGCACAGCGCTGAGCGCACTGATATAACAGACAGCAGTTTACAATGTTTACAAGTTTATCGAGATGAAAGTCCCTACTCCCCAGTCCCCACACAGTGACAGCACTCCATGTTTACGGCACGCACAGACAGACAGACAGACAGAATATTCTGTAGGCTATAATACACTGCAGTGTTTTTATGTGTGTCCTTGATGGCAATTGATTAATGTACTCGTCCTCATTTCGATCAAGGCTTCAGTCTCCTCATTCGACCACGTCTATCCACGGTAACGGGACATCTTTGCGCTGCGTAAAATATGCCTTCTCCGTCTCCAACTGTGTTCAGCTCCTGGCTCCTCACCCGCCACATTGTTTGCTTCATTTCCTTTATTTACTGCGGATTGCATTCACACCTGCACTGAATCGTAATCAAGTGCGATTGGAAGCGAAGCGAAACCCCCTGTTTTTGCTCGGAGTAGAATGCGGTTCTTTGATACGCATTAGGATTCGAATGAGCCTTCACACCTGCCAAACAAAGTGCACTTTCTGACAATGCGCAGCAGGATTCGTTTTAATCGCAGCAAAGCTTTCTGGTGTGAATGTGACCTAACTCTTGCAATTGTCTTTGTCTCACGAGAGTCCTAAAAACTTACGAATGCAGCTTTGAGGACATACAGAAGAGCAAACAGGAAGGAGGGGTTTGAAGGTGTCAGGTTCGGTTTAGCTGGAGCAAGTGCAGAACACACAGACGAGTTGAGCGAAACGCTTCCTCTTCTCATCTCCTTAGCAACTGTTGGCCTATTGCGCAACGTGGACAAATACTTACGTGATTTTCCCATCATTCCCACCCGGTTAGTGTTTTAAAACCATGTTTACGCAAAGGTGTTCTCAAGGACCTTCTTGACATGTTCATACTGTATACCATGTGACCTTTGACCTTCTTGACATGTTCATACTGTATACCATGTGACCTTTGACCTTCTTGACATGTTCATACTGTATACCATGTGACCTTTGACCTTCTTGACATGTTCATACTGTATACCATGTGACCTTTGACCTTCTTGACATGTTCATACTGTATACCATGTGACCTTTGACCTTCTTGACATGTTCATACTGTATACCATGTGACCTTTGACCTTCTTGACATGTTCATACTGTATACCATGTGACCTTTGACCTTCTTGACATGTTCATACTGTATACCATGTGACCTTTGACCTTCTTGACATGTTCATACTGTATACCATGTGACCTTTGACCTTCTTGACATGTTCATACTGTATACCATGTGGGGGCTTCACCTCTTGTCCTTTAAAGCAAACAAGCCCAGCTCCCAAGGAAACACCCCGGAATAACCGCGAAGACCGCTAACGGAGACACGCGTTGAGCACATGTTGTTTCTTTAATCCTCTCCATACAGGGGATGATTCATAGGGACCTGAAGCCCGTCAACATCTTCCTGGACTCGCAGGACCATGTGAAAATCGGAGACTTTGGCCTGGCTACAGACCATCCCGCTAATGTGGTACGCATTACTTCCACTTAACCGTTAACGGCACTCTGCTGTCGACTAAAGGCAGTGGTTCTCACAAACATTTTCATGTCAAGGACCCCCAAATTAATGTGTTTGGCCGCAGACGCCCATCTGAAAGTATTTTGTGCCGTGTATTTGTTGTTATGTTTAGGGTTACAGTACTGTGAAAAAAGTGGTTACAGTGATTTTGATGCTATATTAACCCATTTTGGGCGGGAACCCCTTTTGCTGTTTTAAGCATTATGTTATACTTTAGCTATTGAAAAATAGCAGATCTACAAGCTTGTAGGTCTGCTATTTTTGAAAAATTATGAAAATGTGCCGCAAATCTTGGAATATATTCTTTCAGAGCTAATGTTTTTAACTCAAATCTTTGCTTCTGGGTGAGTCCCTGCCAGAACAACATATTTTCAGATGGGGGTCGGCGGCCAAATACAGATCATTTCTGACACAGAAACATAGGGTTTTTCAGAAAACTGTCATGATTTAGAAGACATTTGTAGAATCTTGTGTCTAAATGGGTTAACTCGTATAACTCTGGAATCCCCCCAAGGACCCCTTGGGGGGGCACCCCACGTTGAAAACCACGGGACCAAGGGGGTGTCCCAACGGGGGTGAACGATGGTGGTGTACAGTTCATGTTGGCTGCACGGCTGGTCGTGGTCACACCCCTATTGTGATGTAATTAACCCATCAAGACGTGAGGCCGACTCTAAAAAATGGCTACAATATATCCTACAATGACACAGATGCTTTCCCGGATTGTAGTACCTCTTTTTCCTCGGGTGGTTAAACGGGGTACATATTATGTCATAGTTGGGTGGTGATTGAATAGTTTATTAGAAAGATAAACTATTGTATAAACTATTGATGTATAAACGGAGTACAGTCAAACACTCAGTCCAAAAGGGATAGCACCAAAAAATACCCTTGCGGTCATGTTTCCATTTTGGCCCAGTATGCAATCAATTCATAGACATGACATGAACAATAACAACAAAAATCAATATCATCATAGGTAAAAACAACCAAATCTAATCGTCACAGTAAAAAATAAAACGATGTAATACAGTGAGGGGGAAAAAGGAAGGAAGATAAAAATGAGTCTCTGTGACACATCTAGGGGCCACGATCTGCATTCAAAGATGTTCCTAGAAGCTTTGTCATTGGTCAAAAAAAAACCCGGTCGAAATGACTAACCAATCAGGAAGTAGACAGGCAAATTGACCAATGACAAAGCTTCTAGGAAAATCTTTGAATGCAGATTGTGGCCCCTAGATGTGTCACAGAGACTTAAATTATTTTTGGGAGCGTTTTACCCATTGCTGGCTGTCTGAATACCAAAAAAAAGGTCATTCAAATTTTGACATATTATTGCTTATAGCAACATAAACAGACCCGACGAAAAACAGAACCGTGAAGTCCTTCTACTGTGGAGTCCAGGATGTTTTAAGGTTAATGATTTTTAACGTCGTTCATTCCTGCCAGGCCGCAGGTACATTTGAAGTGGAGGAGACTGGTTCGGCTGCCATGAACAAACCAGACCCAACAGGTAAAAAGAAGAACTATTCACCTTTTTAAGTTTGTCGCTCACTCTCGTTTGCTGTGCTCTGCAAACGTAGCATTTTCTGTGCTTTTATGTGTCTCTCCAGGCAACATGACGGGTATGGTTGGCACTGCCCTCTACGTCAGCCCGGAGGTGCAGGGAAACACCAAAGCCACCTACAACCAGGTAAGATATTATCAATCCACCGCTAACAACTCCTGTGCAGTTTGTGGTCACAGAGTTGTAAAACAAAATAAATACACCGGCCTCTGAAGTCCATGGTGTACGCTGTGAATCACATATTGTATATAGCTTTGTTTTTCAGCTTTGTTTTTCTATATATTTTGAGTAAATTATTAGCCCATTTAGGCCCGAGATCAGATTCTAAAAATGTCTTCTACATCCTGACAGTTTTCTGAAAAAGCTATGTTTCTATGTCAGTCGTTCTTCGATTTTTCAAAAATAGCAGACCTAACAGCTCGTAGCGCGCCACTCGGTGGTTGCGCTATGAGCTTGTAGATCTGCTATTTTTCAATAGCTAAAGCATAACATAATGCTAACACCAGAAGGGGTTCCCGCCCAAAATGGGTTAAATAATAAATAAATAAAAATCTATACGGTTGCTTCAGTGTAATGAGAGCAAAGCCTCGTATGTGTAGACATACCTTGTAATAAAAATATATATATTATGATTACGTCATACTGAATTGTGGTATAATTGCTGTACTTACTCTAGTTGTTATAGCCCCTGGCTGGAACGCGTCAAAGACTTAATGGCCTAACATGTGACTCGTGCCAAAGCGGAAATTTCATCTGCATTATGCCAGTTTTTAGTATACAAAGCATTGAGTGTTGTTGTGTATGTGATATTCCTCCAGTCATCTTCTCTGTGTGTCTTCAGAAAGTGGACCTGTTCAGCCTTGGAATCATCCTGTTTGAGATGTCCTACAGGCCCATGACCACTGGCTCCGAGCGCATCTCTGTGCTGGGCCAGCTCCGCACGGTGAGTCCCTCGCCAAGGGGGGAACGAGAAGGGGCTTTAGTTTGAACTCCTGGGAAAGTTGTTCCTTACCCTGATCTCTTCTCACTCCGCAGGAGGCCATCCAATTCCCCGAAGATTTCAGCGAGTACGAACAAGGCACACAGGTGAGCCGATGTCCCCCTGTTCAGCATTTTAAAATGTAATTCACCCCCCTAATGTTTTTAGGACCTGAAGAAATGGCCTGGTGGCTCTGCTAGTTAGTGCACAGACCCTATGCTCTTATGGGGGAGGGTAATGGAAAAATAAAAACACCATAGAAATGTTTTTTTTCTCCCATTAAAACCGGAAAAGCGTCATCTTAGATTTGTGGGTTGGCTCTTTTTTTCTAATCTTGAAAACTACTGGGGCATTTGTAGAATCGGTCTCAGGCCTTAAATGGATTAATGATACTAGATACTTACTGTATATCTTGTTATATATCACTTTATTTTACATCATTCTCTCATTGAGTTCTCCTTTTTTCCACGCTCAAACCCCTCCCCCACCCCCAAGATAGGGCTGTCACGATTACACATTTAAGTTGACGATGAATTGTCACACAAATAATTGCGATTAACGACTTAATTGTTTTTGGCGTTGGAAATTACATTTCTCTTTGCCTTTTAGGCTTCCTAATGTTTTTTTTAAATATATTTTATACTTTAAATAAGGTAAAGCATAGCGGAAAAATGTCAGCTTTTTTATGTATGTTTCAACATTCCGGGCCGCTTCCTTACTTCCTTCACAAGTGTTACCGATGATACTAATTAAGGCTCTGTTTCATTTAGTGTGCAGTTTGCTATTCTCAAACCTTTTAATTTCAAGGACCCCCATAACTCTGAGAGTGTACAAATGGAATGAAATGGACCCGTAAGGGTCCATTTGGTTCCATTTGTGCACTCTCAGAGTTACACACCCGTACGGGGCGGCATTTGGAACCCACTCAACAAGGACACTTTGAGACCCACTGGTGTAGCAGAGTGTTTCCCAACAACAGAGCCTTCATTAGTATCAGCGGTAACACCTGTGAAGGGGCCCAAGCTCTTTCCAAAAATGGCGTGTGTACCCCCCCCCCTCTACAGAGGTCGGTGATAGCGTGGCTGCTGAACCACGACCCGGCCCGGCGGCCCACGGCCCAGGAGCTGCTGCGGAGCGAGCTGCTGCCGCCGCCGCACATGGCCGAGTCTGAGCTGCACGAGGTGCTGCAGCACACCATGGCCAACACCAACGGCAAGGCCTATCGCACCATGGTGGGCCAGCTGTTTGCCCAGAGCCCCACGCCCGTCATGGACTACACCTACGACATTGACCTGCACAAGGTAACGTATCTGTTTATGCCTCCTTCACTATGCATGGTTATTATAGTAACCACAAAGCGCCCCAAAACAAGAATAATATATGAGACCCTGCCGGAGAGCACCTCCGAACTGCATAGCGGCTTGTGTCGATTAGTAGCAGGGATGGGACAGCAGGATGAATGAGGAAGAGAGATGAGAGAACCCAAAGGAGTTGTATGAGTTAACAGTGTGTGTTGTTTGCTTTACATCGTGGTATGATTGACATTGTCGGCACTATTGTTCAGAAGCAAATAATTCAACACAGATGTACAGTATGTATGAATCACCCATGTTGTGGTTTTTTCTTTTTGTTTTTTCTTTTTTTAATCGTGCAGGCCTAGTCCACATGTAAATGGAACTGTTGCAATATAGTCAAGGTCACAAACATTATGTCAATACTTAACGCTTTGTAACATTAACATACTTGCCTTGAATGATCATGAAAGTATTGTTTTGCACACAAAATCCCAAATTCCTTATGGGTGAATCAGCACACTCTCAGTCACTTTCGTTCAACTTGTTGGCGTTTTATTTTCTTCATATCTTCCCCTTTTTAACCACATTAACTTAAACCCTACTTTAGAGACTTCACTGGCCGGAGTCAGTCCTCCTATATGTACCGCTACTCGAGACAATGACTAAAATATGACTAAAACTAAATGGAATTTTATTCGAAAAAAATTAAACTAAATCAAAATTTGCTGTCAAAATGAACGCTGGCCGTAGAGGTCCATTCATGTGACATGAATGAATTAATGAATGAAATAATTAAGAACAATTAATACATTTTATTTATATAGAGCGTCGCAGTCCCGCCCCCTACCATGGCCCAGGAAATGAATCCCAATGCATTTTTCCCATAGACATTTCAAAAAGTATTTATTTAAAGACGGTTACGCCAAACAAATAATTACAAAGAAGAAAAACAACAAGAAAAGTGTTTTTCTTCTTTCTAATTATTTGTTCGGCCCAAAAAATTGTGTTTGTTGTCATGATTTGTCACGACTCGAGTTGGCTTTGTCCGCGGCGTAAACGTCTTTAAATAAATACTTTCTGAAATGTCTGAGGAAAATGAACGGAGAATCATTTCCTGGGCCATGGTAGGGGGCGGGACTGCGACGCATCTGCGATACATCAGAAATATCAAAAACATCAAAGACGATACATCAGAAACATCAAACAAAACATCAAAAACATCAAAGACAATCGAACAAAATAATATAATAGGACATTTTAAAACTGCATTTGTATTTTGTAGTCTGCTGGTAAACAAGTTTGTGCAACCTAAGCTGACCTAAGCATGCATCATTAGGAGAAACACTAATGACAAACAAATGTGTTTTTAAAAGCTTTGTAAACACTCACTGACTCTGCTAGCCTAAGAGCCGAGGGCAGGGTGTTCCAGAGCAAAGGTGCCCGTGTGACGAGGCCAGTTGTGGGAGGGTCTAGGAGGGCACCTATCTGAGGTTGTGCACAGGCTGGGTTCCAGCAAGTCTGTGATCGGTCTGACTCTTGACATCAAGTGCCATTCGTAGCATTCTTATGTAGATTAGATTCAATTTATTGTCATGCACAGAGTATACAAATACTTTGACAATGCAATGAAGTGTGGCGTCTAGCCAGAACAGTAATGCAGTAATGAGAGAATAAATACATTTGTTTAGATGCCACCCAGGGCTTTTTTCCCTGGTGCACCGTGAGCGTGTGTGCATGTCTCGACCCCGTGCAGCAGATAAGTCATTAAGAGTTAACACACCTGTAGACTAACCAGAGGCAATCATTGATCTATTAGAGTGTCTGTCCCTCTCCAACCTGTAGGTGTCACTGTAGACACACACAAAACGGCAGTCATCTGGTCCATATAACAGAGGAGCGGCAGAGGGGCCTGTAAGTGCTTAATGGATGTCTCCCCGACGTCCCTAACAGAGCCTGTTTGTTTTGCTCTCTCCCTCCTCCAGGGCAACTTCAATTTCAACGCTGCCAAATTGCAGCAGTACGTGCATGAAGCCATCACCAGGATCTTCAAGAGGCACGGTACGTCAGTGTAAGGCTGTCACCATTACAACATTTAAAGCTGACCATTCGTTGTCACGTAAATAGTTGCGATTAAAGGGACACTTCACCCTTTTTGCAAAAAAATATATATCAATGACCTTAATAAGATTTAGAACACTTACCTGGCGTTATTTTTTGTGTAATTTTTGATTTTAGATATTTTAGGTTAACGCAATACGGAAGAGTGTCTCTGACGTCAGAGCCACTCTTCCGTATTGCTACCGGACTACATCGTCTCCTCACACTGCAGCTATAGACCAGCCCCACGGACACTGTTCCACCTACCTACATTCCTACAACCTTCGTTGACTCCACCCCCACATGCGCATTTGTTATTGTGTTTGTGTCATGTCGCCGTCGTCAGCAGAGCAGCACCAGAGAGACGTGCTATGTTGCCACGAATCCCCCCCCCCCCCAACTCTAGATGTATTATAATGATATGAAGTGACTTGCCATAAACCATCCATTAACTCCCCATTCATCCAATTTGCATCTGCTTGTATTAAACAACATTAAACTCACCAACATTGCAGCTGTAGGGAAAGCTTGAATATCCACTTTCAAACTGCAAAGCTTTTGTTTCATAAAAATCCACCGAATCTTTTTCCCACTCAGCTCTGCACTTAGTTTTTCTTCTTTTTAGTTCTATCTCACTACTAGAACTTTCTGACTCTGAGGTAGATAAGATTTTTGGCTGTCAACAGCATCCATTTGTTTTTTCAATGTTGTGGACCGGAGCGTGGTGAAATAGTTGCTAAGATACGATACTGCATAGTGATTGGCTCTGCTGCATGCCTATGAAGAGTACTGACCAATGAGCTGAGCCTAGCGCCCTTCCAGACACCAGGTTTCAGTGTCTTGCTTTCCTGTTCCTATAGCTCAGTCGGCTGCCCCTTCTTATTACTTGTCTATATATAGATATGTTCTAGTTACGTTCTTAGCTTACGCATGTTTCTTGATGTGCTTAATGTAAGTCGCTCTGGATTAAGAGCTAAATGCCTAAATTGTAAATTGTAAATTGTGTGTCTGCATGGGAGCGAGTGACTGAGAATCACCATAACGCGCTGTCATTTTTCCACGAGCCCAAAATACGGGATTAAGTGCGTCCCGTATGGGTTCATTACGGGACAGGTCTTTTAGTTGCCAAATACGGTACGATCCCGTATTTTACGGGACAGTTGGGAACCCTTGACAAATAACAAGGGGGGATTCGTGGCAACACTACACAGCGCGTCTCCTCTGAGTTGTTTTTTTCTGTATACTCTGGTGCTGCTCTGCTGACGACGGCGACATGACACAAACACAATAACAAATGCGCATGTGGGGGTGGAGTCAACGAAGGTTGTAGGTAGGTGGAACAGTGTCCGTGGGGCTGGTCTATAGCTGCAGTGTGAAGAGACAATGTAGTCCGGTACCAATACGGAAGAGTGGCTCTGACGTCAGAGACACTCTTCCGTATTGCGTTAACCTAAAATATCTAAAATCAGTGATTACACAAAAAATAACGCCAGGAAAGTGTTCTAAATCTTATAAAGGTCATTGATATATATTCTTTTGCAAAAAGGGTGAAGTATCCCTTTAAGGATTTAATTGTGTGTTTTTTTTTTTGCATTGAACAATGGAACGTCACAATTTGTGATTCTGTATGCCTTTTAGGCTTCGTAATCACAAATTGCACAGAGCAGATATGACACATAACGTCTTAAATATACAAATAAATCACTGACACATTGAATCATTTCCACACACAAAAAACGTATTTCCAAAAAATTAACAAAATTGCAGAAATAATAAACAATTTTTTTTTAAATGTATGAATGTACATTTTTCAACATGGAAACGAGTGATGATTATCTAAAAATACTTGCAATTATCTCACATAATTGTGATTAGGAGATTATGTAATAATGGTGACAGGCCTATAGGGGAGTGTACTACTACACTGGGACAGAGCCTTAGATATTGACAGAGTTACCAAAACTCTGTTCACTTCATGGGGCCAGTCCAATGGCGGCTCTCCTACATAGACATCTATTGAGAATGGGGACAACCAACTGGGACAAGTCCTGGACCGGAAGTAGGCAGAAATGCATTGGACTCAGGCAACAGCCCGGCTTTAATGATCTTAAATCCCTTTATTTTAGATTGTTTGGTAGTAATAGTACAACATAAACATTAAAGAGACTTTAGTTGTTACTGTACAATACTTTAAAACAGTTGTCATGCTGCACACATGCTTAAAATAGCTCTTATTTGCGCCGCCCTCGTTGAAAACAATGTATTTCCAACTCCAGCTTGTCTCAGTTCAGACTGCATGAACAGCGCTCAAGCGCTCGGTTTCTGCCCCCTCAATATCGTAACTCTTCTATTAGATGGCTCTGGTGCGGGAGTGTGGTAGGGAGCCCTGTGCAGGTCCTCTGTTTACCCTCCGCTGCGAAGCACTTGGACTCCTGACCTGTCCCTAAAAGCCCGATTTAGGGCGATTTTTCAAAAATCAGATCTGCTATGTTTCAACAGCTAAAGTTTACAATAATGATTTACCGTCCGCTGCGAAGCACTTGGACTCCTGACCTGTCCCCTAAGTCCGTTTTTAGGACCCCGCCGTTAACCATCTGCTCCGGTGGAAGAGCGAACAATGCGTGTACTGTTGCGCCGGGCAGGGGGCGAGCACCACAGGTGCCACTGGGTTATTTCTGTACATGGCTGCTGATGGTGTCCAGCTGTACATTGTTTGTTTATGCTCAGTTTGTTGTATCGGCCCCCCGGGGGGGTTAGGGGGTTATGTTTTGTTATGTAGATGTTGCCTGTAATGCATTATTTTGTGTGTGCGTGCTTGCGTGTGGGGGGCCGCGGCAGTGACTCAGGAGGTAGAGCGGCTGTCTTGGAGCAGGTTTGTACCTGGCATGGTTTCCTATCTGCCGTCGGTGTGTGAATAGTGTGTGTATGTGAATGTGAAATACATGGAAAAAGCACAATATAAATGCAGTCCGTGTGTGCGTTTGTGTGTGTCTCTCTCTCTCTCTCTCTAGGTGCGGTGCGTCTCCAAACGCCGTTGCTCCTCCCCAGAAACAGGAAGTTGCACGATGGCAGCGAGTTGGCCTGCTTCATGGACCACAGCGGAATGCTGGTTACACTGCCCTACGACCTCCGTGTGAGCACACACACACACACACACACACACACACACACACACACACACACACACACACACACACACACGCGCGGAATGGCCGGGGCGGCAGTGCCTCCGGGGTAGAGTGTCCGGTAGAGCGGATGGGAAAACCGTGAGGTTCCCAGTTCGATTCCGGGCTCCCCCAGAGTTAGTGTCGAAGTGTCCTTGAGCAAGACACTGAACCCCTAATTGCTCCCGATGAACAGGTTGGTGCCTTGCACGGTTTCCTCGGTGTATGAATGTGTGTGTGAACGGGTGAATGTATTGCACAATCTACGTGAAGTGCTTTGGATAAAAGAGCTATATGAATGCACCATTTATCTTTTATGGCTGTTTTCACACTGTGATTGATTACAGCCTGGCTTACTGTGTAAACTGACTAACTGACTACTATTGTCCTCGTATTATGCCAAGAAATACTCATTGAGGTTTTCCCCGCTCTGTCTGTGTCCTCCTCAGATGGCATTTGCGAGATTTGTGGCCCGCAATAACATAACATATCTCAAAAGGTAAAGTTAAATGGATGTCTTCCTCTGTTGTCCACCCATAATCACAATGTACTGTTTCATATGGAAGGGGATGTTGGTTGTCTGTATATAATATATACAGACAATATATTCTTTTCCAGCGTTTTTTAAGTCAAATCTTTGCTTCTGATGGGTCTCTGGAAAAACATTTTGAGATGGGTGTCTGCGGCCAAAGTTAATCTATGCGTGCATGTCTGTGTGTGTGTCTGTGTGTGTGTGTGTGTGTGTGTGTACTGTATCCGACAGGTACAGCATCGAGCGCGTGTTCCGTCCCAGGAAGCTGGACCGCGCCCACCCCAGGGAGCTGCTGGAGTGTGCGTTCGACATCGTCGTCCCCGTCACCCACAGCCTGCTGCCCGACGCCGAGGTCATCTACGTTGTCTCGGAGATCGTCCAGGAGTTCCCCGCACTGCAGGTTGGTCCGGTTAAACCCATAGAGTATTAAAAGGATAGAGACTGAACCGGAGCGATAGCCCTGCCCCCCCGCTATTAATTTCAGTGGAAGTTGCTCAGTGGCGTTTTGAAGCACCCGGAAGAACCGTCTACTTCTGCGCTCAATGTTAAAGCCGCAGATGCACGGGTTTCCTCGTCATAACTTCACGGGTCCGCCTGCAGTCCCCACTCTTACCACTAGGGCCGAGCGCCTCAACGTTGGAGAGCTTCACTGGGGGCTTTGGTTAAGCCCAAACCACACCAAAGGGGTCGAGATGGGACAAGATGGTTTTAGCGTTCGTCCCAGCGGTGTGATATAACTGGTTCAATTCAATGGCCCAAACCTCACCAATGGGTCGCAATGCCACTACTCCTCACAAGCGTTTGGTTTGGGTGCGAGTTGTTGCATGGCGACCCATTGGTGTGGTTTGTTTGGGCTTTGGACCACTGGTTCCCAGACACATTTGTGGGTCGTGGACACGTTATGGGTCCCCTTAGTTTTTGTTTCCTACATTTGGTTTTTCATTATTATTATTAATATTATTATTATTTCAAAACATTTACAAAGAACATTCCCGAAAAAGCCAAACCTTTCATGAATTAAAAGGATTTTTTCCCCCCTAGTAATTTCATGAAGAAATTAAGAAAAATCTAAGAAATTCCATAAATTACAACAAATATTTAAGAAGTAGTGAAAATAGCCGATCTATAAGCTCACAACGCGGTGCGAAGCGACCCGTTTGTGAGCTTGTAGATCTGCTATTTTCACTAGTTTGGGTCCTGAGGGAATATCTAATTTCTGTTTTGCATTAGACAACCTGCCCTGTCATACTGTACATGTATACGCCGTAATGATTAAGTGAAGTTGCGTTCCAGCCGCACATTCCCCTGTTTTTGTTTTTGCATGGATGTCTCATTGGTATTTCCCGTTGTAGTGTGGAAGTGCACATTCCTCCCATTCCACATTTCACAGATCATTCCATATGCATTATGTCAGAGCTACATATTTACAGGGTGAGTGTGTTAACACGCAGCAGTTCTGTCCTCTTCCTTCCTTCTCTCCCCAAACAGTCCATTTCCTGTGCAGTGTTTAGCTCACTTCTCATTTGTATGTAGCCGGAACCAGTGCTGGAAACTGAAGTAAAAAGAATTTGAGGAATTTTGTACTTTAGTATTGTAGTATTTCCAATACTTTTTGCTTCTACCTCCACTACATCTCAGAGGCAAATTTTATACTTTTACTCCACTACAATTAGTTGAAAACTCTAGTTACTAGTTTACTTTGTAGTTTTCGATTATTATATCACAAAACATACCACATTTCGGCCACACTTTGAAATGGGACATTCTGTATAATGAGTACTTTACTTTTGCTACTATATTAGCCGATACTTTTGTACTTTTACACAAGTACATTTTGAATTCCAGAATCCGCACTTCGACTTGTAACTTGCGACAGTGATAGTTTTACTTAAGTAAAACATGCGAATACTTGTTCCATCAGTGCCTTGAACTCAGTCAACCCAGTGTTTAGACCCTGGGTGATCCTTCAGCAGGGTCCCTCCCCATGCGTCCTGGTGGGAAACCTTGAAAACCTGGAATGTTTTCATGCAGGTTTCCATTCATGGAAAATCTTTAAATAGTCCAAATGTCCTGGAAATTATGTCATTGTCCTAGAATGTTGTAATTATCCAAATTTGATCAAAATCTAAAATGGAGTTAGGTGGTTTCCTTCCTTTGCTCCCAGTCACACTCCTCCCTGTCAGGCGATAAGAAGCGTGTGTGACGTCGCTCGTATCGGCAGCGAGACGCATGGTCGTCTGTGCTCTCCCTCGGACCCCCTAGGAGTTGGCAGTGAGACCTGAGACTAGAATACACGGACAAGAAAAAGAAAACCAAAATAATTGTCAAAACAAGAAGACAACTATCTCTTGGAAGCGGTGGGAACCCGCCGTCCACGGATTCCTGTTCATGCAGCTCACCTGTTTGTGTGAAAGCCTTTTAAAGTGAACATGAGTCAGAGGCAATGAGAGGGCAGCCGCCGGACACGGCGGTCATTATTCACTGAAAACCTCCATTGTACAGCATCGCCTCTTAAAGTGTGACGGACGACCGAGCCTTAATTTCAGTTTCAGGGGGTGTGTTAATGCTTTGTGTGTGTGCGTGTGTGTGTTTGCTCGTGTGTGTGTGTGCGTGCGTTGGACCACAGGAGAGGAACTATCACATTTACGTGAACCACACCAGCCTGCTGAAGGCCATCCTGCTGCATAGCGGTGTCCCAGAGGACAGACTGAGCCAGGCTTCCAACATATTGTGTGACGCCATGGTATCAGTGCACGACAACACACACCTGCACTTGTCCCTTAAAGGGGCATTCCACTCATTTTCAACATTTTACTATGTCATTAATGTACCTTAGAGCTGTTGTGTGGAAATAATACAAAACGTTCTCCTATTCTGTGTTTCCTAGAACTAGAGGTCTGAAAAAATCATTAACATGGTGAAACACATCTTGATGACATCATCAAGATGTGTTTCACCATGTTACTGATTTTGTTCATGATTACAGTTCTAGGAAACACAAAATGAGTGGACTTTTTTATTATTTCCACACAACAGCTCTAAGCTATATTAATGACATAATAAAATGTTGAAAATGGGTGGTTTTCCCCTTTAAGGCTTCTACAAATGCCTTCTAAATCAGTTGTTCTCAAACTACTTCCTAATTCAACATTATTCAAACATTTTCAAAACAGTTTTCCCCCCAAAAATAGCAGATGTACAAGCGTGCAGCGCGGCAAGAAGTGACACGCTGTGAACTTGTATATCTTCTGCATAACTGTTTTGCATAAGTGAATTATATATACTGAAAAATCTAAATAAAATCTTAGATTAAAGATTGGTTCATGCTACCATCCGTCAGATTTATGTCAGAACCTGGGTTGAAATTTCTATGACTGATCTAATCCAATTTGGGCATTTGAAATTCCTGCAATACCTCTTGTCAAGCAGTAGTGGTCCTATCCGACCACACCATTTCTCAATAGACAAGCAGGTAGACCAACTCCATCTACCGTAGTTGTTAGTTATTTAATAGGTCTACCATAGGCCATATGTCTACGCCAA
The DNA here is from genome assembly GCF_951216825.1 of Electrona antarctica. Lineage (NCBI taxonomy): Eukaryota > Metazoa > Chordata > Actinopteri > Myctophiformes > Myctophidae > Electrona > Electrona antarctica. The sequence goes on from NC_136799.1 coordinate 37,263,395, forward strand.
ATGGTCCCTTTATAGTGGTTCTGATAGCTTGCTGTTGCTAGATGATGTAGTAAACGGAAAACGAATCTAACCTTATTAACCTGTATGTGTATTTGTCCCAGAGTGAAAAGCTGACCAGGAGGGAAGTGGAGGCAAAGTTCTGCAACCTTTCCCTGACCACCAACAGTGTGAGTGTCCTCGGATGATGTGTCCCTTTCTGGGTAGTCTCTGATGACGTGTCCCTTTCTGGGTAGTCTCTGATGACGTGTCCCTTTCTGGGTAGTCTCTGATGATGTGTCCCTTTCTGGGTAGTCTCTGATGATGTGTCCCTTTCTGGGTAGTCTCTGATGACGTGTCCCTTTCTGGGTAGTCTCTGATGACGTGTCCCTTTCTGGGTAGTCTCTGATGATGTGTCCCTTTCTGGGTAGTCTCTGATGATGTGTCCCTTTCTGGGTAGTCTCTGATGATGTGTCCCTTTCTGGGTAGTCTCTGATGATGTGTCCATTTCTGGGTAGTCTCTGATGATGTGTCCCTTTCTGGGTGTGCAGAAATAGCCAGTACGTTAACTGGAATTACATTTTCAACGTGCCGACATGTTTTGAAGAAGACGTGGTCTTGTGGTCCAGTTACAGACGCTGTACAAGTACATCGGGCAGAAGGGGGAGCTGCAGGAGCTGCGGGAGCTCCTGTCGTCGCTGACCAAGCAGAAGACGGCCGTCACGCAGCTGGCCAAGCAGGGCCTGAAGGACCTGGAGGAACTCACCGTGCAGCTGCAGAGGCTGGGGGTCAAGCTGCAGGTCAGTGGTCTTAGTTAGAAATGTCACGTTTTTTTTTTGATGAAAAGTAAACTCAGTGTTTGCCATGACCACCTTCATGTAAATATCAAATATAATTTAGAGTTATATTGTTGAATTAAAATGAGTTTTTAAGGACGTTTAGAGAAAGAATGACAAAATCAAGACGTATCTATTATTGACATTTGGTCCATAAATCTTATATAATATTGCCCAGTCAGTCACGGTGGAAGCAGGAAGGTATTTTCACTGATCAGCAGCTGGATATGGTTTCAAACACTCAGTCTTGCCTGCTCCTGTAATTATTGATTTGTAGCCAATGGCCACGAGGTACTTCCCTATGGCTAGGAAAGAGGACGGATGTGTCTTGAGGTTATAATTCACTCCTCTGATTTGTGTTAGGAATGGTTTGAGTTGTTTTTTTGTCTCTGTAAACCCTGGGCCTGGTCTACAAGGTGGCAGCAGCAGCACTCTGATGCAGTGTTGATTTTAGCAGCAAATTTAGATTTTAGTTTTAGTCAATTGTTTTCTTTTCGTTGTAGTCACATTTTAGTCACCTGGAATGTGTTAGTGTCTAGTTTTAGTCAACTAAATATCATACGATTTTAGTCGACTAAATGTACAGTTGATTTAGTCGACTAAAATGTATCTTGGCGGGCCTTGATGCCGTAGTAATGACAGATTTTACACTTGCTGAAAATAGCCGATCTACAAGCTCACAACACGTCGTGCTGCGACGTATTGTGAGCTTGTTGATTGGCTATTTTCAGCATGCAACCAAGTGTAAAATGACTTGTGTCTTACTTATACTGGATCTTTTGTCCACTAGTCCCTTCCTAAAATTTTAGTCTAGTTTTTATTTGTTGATGAAATTATAATATATATTCAGTCTTAGTTTTAGTCACCGTAGCTTAGTTTTCAACAGGGAAAATAGGTAGTCGACGAACATTTTTCGTCATAGTTTTAACTCATTTTGGGCGGGAACCCCTTTTGGTGTTAGCATTATGTTATGCTTTAGCTATTGAAAAATAGCAGATCTACAAGCTCATAGCGCGCCACCGAGTGGCGCGCTACAAGCTTATAGGTCTGCTATTTTTGAAAAATCGAAGAACGACTGACATAGAAACATAGCTTTTTCAGAAAACTGTCAGGATGTAGAAGACATTTTTTAGAATCTGATCTCAGGTCAAAATGGGTTAATCGACGAAATCAACACTGCTCTGATGGTGTGTGTTTTGTCTCTGGTACAGGTGGTGGTCAACCTGGGCCTGGTCTACAGTACACGCTGCTGATAGTGTGTGTTGTGTCTCTGGTACAGGTGCTGGTCAACCTGGGCCTGGTTGGTCTACAGTACAAGCTGCTGATGGTGTGTGTTTTGTCTCTGGTACAGGTGGTGGTCAACCTGGGCCTGGTCTACAGTACAAGCTGCTGATGGTGTGTGTTTTGTCTCTGGTACAGGTGGTGGTCAACCTGGGCCTGGTCTACAGTACAAGCTGCTGATGGTGTGTGTTTTGTCTCTGGTACAGGTGGTGGTCAACCTGGGCCTGGTCTACAGTACAAGCTGCTGATGGTGTGTGTTGTGTCTCTGGTACAGCTGGTGGTCAACCTGGGCCTGGTTGGTCTACAGTACAAGCTGCTGATGGTGTGTGTTTTGTCTCTGGTACAGGTGGTGGTCAACCTGGGCCTGGTTGGTCTACAGTACAAGCTGCTGATGGTGTGTGTTTTGTCTCTGGTACAGGTGGTGGTCAACCTGGGCCTGGTCTACAAGGTGCAGCACCACTCTGGGGTCATCTTCCAGGTCGTGGCCTTCATCAAGAGGCGGAAGCGCACCGTGCCAGACATAGTGGCAGCAGGGGGGCGCTATGATCACTTGGTAAGGTCCTGGTAGAACCTTGTTACTTAATTCATCGTTGACCGGTGTCCCCCAGGTGTCTGTACTTGGTTCACTCCTTTTTTCCCCTTCCCTCTACAAGCTCTTTCCTGCTCCGTCTACAAGCTCACAATGTGCATTGTGATCTTGTAGATCTGCTACTTTTGGTTAATGTTCACTTATTTTCACCGACTGTATCGGCTGTTATGCCCATAATAGAGACGCTATAATAATAATAATAATAGCAATTGAGAAAATGATAGCTTATAAAGTGCAGAACACGAAAGTTATTGCATACAATGTAAAATAAAATACACTAACATAACAAACACACAGGTTAAATAACGATGGAAAAGCAATGCTATACAGGTATTTGTTTTAACAGCGATTTTAAAAACCACCATGGATTCAGCCATTCTGACATTAAGAGGCACTTTGGGGGGGCCCTAGCTACAAAATGCTCTGGTCTCCTTTTGATCTGAGTTCCGACAGAGCGACAGGGACAGTTAAAATACATTGACGATCAAAGCCACCTTGATCTCCTTGGTAGAGTTTTTAAGAGTTCAAAAATATATGGAGCAAGTCGGTCCTGTCAGTAAATAATAGTAATTGTCTGTCCGGTGGCAAATTCACCTGGAGTGTATCTCATACAGCAGTAGACCAAACCTGGCACACTCACAGTACGTTTTAACGGTGGGCGAACAGCGGCGACTCTGGGCCATAAAAATCTCCTAGTGGGCGTTCCTGCTGTCACTTGTCATTTGTCAGTTGCTTTGTCAACAAAGCAACACATGGATTTGATTGGCTGTCGCTGGACGATGTCGTCCAAAGATACAATATTTTTCATGTTTTTGAACGACGCTCCTCGCCTCTTCACCTGCTATCGCCAGTAGTTGCCGGGTCCCATAGACAAATAACGCACTTCCGGAAAATACGCCAGGCTGTTAAAACGCACCGTAAGGTTGCGGTCTAGGGAAGGCAGCGTGTCGTCGTTTACCAAAAGTAGGTCAGAGACTTAGAGTATATATGAATAGAGACAGTAGAGTTCTCATCGGGCCTGAAAATTAAGGCCCGGCCCTACCCTAACTGGGTCGGCCCGAGGCCCGGCCCGACCCTAACAATTACCATAATGTCAGGCCCGAAAACCCGAAAAAGCCCGAGTGAAAAAAAAGAGAAAAAAAGGAAAAAGAAAAATGCCACTATATGGCCGCGGCGCCGTGGATTATTGAGACGACCGTGTCAGAGAACGCACTTATAGTCTAGTCGCCGAAATAAAGGATTTATGTAACTCACGTCAATTGGCTGATAATGTTCCATTTTCAACATTCTAATGGTTTCCAGCAATTTCCAGGGGTGAGTAAACATCTTCTGAATCAAAGTAGCAGCGATCCTCTGAAGTGACGCAGTTAATTATGTCCATTAGGCTACTGGCAATATTATGACAATTGTCAACTAGGTTACTGTATAGTTTACATTAATCATTGCCTCTCAAACCCACATACCACGCGTAATGTGCGTTGCCTAACCAAAAGAACAGACATACAAACCATCAACATGCCGCTCGATGGCGTGTCGAGTCTGTCGACAGCTTGCAGATCTTTTATTTTGGGCAGTGGGCACACAACGAGGCGCGCTGCGCTACGATGGGGAAATTAAATAGCTGTAGGCTACAGCGCGCTGCGATACGATTTGTAAACCAAATAGCTGTAGCCTATACAGTGTGACTGTAACATTGCTTGGTCATCATGTAACTATATTACGTGCAGGCGCTTTCATAGTTATATGGAGCATTTACCGTTGATTAGGTAGCCTAATTTAGCTTATTCACCCAGCTGGGTTCAACGAGACAGCAGTGTCTCGTTAAGCCCCGACGTTTCCAAAACGAGCTATTGCGGATAAATCGATGGTCTTATAAAATATTTAAGCATATGGCAAGTTGACTTAAGTTATATAGTTGATGCTGAGCAGTAAGCAGCTCATTTGGTTGGCAAACCAGAGGCCAGCCAGCGGTAGCAAGTTCAACAACCACCGTTCTATTCTGTCACTTTGGTGCGCTGCTGCCTGCTGCTGATCATCGCCGCCTCCTCCTTCAGTCACATATAGTATAATAGCCTAAACTGTAAAAGTTAATCGCCAACATTCACCAGCTCAGCCCTCTTCATATTAAATAAATACATTACACAAACAACAGAATTGTTATTTTTGTTATAATAAAATTATATAAAAAAAAAATATATATATCACGGAAAATCACAGAGCCCGAGGCTCGGCCCGGCCCGACTAATTATCGTGCATTTTGGGCCCGGCCCTACCCGAAAATGTCGGGCCGGGTCGGGCCGGGCCGGGTTCGGGCAGAGATTGAGAACTCTAAGAGACAGCACCCGGAGGAAACCCTGAGGAGAAATGGACATAGTGGCCGAATTTGGTATTGCAGCGCTGGGCCAAACACATGAACGCGCTTGTCCATTGACTATCATTGTGCACGTTCACGATGACACGTGAACGCTGTTTCATACGTGAACGCCGCTGTTTCATACGTGAACGCGTGCAATGATGGTCAACGTTCATGTGTTTGGGGCAAATCCATCCCAGAATGCACTCTGTTCCTGAGTGAAATCGCCTCATGCGCTTTTGAGCAACTTAATGCAAGTGGATGGGAGGAGATATCCAGTGCCGTCTCTATTCATATATACTCTAAGGTCACAGACAGTGACCCTAAGCTCAATCGCAATCTCTGCTTCATCCACAACCCTTGAACCCCTGTGGGGGGACTATGGGTTTGCCCATCAATTTGTGACACACTCCATATGTCAATCTGACATCGTCAAACCCTCTACTAGATCTTCTTGGAGCCGGCCAACAATTCTACATCTGACATCAAACCTCCAACCCTTAGATATCCATATATGGAGCTGACCTGTTATGACATTCCATATGTTGATCCTTGTCGATCCTACTTTTTAGACACAGGCACATTAACTTATCATAATTAGCAGCGTTTCCGTGTGCAGTCAGTTAAAAATAAATACATTTTCTTTTAAAGCGTTTTCCACGCTCTGCTCTTTTTTCACAATCACGTGTGTTTTTCTGTCAGTATTTCTAAAGTAATCAAAGTGGTTTGCTGCTGTCCTTTTCCTTCGTAGATCGTGGAGTTTCGGGGCCCTGCGTCGCCATCCACCGTCCCGGTCCCCTCGGCAGTCGGGGCCAGTGTGGCCCTGGATAAAGTCTGTCTGGCCGTGGCCAACATGGAGGAGCCAGTGAGAGAGAGACACACACACACACACACACACACACACACACACACACACACACACACACACACACACACACACACACACACACACACACACACACACACTCTCTCACACTGAAATTCATAATTATTTTTAATGAAGGAGCCACAGACAGCCTTTCATATTTAATGATGCCTCATTACTCCAGTCAACCGTCGCAGCCACTTTTAGCAACGCGTTAATAACTATGATCTACTGTGCCTCTCTGGACTCATTATTCTTGGAGCTGCGTCATGTCTTTGTTTATCGATGTAAAACGGTGTGACTTCCAGCCTTATCAGCGGCTTGTGCCCAGGAAAACTGGACATGGACAAGCAGGAATATCCAGATGACCCTTTGGTACAGATATTTACGCTGTGGTCACACTGACATCAGATTTTTGGCCAAATCGGATAGTTTTTTATAATTTTATAATATATTTTTTGCTAATCAGATTTGAACCACATTCCAATGCAGATAATCAGCGCTGACCTGATCACTTACCAGTACTCAATTTATTTTTACTTCAGTAAAAATAGCAATACCACAATATAGAAATACTCACAAGTGTGATATGTATGCTTTTCCAAGTGCTCAAAGTCAAAGCGCTTTACAATGGTTCATTCATTCATACATTGGGAGGTGAAGTGGCGAACAGTCGAAGCCAGCGTCCTCACTTCCCACATTCACACACCGATGGTGTGTGAATGTTCAGCTCACACCGACCAACTCAGCACTTATCTCTGAGTCTGACAGACATAGAATGAATGCCATTACCTCCGTCTCTCTTGTCCATGTCAGCCCCCAATGAGTTCCTGTGATGTCCTGGTGGTCCCCATGGGACACACCTCCATGGCGCGAGCCGTCAACGTCACGCAGAAGCTGTGGAGCAACGGCGTTTCGGCAGACATCACCTATGATGTCTCACAGGTGAGTTGTAAGTTGTTGAGCGGTGGCACACCGTCTCCTATGCACAGCTGTGTGTGTGTGTGTGTGTGTGTGTGTGTGTGTGTGTGTGTGTGTGTGTGTGTGTGTATGTGTGTGTGTGTGTATGTATGTCTATCTGTCCCTATGTCTGGGTAAGACCCTCTTGTTTTAAACCCTGTCAGAGTAGGACCTTTGACCCTGCAGCTGCTTACGTCAACAACTGTGCTTGGCTCCAAGGCACTCCAAGGCACCACACACACACTAACACAGTATTATAACACACAGTCAGTACAGTATGTAAGGGTTAATGCATGGCTAGGTGGTCGTTGTTGATATATAAATCACAGACAGGGTGATTTATATATATATCAACAATGACCAGATTGACCACCTAGCCATGCATTATCCCACTTATTACACGGCTACTTAATGCATTAATTAATAAATTGACCCAAAACACAACAAAACGACATATTTGATTGCTTGTGGTAATGAAAGTATTCCATAAATGTTGCGCCGTAAAAACAAGGAAATGAGTTGATCAAATAGAATACATTTTCAGGTACTGCATCGTCTATTTCTCGCTTCAAATGTTTTCAGAAACATTTTTGAGAGCAATGTTTAGCTGTAAATGCCTTTGTGTTGACATGGAAAACTGGTCAAACATTGGCCAAATTGTCAAATCATATAAGAAAGAGGCAATCAATTTACAAACTAGCCTGGCCTACATATTCTGGTCATGATATCATATTACAGACACATTTTCTAAAGGATTCACACAGCTTGTTGTAGATCAGCTATCTTCACCGCGTGACGTCGACGTATGAAATTAAGTGATTAAACTCAAGAATCCCATTACGATTTACGAAGCCCCTTATTATTTTCAAGAAAGATCTAACCTTGGTAACAAAAACATACAAGGCTCACAAAATGATAACAAACAAAACCTTGATAGATAACTCATCTCTGGGATTGCTAGTAGTCCGATATGCAGAAATCTGCTGGAATTGCCAAGCCGCAATAGACCGCTTGGTTATAAACAAAGTACAAACCGTTCCATTCTTAGTTAGCTTTGTTTACTACTGTATACCTTGCAAAACTGGGAAGAAAGCAGCAGAGTATGCTTCAACAGGCCAACACAGCATGTTGAAGCTGTGTTGGCCAAAACAACAAGTCCCCCCCGTGGACTTGTTGTTTTGAAATTCAACTAAAAAGTGTCATGTTTGCTTTCCGTGATCCAGATGTTGATGGGGGGGGGGGGGGGGGGGAAGGGCTGTTGACTTAAAGCAGAGGTTCTAAATGTTGGGTCCTGGGACCCCTCAGGTGTTCTGAGTGGGTTCCAGGGGGTCCCCAGCTAAATGATTGATAGCTAGGACCCAAATGGACCATTCTGAGAGTGTACAAATGGAACCAGATGGACCCTTACAGGTCTATTACTCTGACTGTATACAAATGGAACCAAGCGCACCCTTACAGGTCTATAACTCTGACAGTACAAATGGACCTGTAAAGGTAACGGGTTCCATTTGTACTGTACAGAGTTCTGGGGTTCTTCTGTGGCTCAACGCAATACCAAAACGGGAGGTCCTTGAAATGAAGAAGGTTCGAGAGTCCACGGGATCCGTGTATCTCTGCTGGTAGTGCAGTAACGTCTCCTCTCCTACAGAGAGCCTCACACGCTGCCATTCAGCTTCTCCGCTGACTTGCCAGTAGGAAAATGTGGTCCGCCAGCAGCAGCAGCAGCCGACATTATCTTGACGATATCTGAAGCAGTAAACACCTCGGAGAATCCAGGCTCTATTGCCGGCCGGCGTTGGCCTTTGATTGAGGACAGCCTGACAGCCATGCTGAGGCAATACAGCACAGAGTTTGTTTCTGTAGCGGTTGACTCGTCCATCAATCACCGCCAGTAGACAAATTCATACTCGTGTGTGATTGATTCGCTGTTTGGAAACCGGGCGAAAAACCCGCACTGTTGATGGGAGAATAATGGTCCGACTTCTAATCTGCCCATAGTTAACCCACTAAAACCGGGAAAGCATCTGTGTCTTAACCATTATTTTATACTTTGGCTGTTCAAAAATAGCTTATAGATCTGCTATTTTTGAAAAATCATAAAGTTGTGCAAAAATCTTCGAATACATTTGAACTCAAATCTTTGCTTCCGGGGGTCCCTGGAACAATATGTTTTGAGATGGGGATCCGCGGCCAAATACATATCTTTGTTTTGTTTGTTTTTTAGAAAACTGTTAGGATTTAGACGATATGATGTGCAGCCAGCGTAGCTAGTTCAGGCAGACAACTCAAGAGAGTGTGCCTACCTGATCAGGTGACTAGTCACATACGCTCTTTGCTTGATCAGAGTGGCTATTTCATCTTCTCTGCCTACCTGCTCATTCCTGGCTTCTCTACTGCTGTTCTGACGTGCGTCTCTGCTGCCTCCCTGCCTTGCCTGCTATGAAGTTTTGCAAATCCCACCGCCTCCCCAGCATCCACCTGTATAGTCTCTGTTTCTAAAGCCCCCCGGGGGTCTTAATTAACCCATTTTGACTTGAGATCAGATTCTAAAAATGTCTTCTGAATCCTGACAGTTTTCTGAAAAAGCTATGTTTCTATGTCAGTCGTTCTTCGATTTTTCAAAAATAGCAGACCTACAAGCTCTAGACCTATGAGCTTCTAGATCTGCTATTTTTCAATAGCTAAAGCATAACATAATGCTAACACCAAAAGGGGTTCCCGCCCAAAATGGGTTAATTCCCTGTAATTCGTAGCTTGTAGGTCTGCTATTTTTGAAAAATCGAAGAACCACTGACATAGAAACGTAGCTTTTTCAGAAAACTGTCAGGATGTAGAAGACATTTTTATAATCTGATCTCAGGCCTAAATGGGTTAAAGGAACGTTTGGCCATCCGTCAACCTTATCTCCACGTAACGGTCCTCCATAATGCTCAGTACACAACCTTATCTCCACATAACGGTCCTCCATAATGCTCAGTACACAACCTTATCTCCACGTAACGGTCCTCCATAATGCTCAGTACACAACCTTATCTCCACGTAACGGTCCTCCATAATGCTCAGTACACAACCTTATCTCCACGTAACGGTCCTCCATAATGCTCAGTACACAACCTTATCTCCACGTAACGGTCCTCCATAATGCTCAGTACACAACCTTATCTCCACGTAACGGTCCTCCATAATGCTCAGTACACAACCTTATCTCCACGTAACGGTCCTCCATAATGCTCAGTACACAACCTTATCTCCACGTAACGGTCCTCCATAATGCTCAGTACACAGTCGCTGAAACCTCGTACGTCCAAAACCGTTAGTTTACAGTAATTGTTCAATTCACAAGCTCCTGCTAATACTTTTAATCCGTTCAATATTTATAAATAAAAATAGAAACAGCCGCACTTAGCCACTTTAAACCGGACGTCCCTATTGGGCATGTGATCTGCAGTGGTGGAAAGTAACAAATTGCGTAAGTACTGAACTTTGAGGTATTTATACTTTACTTGAGTATTTCCAATTGCCAATACTTTTACTTCTACTCCACTACATCTCAGAGGCAAATATTGTACTTATAATCCACTACTAGTTACCTTTTAGATTCTGATTATTATTACAAAACATACATTAACCACCCCTTGAAAATACCCGATCTACAAGCTCACAATGTGTCGCGATGCGATGCATTGTGATAGGTCTGCTATTTTCAAAAGATTTGTATGGGGGGGACATTCTGCATTATGTCAGTACTTTTTCCACCACTGCAGATCTGCAACCCTATTCATTTATGGAAGGTGAAATGTGGAGGTACCGTACAACGCTGTCTACTAGTAGTGCATCCCAGAGGCTTGCTGTGGACGGCTCTAAGATTTACCCCCAATGCCAGTGACAGAAAATGGCACCGTCCTGGCGTCCTACAGTGAGCACTAATGAGGGGGGCAGATATATTACAAAACACCTTCCCTTTAAGGCTTTTTTCTTTTCTTTTTTTTTATCTCCCTGGTGAAGTGCCCCAGCATTCCTGGTCCCAAAGCCCTGATGCCATGCCACTGTCACATTCTTCATGTTTATGAGACAGGGTGATGTCAGGCCTGTGCGTGCATGAATGTGTGTGTGTGTGTGCGCGTGCGTGCATGCGTTTGGCTTTCCCTCACTGCCTGGCACAGCACTGTATGCAGACAGCCCCTCTCACTGTGCCCACTATACTCTATTCTCTATTTTCTTCCTTTTCCCATTCTAGTTTGGCCATTTCCTCCGTCTACTGAATGTGATTTTGCTCCTCATTATGACTCTACTCCACTGGCGTTTTTTTACCTTGTTTGAGTTGAATTTCTTCGTCTGAAACCGGCATCCGATGTCATCTAATCCTTTCTGCTGGCTAGGCTAGATGAAGAGCTACTGTATCTAGTGAGATCAGATATTTTTGACCAAAGACCTCAATATTTGTATTGCGATAAATATTCAACTATCAAGCTATTTTTTCAAGTATGAAAGGTCATGATACCTTTTGCCCAGCCCTACATCTATCCTCCTTTGGCACAGAACAGGACTGATTGGTCAACTCTATTTCCCCTGAGCCCCCCCCAAAAGAACCCACTTTGGGTTACCCTGCGCTACCTCTCAGCTGGAAACAAGGGGGCCCGGCTCAAGCGCTCCAAAATGTCAGGAGCTGTAAAGCGGTATCTCGCAGCCCTCCCCGGGACAGCTGTGTGTTTTCTGCGCGTCTGTCTCTTTGCGATTTCACTTTCTCCGCAAATTCTGTCTGTATGCAGGCTCGGCTCGCGCCACATCCACTGGTCAGGTGGCGTAAAGGCCTTGAAGAGAGCCTTTCAACCATCTCTCCTCTCTCCCGCTAGTCCATTGTTAACACCTTTCACTTTCACATGCTGGCCCTTTTACAGACTGAACCATTCTGTGGTATAAGCTCCAATTCACCCTCTGGAGACCGTTCCATGCTTTTTTGTTTTTATTGGCCAAATATGGCAAACACCCCCCCCCCCCCCCCCCCCCCCCTCATTCCACAATGCGGTCGACCCAAGAGAGGCATATGGCCCAAAGCTGCCCCGTCTCCCTTTAGGCAATCTCTTGCAGTTCCGACTGACTTTTCTGTCGTTGAGTGCAGCTTTGAGACAAAGTTACATTCTAATGCACACAAACACAGTTTGTTTTTCTCTGCCGCTAGGTCATCTAACCAGGGAGCCAGATTAAACCGTCTGGCTGAGTTTGAGGATAAATCAGGCTGTCACGCTCGCACAAAAACACATATATGCTTAACGATGTGGTCGAATGTGCTACCTGCGCAAACATTGATTTTTGTATTTCCCTGCATGGGAAGTCCAAGCTCTCCGTGTTCCAAGCAAAACTCCTCTAACTGAGTCAGTGTCACTGCAAAGGTCACTGTAAAATGGGCGACTGTGCCACTTTTATGAACTGTTCTGTAGAGCCCGACCGATGCCAGAGTTTTGGGGTCAAATGCCGATCACGAGTCCTAGTCCTCCAATTAGTCGATTACTGATGTTTTGACTAATTGTTACAGTTGAATTATTTTCAAATCAATTTGATGTCATTATAGGAGAAGATTTTCACAAATTGTCATCTTGCAAAACAGCTATCCTATATTAAAATTGTACGGCTGTTGGACGTTACAAACGTAACATCCGGACTTGCAAGGTGCACCGTTGTTCCAATCCGCACCAAATTTGGCACACACGCCGTTCAGGTATCTGCCTTGACAATAGCCACACCAGGGGCTATGAGTGAGGGGGACCCCGGGGGCCACAGGTACACCGTTGCTCCAATCTGCATCAAACTTGGCACAAACTCTCTTCAGGGGCCGGCCGTAAGATTAGTCGCACTAGGGGCCACCAGCGAGAAATAAGCAGTCACGTCTAGGCAGACAAGCCCAAAAGAAGCGATTATAGGCCACATGAGCACTTTAAACCTATATTTATATCGCAAATATATGTGCGGGGGTCCCTGGAACAAAACATTCTCCGATTGGGGGGGGGGGGGGGGGGGGGGGTCTGTGGACGAATCAATTCATGAGTTAATTAATTTGGGGGTCCTTGACATCAAAATGTTTGAGAGCCACTGGTTTAAACAACATCAGACACAACAAGCCCCAAATAAGCAACTACACTTTGGAAACGAGCCCGAAAAGCAGCAACCCGCAAACTAACTACAAATATTTACAAGCGACTCTACAAAAAACAACAAGCCCAAGGCTGGCTAACAGCTGGCTGACCGCCTTCAGACTTGATGAACTACGTCCCCCATGATTCCCACGTCATCATCCTGTAGCCGTGCAGGGAGAGCTTATCATCAATAATACACTGGAACCCCTAGTGATGAAAGGTTCGCTTGTCCTGTATGTTGTGATAACATTCAGTGTCTATATAGCCAATAATTGCTAGCGCCTGCTGGAAATGTTGCTTTTTAGCATCAGTTGGTCTCTGTGTCCCTCCCCCCCCACCACCCCACCCCACCCCCGCCTGAACCCACCAGGAAGTGGCAGTATGAATATGTTGCTTCTTGCCTGTGTTCATTTCTGACGCAGCGCGACACGTTGTGAGCTTGTAGATCAGCTATTTTCGGAGTGACACCCACACAACAAAGCATAAAATGACTTGTTCTACTGGATCTCTTCTCCACTAGTCCCGAGTCCCGACCCTAACATTTTTTGTCTAGCTTTTATTTGTTGCCGAAAAGGGTTAGTTTTCTTTTCTTTTTTTGTCAGTGATACTGTAGGAGAAAACTTTCGCACACCCAGAAATCAGGCGTATGCACAGGTGCGTAGGCCAGTGGACATCAATGAAAGCAATAAGGCACACTGTGTATCTGCTCGGCACATGAGTATTGTCTTATTTAATGGAGCAACGTTTCCTCAGGCCTTTTTTGTCAGTGAAACAGCATGGTCGACGAACAGTTGTATTGTTTTTGTCAGCGTTTTTTGTCAACAGTTTAAAGGCTTATTCCGAAACGGTGGTCACCTCATCACCTGGATGGTTTATGAATAGGCCTTTAGTCGACGGAATTAACACTGTGTGTGGGTGTGGGTGTGGGTGTGGGTGTGGGTGTGTGTGTGTGTGTGTGTGTGTGTGTGTGGGTGTGACTGTGTGTGTGTGTGTGTGTGTGTGTTCAGTCTCAGGATACCTTGTTGGAGCACTGCAGACAGGCCAGCATCACCTGCATGGTGCTGGTGTCTGATAAGGAGGGCAACTATGTGAAGGTACAGCATCATCATCCATCCTAATGTTATTCAGTGTGCTCCAGCCATACCTTATTATACCCTAAGATTTTGTTTAATTCATCTTTGGACGAATCTACAAATGTCTTCTAAATCCTGAAAAACCTATGTTTCTATGTCAGTGGTGCTCAACCTTTTTCATGTCAAAGACCCCCAGAATTATCTGTATTTGGCTTCAGATCCCCATCTGGAAATATGTAGTTCCAGGGACCCCCCCAGAAGCAAAGATTTGAGTTAAAAACGTTCCCTCTGAAACAATATACATTCCAGATTTTTATGATTTTTCAAAAATAGCAGATCTACAAGCTCGTAGCGCGGCACTCGGTGCCACGCTATGAGCTTGTAGATCTGCTATTTTTCAACAGCTAAAGTATAACATAATGCCTAAAACACCAAAAGGGGTTCCCGCCCAGAATGGGTTAAGTCATCTTTATTATCAATATTGTGCTAAAATGTTTCTTGTAGAAGACACATTGCACAGTACTTTGTTTCGTATAGATAACACTGTATTTTACAGCACAACAAAGGAAGCAGATCTACAAGCTCATAGCACGGCACAGAGTGCCGCGCTAAGAGCTTGTAGATCTGCTATTTTTGAAAAATCATGAAAATGTGGCCAAATCTTTGAATATATATATATTCTTTCAGAGCGAAAGTTTTTAACTCAAATCTTTGCTTCGATCTAGGGGGTCCCTGGAACAACATATTTTCAGATGGGGGGGTCGGCGGCCAATTACATAATTTTTGGGGTCCTTGACATGAAATAGTTTAAAAACCACTGACATAGAAACAGGTTTTTCAGAAAGCTTTTAGGATTTAGAAGCCTTTTTTTTTTTTTATCGGCCTCTGGTATAAATTGGCTAATATAGTATTATTTATTTAATTATTATAAAAAAAAATCTATTATATATATATATATATATTTTTTAAAATTTCATACAGTGAAATGTATGGGGTGGTTAGTGGTTAGTGCTCAGTCCAATAGTCTACACAAGAGCACTGAGGCCTACTTAGAGAGTTATGCAGTCTGTCGGGTGCGAGCCTGTGGGACTATGAATCTTTCTGTTTGACGGCAAGACCTGATATCCTTCAAGTAAAATATGAGAGGGCGGCCATAATCTTACCTGCCAGAGATAGCATTCTTTTAGTGCCGTTTGTGCTGCTTCGTCCCACAGTCTTTGAGCAGATATTAATATTATGTAGCAGTCTGTCTAGCCAGTTCACAAACAGACAGCTTTATACCGTAATGTGTTTGTCTGCCTTCCTTCTGCAGGTTATTCTCTAAGAGAGAATAACAATACATTGGAATCAGAGTTATTATACTTTTGAAATGAATTCGTTTTCGATTTTATTTCCTTTTTCTGTTTGACTGCATCAAATGTGATGGTGGAACATATAAAACAAAGATAATTTTACATGCAATTCTAATTTGTTTTAGTTAGTATTCCATTGTTTGTTTTAGTTTAAGTAACACTTAGTTTTTTATTTTAGTTTCAGTTAAGTAAATATGTTTTCCCTTTGTAGTTTTAGATAACTGAAATATCCCTGGGCAGAATGTGAGAGCATGTGGAAATGTAATTTGGTGTCTGCAGGTCAAGTCCTTTGAGAAGGACAGGCAGTCGGAGAAACGGATTCCTGAGTCAGACCTGGTGGACCACATCGTCCAGAAATGTCGGACCAAATATTGCGAGGACAGAAACATCAGGTAAAGCGATCGATCGGGACGTCTGCTCGCCAACGCTCTGGAGAATGGCTTTCTGTGGAGAGAGATAAACAGCCTTGTTCTGACCACATGTCCTCGTCGCCTCCTCCTCTCCACAGGGAGATATCTGAGAGCATCTCGCTGCAGAACCCTAAAGGATCACTTCTCAACACCTCAGGTACTGCACGCAAGTCATTCTCAACTTTTCTCCATTTCAAGGACCCCCTGGCCTGGGCTTGGCGGAGTCGGGTTAGGCCTGGGCCCCAGCCTATATGATCTCTGGTCTAGAGGGGAGGGTGCCGGTTGAAAACAGGCGGTGGACGTCACCAAAGTTGGTTAGCGAAATACAAGGAAGTGTGCTTCCTATGCCCCATTTTCCAATGGGTTTCCCCAGGCTTTCATTTTTGAGCCGACTTGCAAACGAAAATTAAAGCCTGGGTACCGAGGCTAAGGACCCCCAGATTGCGATGCATGCTAAGGCCATGGACCCCAATTTTCTCCCAGGGGGAAACTGCCTTATCATTACCACAGTATTTATGTCGTTAACTATTTTAAATGAACTATTTTAGTTTAGACCACTGTTTGTCAACGTGGTGTCTTGGTGCACCCAGGGATTCCCCAGCTAAAGTGCTTTACAGAGTCGAACGTAATCGGCGCAGGAAGCGCTAAGCAACGGAGGGTGAGAGAAATGTCTCCCCTTGCGTCAGCTCCCTTGCGTCATCCGTCGGTCTGCGAATGAACCCCAATCCAACGCAAGCAGACAAAAGTACCCCTGGTGTCCTTTGGCAGCAGAGAGCAAGAAGGCTTTTCCTCCTCTTTCTGTTTCTGAAAGCGGATACGACGTCTGTAGACAGTTCGCCTTTCGGCTACCGTATGCTACGCTCTGGGCTAATGTTAGCTTACCGTTGACTTAGCTGTTAGTGCGGCAGAAAGAATGACTCGTTTCTCCTAAGCCAGGGCACTCTCCGTGGTTTTGAACTGATCGATATACTAGCGCTTCATTTCTGCTCCTCATCCGTCTCTCCCGCAAAATATGAACGCTTTTTGGATCATATATCGTATAAATTAAAACGATAGCAATGTAAGCTAGCAATGTAAAGCAAAGTTTTTTAGCGGATTGTTTCCGGGTCGTGGGTTTCAGAGTAAAAGCAGCCATGTCTTTCCGGCACCCCAGAGCTCCTATTTTGAAGGAATCCCGGCACCGTTTGTGTTAACACGCCCATCGCCCAGGACGAAGTACTTTGTCCTTTCTATTAGTAATGCCCGACGCCCAGGACGAAGTATTGTCCAAAGGACAAAGTTTATTGATATGAGAACGGATCGCATGGCTCTATAGCCCAGGCGCGCCTGCTGGGCAGACGCTCCTAATCCAGAGCGATTTACATTAAGCAAGACGCGACCAACAAACCGTGTTTTCCGTTGCAGATGATCATCCACTAGTAATGGACTTCATGTCTCTGGCTTCCTTTGACAATGAATGGTAGACTGCATCGTTTAATCTTCCCTGTGTGAACACAATGATTAATTGATTACATCACTAGCAAAAGATGCAAAACTGGGTCAATTCAATTAGAATAATCAAGTTTCAAGCTTGCAAGGCGTAGGCATATACTTGATGATATAGTGTAAAACTCACTATATACAATTATAACTACATCTCAACTCATAACAAAAATAAAGTGGCCCGTGTGTCAGTACAGTTTGTACAATCTAATCTGTCATACCTCAGTGGACGAATAGTTGATTGCACATTATAGACCGACGCAAGCCTACAATAGCGACGTAACTCACGCAGGGACTATGTAAGGACTAAATAACCTTGCGTTTTGACTCACCCCTCCGCAAGGGGCAAAACGGACTCTGTCGAGGCCTTAAAGGGCCACTTCACCCCTTTTACAATCAGATCTTATTTTAATTGTGTTTGGGAGTTGAGAAACACTTCCTGGGGTTTTTATGTGGATAATTTGTGTTTTTAGATATTTCAGTATTTCAAAGTGTCCATGGGCTCACCGCTCCATGATGTCATGGACACAGGGCTCACTTCCTTCTTGGACTACAATCCCCATAATGCTTTGGTCCACTGCTCATCCTTGTGGATAGGGGGAGGGCTGTCTTACTGAGACAACATGTAGTCCAGGAAGTAAGTGAGCCCATAATGGAGCCCATGGACACTTTGAAATACTGAAATATCTAAACACACATATTGCCCACATAAAAACCCCAGGGAAGTGTTTCGTGTCTCCCAAACATCATTAAAATAAGATCTGGTTGAAAAAGGTGTGAAGTGGCCCTTTAAGTGATTGATAGTTGGGAACAAAAGGACCTTTTGTAACTCTGGCGTTGTGAAAAGGGAACCAAATGGACACTTGGTTCTGTTTGTACACTTTTCAGTGTTAGATTAGGTTTCCCAAATTAAAAAATATTATATCAAATTCATATTGTTCAGTGGCCTATATATGAAACGGGGCTGAAATGAAGGTTGAGAACCACTGCTTTAGACTATGGTGACTTTTGAATGTTGGCATGGGTATAAGAGGAGGGCTGTTTTTTGTTATAGCCGTGCTTTGTTTGACTTCTTTTACACCACATGACCCAAAAAAGTAAAACAGTGTTACGTGCGCAGTGTGAGCCCCCTGAGCGACTGATCACAGTGTGAGATTTCACACCAGTTCTGGCATACCTCCACATGCAGACATGTTAATTCCGTTCACTGTACTGAATAGTCTGAGCAAAAGAATGGCTGCTCGAGACTGTTTATTGGATACGCATGTTTCTGCGGTGTGACAAAGGGGTCAAAGCCTCTTTTATAATAATGGATCAAATTGGGAATGAGTTGTAAGCACTTTCCTGTGTGCGTACGCAGGGTCGTCGGAGCAGCATGGGAGCAGTAGCGCCGTGAACATAAATGTGAACGTCATCAGCCCCGATAAAGTTTCCGCCAGTGCGAGGAGACGCTATGAAACTCAGGTCAGTTGGCGACACATGGTGCGCACACACGCACGCAGACATGCACGCACACTGAGGTTCAGTCACGCTGCGCACCACGAGATCCACGCGACCAGAGTTTGGCCTCCGACAGAGACGCTGAATGTTGCTCTCTCTCTCTGCCAGGGACCTCTGTGACTGCTTTGGAAATCAATTACTACTATCTGGGGTTACTCTCCTTCCCTTTCCATCAGACTGCCTCCCCTCTCTCCCTCTCTCTCTCTCTCTCTCTCTCTCTCTTCTATTTCTCTCTCTCACACTCTCTCTTCCTCCCTCCCTCCCTCTGTGTTTCCATCTCTGTCCAGTGCGTGCTGGCACCCTCTGTGCCTTTGTCACTAGCGTATGTTAACAGGCGCTGTTAAAACGCCCGCTGGCTCTCACAGAGAAAGATTGCATGTGAGGAAGAATCGTTTTTTGTTTTCCACTGTTTGATTTTGATCATGGGAGCAATTATTCTCCTCTCTCTTCCCCCCTCCTCTCTCCCCCGTCACTTTCTCTCTCTCCCCCCCTTTTCTCTTTTCAGATCCAAAGCAGATTGCAGAATGTTGGTAGCAATTTGCAGAACAAGAGCAATGACATTGAAGTTCTGGCTGTAAGTTTGTTTGCCCCCCTCATTCTCCCACCTTATCTGTCCAATCCATGTGCGAAATCACAAGAACCAGAAAGTGTATTTTTTTTGCTAAAATAGCAAAACATCAGAGGACACGGTCCCCTTTTCCTTGTCGTTCACATGTCCCTGGAACCCCCTGCTGGGTCCCTGGAACCCCCTGCTGGGGCTGAGATTGCCAACGTAACCGTTTAACTTGTGGGCAGAACAATAAACACCAAACAGAACACAGTGTGCACATGTGTGGGACGAATCGGAATGGCCCGGCGTGTTTCGTTCATTTGTGGTTTTGTAGTAAAAACTGCAGCGAGGTATTAAAGTAGATTATCCCTTCTTGTGCCTGTTTGTTTTTTTGTTTTTTTGTTTTTCGTTTCGGGTAAATGCATTTGGTAAATACGTTTATCATCCCCGGCGCTTTGTTTGTGTCTGGATCCCGTCACCAACGCTGCCTTCAGTGCTAGAGTTATTGAAACGGAACAGACATAATCACCCTGATAGCGGTGTTTCTCAGGCCAGAGTGTCTGCCTCGCTTCATGCCAGCGGCCTGTTTACCACTCCTATCAGTCCCAAATGGAACAGAACAGCGGTCGTTTTCCCATGACAAAGCCACAAGGCCATTAGTCTTCCAATTTCCTGCAAAGAAAATGACATCGGGTCCTAGCGGTGATCGCGTTTATGAAAGCGGAATTATAGAGCAATCTTTTCCCCCCGCTGTGCTGTCTCCAAATTGAGACCGCACAGCACAGCGCACAAATAAACAGTGACCACCTGTCCGCGGACGTTTTTTTTTTTTGCTTCCTGGTTTTGTCCCGCCGGCCTTGTGTATGTTTTCCCTCGAGGTATAAGGATGCAGGAGCCACTTCCTGAGGAAATGTATGTCGTGTTGTTATGAACCGTATGCGCAGTGGTGGAAAAAGTACAAGTACATTTTGTACTAAAAGTATCAACACGGCAGCGTAGAAATTCTCTGTCACAAGTGAAAGTCCGGAATTCCAAAATGTACTTGAGTAAAAGTACAAAAGTATTGGCCTCGAAATGTACTGTACATAGTGGCAGCGGTGGCCGAACGGATTGCGGAGCGGTCTTGATACCGGAAGGTCGCCAGTTCGAATCAGCGGACCGACACGTTAAAATTACCACCGCTGAAGTGCCCTTGAACAAGGCATTGAACCACTACGATGAAATGTTCTATGAGCAGGGCCTGGCTGGAAACAAGTTCTTGAGCTTAGCCCAGATACCCTGGGTAAATATAGTAATCATTTCATTTCAGGTACAAAAAGTAAAAGTACTCATTATGCAGAATGTTCCACTTCAGGTTTTCCGATGTATAAAGATATTTTGAAAATTGCAGATCCACAAGCTCACAATGTGACGCATTGTGAGCTTGTAGATCGGCTATTTTCAAACGGCCAAAATGTATATAGGGCTGGAGAGGTTACTGTATGTTTTGTAATAATAATCAAAATCTCCAAAGTAACTACTGTAGTAACTAAAGCTTACAAATAAATGTAGTGTAGTAAAAGCACAATATTTGCCTCTGAGATGTGGAGTAGAAAGTACAAGTAAAGTACTAAATTGTAAGTACGTGTAATGAAAATGGACGAGCTTCCATTGTGTTCTACTCACCCCCCCCACCCCCCTCCTCTTCTACCCCGCAGGTGGACCTGCAGAAGGAAACGCTCATCTACTTCCTGTCTCTGGAGGTACTGGGGGTTCTCTAGTGGTCTTGTCATGAACAGAGTCAATAAAAGGCCACTTCTCATTGAATGGAGGGAGGGAGGGAAAGAGGGAGGGAGGGAGGGAGGGAGGGGTGGGTGAAAGCAAAAGGCCAGCAGAGGTGAGGGTCCCTGGAACAGGAAGAAAGGGGATCCCGTATCCTTCCTTTTTAACAGCCCAGTCTGGGGAAAACACCCCTGTTGTGTTCCACAGAGAGCAGTGGCCGGCTGCCAGAGGCTGTTTGTTTATACCTGCCCCCCCCCTTGCTGTGTATGTATAGCCTCTTACATGGTGTTGTTGTACTGCTCGAGTCCATGACTCGAGTCCGGTCTCGAGTCCACATTTTCATTGACTCGGTCTCGCCCCTTAATTTGACTTGGACTTGACTCTGTCTCGGACCAAGGGACTCAGAACTCTGCCCCCACCGAGTCAACTCGAGTCACAAGTCACTAGTCGCTACACTGCAATGGATCATTTTATTATAAAAATTATGAGGAGACTATTCACATTAACATTATAGGAGAACTGTCTTGTCTTGTTAAGTAACAGCTGATGCGCCTGCCTGCTCTCGCAGTGTTTTCTGTACCGGCTATAAAATGAGAAAAATAAAATAGAATCTGGTCTCGGACTCGACCCCCTCCCACACTCGGTCTTGACTCGGACTCTGCCCCCCTCTGACTTGGTCTTGACTTGGGCTTTAGGTGGACTCCACTACAACACAAGTAAGACGCGTGAACGCGGGAAGCGAACGCAGCTGTTGTGGCAGTCTGACACACACATACACACAGAGCTTTTTTTCCTCTTAATTTTATTTTTATTTGTATTTATTATTATTTTGTATTATTTTTAAATGTATTTATTTTTTAAGTTTTTTTTTTTTTTTTGCGTGCATGCGTGTGTGTGCGTGTGTGTTTTGCGTGTGTGATACAGCTGCGCCCTCTGGTGGTGGGCGGGTGGTGTTACCGCGTGACACACAGACAGACACACACAGACAGACATGATCTGCTGTGTCTCATAGTAAATGCTCACTGCGTTCGCAATCACTGCGTTCACAATCACTGCGTTCACAATCACTGCGTTCACAATCACTGCGTTCGCAATCACTGCGTTCGCAACTACTCATACATACAGTAGGGATGGGCGTTTGGGATATATCTTTTTGTTGCTGTTAAAGATGTACACTTTAAATGTTTGTGGTTATCCCAGATTAACAGTAGCGTCATGATGTCATATTTATGCAAATGAATCGCATCACAAGCTTTTGACACGCCAACTGTATCATGACCAGTGTGTAGCACAACCGATGTCAGCACTTCTCAACGCAGGAAATCAAGGCAACCGTCTTTATTATAGAAAGAGCCTACAAGGGAGAACTGTTTCAACTGAAACAAAGTTAACAGTCTTCTGTCTTTCTGGAAATGCTTTCCCACAGCTTTCCGGCTTCCTAGATGTCTTTTTATAAGCTTTGGTTTCAAAGCAAACTGTGGTTTATTTTTTTAAAGCCAATCCATTAAAAACGCGTTTCCCCCGGCCTAAACATTGCTGCTTAATTGTTTGGAACTTAATATAGATTTTGGTGGGCAGCAACATTGGATATTTGACACAATGTACTGTAGTATAAATCCATCAAGATGAGGTTTACGGTAATATTGTGGCTCTGGACAGAAGTATGGTTGGCGTAGCTGTCACTGCTAGGACATAAAGTGAATAAAGAACTAACAATGGATGTTTAATCCTGTCTGAGAAACTCACGGTTAATTAGTTCTCAGCGGAGAGTGATTTATTATCATGTACACGGCTGAACGCGTGCCCGACCCCATCCCTAACACGCAGACAGACACAGTTAATACAAATAATATCCACCACTGACGTGTTTGCAATTCACATTCCACATTGGCCTCACTTGGACTGTATCGGCTGCAGACACGCTGGTTTCCATCAGCGTGGTGTAAAAAGAAAAGAAAAGAAAAGGTAACGCCAGTCATAATGGTGTGAGGAACCATATAGAAAGAAGAAAAATGATCTTAACACCACTGTTATGTAAGCAACAGCAGTCTCCCCTCGCTGCGAATGAAAGGGCTCCCTGTACAGTCGGCCCCCTTCCACCGCACGCGTCAAAGAAAACACTTTTTCAGCGCATGAAAACGCACGACAATACACAGTGGGTCAGAGCCAGGCCAACAGGAAAAGCCTGCTTCAAAATGTGCAGCTTCTAATTACCCCAAGTCACACCAGCACAAAGGGACCAGGCAACTCGGCCTTATTCATCTCGACCCACTCCGCACAGCCATGACAGGCAATAATATACATGGTGTGTGTGTGTGTATGTACGTGTTCAAAGCCTCAGATCAATCTTTTTATACCCGTTGCCGTTTATTGTGGTCAGAGAGAGAGAGAGAGACTTTGGGGTCCTCAGTGTCTGACAGGGAGCTGAATAATGCTGTGCTTTGTTTGAGGTCCGACACTATGGTGGGGAAGGCCTTTTGTGATTAAAAAAAAGATAGCTTTGTCGTTCTATTTGTACGATGGCTCTATATTAAGCTTGTGAGGGTGACGGGTACTGTAGCTCCATATCCTTGTACAGCAGATATGAAAGAATGTGGACTTGATGTGCAATGGTGTAGATGTTTTTGTTTAAGATATTTGTCTAGGCTCTCTGCCCATTATTGACAGATATACAGTACGTACACAGTAAATGGGGAGAGAGACGGGGGGGGGGGGGGGGGGGGAGGAAGTCGGGATCGGGACTCGAACCCACAACACTCTGCCAGGCCGGACCACCAGCCCAGACGCCCGGACCACCAGCCCGGCCCGGCCCCAACAGTGTTGATTTTGACAGCAAATTTGTATGTTGTTTTAGTCTTTAGTCTTTAGTCTTTTGAATGAAATTCCATTTAGTTTTAGTCATATGAAAAGTTTTAGTTTTAGTTGACTAAATCTACAGTTGATTTAGTTGACTAAAATGTATTTTGGCCGGCCGTGATGGTGTTGCAATGCCTGATTTACAGTATACTCAGCTGTGTGCCGAAAATAGCAGATCTACGCGCTGCCACATGTACTGTGACACGTTGTGAGCTTGTAGATCGGCTATTTTCGGAGAGTGACACCTCCACAGTCCACACAACCAAACGTCTTCTGGATCTCTTCTCCACTAGACCCAAACATTTTAGTCTAGTTTTTGATTGTTGACGAAATTGTCCGAATTTTTTCCTAGATGTAGACATCATAGCTCAGTTTTTCTTTTGCTTTTGTCAGTGAAAAAAGCCGGTAGTCGACAAACATTTTTCATGAGAGTTTTAGTCGACGAACTCAACACTTGATGTTGTCTCTTCTTGGTCTCTCCCCAGTTTGACAGCGAGGAGCAGTTCAACATCAGCGTCCAGCATCTGTTGTCTCGCCTCCCCAAACAGCGCTACCTCAAGTCCATCTGCGAGGAGATCCACCGCTTGAAAATGGTTAAAAGGTACGAGTGTTGCCATGTCTGTGCAGTCTCATGTGGCCAGACTGTTGCCTCTCGCAATTTTCATACAGTCTGGAGCACGGAAGCTCTGATCATGAGTAAGCGATAAAGTGGAAGTGAAGCTAAATGGTAAATGGTGCATTTATATAGCGCCTTTATCCAAGGCGCTTTACATAGATTGTGCATTACATTCACCCATTCATACACCGATTGCGGCGGAAGCCATGCAAGGTACCAACCAGCACATCGGGAGCAATTTGGGGTTCAGTGTCTTGCCCAAGGACACTTCGACATGTAGACAGGAGGAGCCGGGATTCGAACCGCCGACCCATGGATCATTGGACGACCTGCTCTACCTCCTGAGCCACAGTCGCCCCTATAGCTATACCTCCTCACTTCCGTTTTGTCTTTACAGTCGCGCAAATGTATCCTAATAGAAATAGAGGTCATCTCAGGCAACCATATATAGCTTGCTGCTTTGCAGAAATGGAAATAAAAAAATACATTTTAAAGATATTTTAAAATATATTTTTGTGATCGGAAATGGCAGGTTCCTTACTCTGATTTGGGGAGGTGCAGTGCCAGACTCTATATAGCATTCAGAGATTGTGGAATAGTTGTCTGGCTACGTGAGACTAGTCTTTGTGCAGGGTGGAATAGCCTTGTTCAAAACAACACATAGGTCTTATTTTATTATTTTTTTTTAAGATTTTTTTTGGGGGGCTTTTTACCTTTTATTGATAGATTTACAGTAGTTTGACAGGAAAGGGGGAGAGAGATGGGGGGGGGGAGACACGCAGCAAAGGTCGCCGGGACTCGAACCCGCGACGCGCTCCAGCCTAGGTGCCTGGACCGCTCGGCCGGCCCAGGCCACGTAGGTCTTCTTCATGTCAGTGCTGCCCCTGCTAGAACTGCCAAGGAGACCCTGTATCCTAGGTCTTTATCATGTCAGTGCTGCCCCTGCTAGAACTGCCAAGGAGACCCTGTATCCTTGTCTCTCTGCTCCCACATGCCACAGGTCAAGCCCTGACTTGCCTTTCCTATAATAAAAAAACAAAACAAGAAATAAATCATGAAACCTGAGGCAAACAAATAGTAGAACACATTAAATTGTAATACCCCCGACCCCGTCTTTAAAAAGGCAGACTTCCTTTTATGGGCAGCTGCCACTCCAAAGCCTGGACTAAGCCGGCACGCCGCAGGTGTTCCAGGAGAACTGACGAGATGTAACTACCGCCTCCAGAACATCACAACCTCAGGTGATCCCATTTCCTGAGGTGAAATCTGGGGGGCGAGGATTTACCTCGTTTAGTTTCTGTGATGTCTGGCTCTTAACACCCCCTGGTTGATTGACGTGTGGGGCGGGGGGGGGAGGTTAAGTATTTTGGGTTCAGCCATTACTGTGGTTATGGGTGGAGTGGTTTATAATATTTATCCCAAGCTCCCGGGCAGTGTTGCCATGTTGCTCATTATTATGAGTGACTTACTTTGGGCTTGTTTTTTTCTGTAAAGTTGCTTGTAAATATTGGTGGTTTGCGGCAGGTTGTTGTTTTTTGGGCTGGTTTCCGAAGTGTAGTTACTAATTTGGGCTTGTTTGAAGCTTTCTAAATGATGTTAAACGAGTGGTTCTCACACATTTTCATTTCAATACTCGTATTTGTCCACGAGTATTTTGTTACCCCTGTACCTTTTTTATTTTATTTTATTTGTATTATTTTTTTAATAGCAGGCTCAAGCTTGTAGATCTGCTATTTTCAAATAGCTGACTCCCCTGTGGCCTCAGGTCACTTCTTTAATTTTGGCTCGTTTTCATAGCTTATTTCTCTCGCAAAATCTGGCAACTCTGCTCCCAGCCCCCCCCCCCCCCCCCCCCCCCCCCCCCACACACACACACACACACACACACACACACACACATGTTGCTCATTATTATGAGTGACTTTGGGCTTGTTTTTTTCTGTAAAGTTGCTTGTAAATATTGGTGGTTTGCGGCAGGTTGTTGTTTTTTGGGCTGGTTTCCGAAGTGTAGTTACTAATTTGGGCTTGTTTGAAGCTTCCTAAATGATGTTAAACAAGTGGTTCTCACACATTTTCATTTCAATACTCGTATTTGTCCACGAGTATTTTGTTACCCCTGTACCTTTTTTATTTTATTTTATTTGTATTATTTGTTTTAATAGCAGGCTCGAGCTTGTAGATCTGCTATTTTCAAATATCTGACTCCCCTGTGGCCTCAGGTCACTTCTTTAATTTTGGCTCGTTTTCATAGCTTATTTCTCTCGCAAAATCTGGCAACTCTGCTCCCAGCCCCCCCCCCCCCCCCCCCCCCCACACACACACTCACACACATGTTGCTCATTATTATGAGTGACTTTGGGCTTGTTTTTTTCTGTAAAGTTGCTTGTAAATATTGGTGGTTTGCGGCAGGTTGTTGTTTTTTGGACTTGTTTCCGAAGTGTAGTTACTATTTTGGGCTTGTTTGAAGCTTCCTAAATGATGTTAAACCAGTGGTTCTCACACATTTTCATCTCAAGGACCCGCAGATTTATGTGTATTTGTCCACGAGTATTCTGTTACCCCTGTACCTTTTCTTTTTTTTTGTATTTGTATTATTTTTTTTAATAGCAGGCTCGAGCTTGTAGATCTGCTATTTTCAAATATCTGACTCCCCTGTGGCCTCAGGTCACTTCTTTAATTTGGGCTCGTTTTCATAGCTTATTTCTCTCGCAAAATCTGGCAACTCTGCTCCCAGCCCCCCCACACACACACACACACACACACGTACACACACCACCTCCCCTGCTCCGTGCTTCCAGTGTTGTGACTCGTGACGCTAGCGAATGCCCATAGAGAGCAGCCCTGTGAGGGGATTTGATGGATTTTCCTTTTCTTTCATGAATGGGATATGGCAACAAAAGAAATGAAATCCACTCCCCCGGCGGCTCCAATGAGAGCTTTGTGTCTGGCTTCACCAGAGCAGTTGTTTTTCACCCCCTCCCCACACACACACACACACACACACACACACACACACACACACCTCAGTGTTGCGTGTCCCGTTCGCCATTGAGAGAGAGACAGAAAGAGAGAATTGTTTACCATCGAGCGAGTGTTATTATGGATCCCACCGCAGCTCTAGACAAACCCCTCTGTGATTGGCCAGTAGTCGCTGTGATTGACAGTTCTTGCAGCTAGCCTAAACCTAACCTCAGTAAAACTATACCTAAACTTAACCCTAAACTCAGTAAAACTATACCTAAACCTAACCTCAGTAAAACTATACCTAAACCTAACCTCAGTCAAACTATACCTAAACCTAACCTTAACCCTAAACCTAACCTCAGTAAAACTATACCTAAACCTAACCTCAGTAAAACTATACCTAACTATAAACTTAACCTCAGTCAAACTATACCTAACCTTAACCCTAAACCTAACCTCGGTAAAACTATGCCTGCCCGGGAGCCAATCAGACGGGTCTATCGTAGAGCTGTGGTGGGTTTCATAATCATGCGTCAAGCGAACGTCACGGAGGCAACAGAGCCAACAGTTGAAACATTCGGCCGGTTCGCTTTGTTGTCGTTGGGATGTACGGCAACACTGGCAGCAGCGCCACGATGGGAAAAGTACGCACATGTTTTACTTAAGTAAAAGTATCAATACTGCAATGTAGAAATACTCCGTTAAAAGTAAAAGTCCGAAATTCAAAATGTACTTGATCAAAAGTACAATATTTGCCTCTGAGATGTAGTGGAGTGGAAGTAAATGTACTGGAAATTGGAAATACTCAAGTACAAAATACCTCAAAACTGTACTTAAGTACAGTACTTAAGTAAATTTACTTGGTTACTTTCCACCACTGGCCGGGTTAGGGTTAGTATCATAAACCCCAATGCGTCCCGAGGGGCCCTCAATCACCAGCGTACCCCCCCCCCCCCCCCTCTCTCAGCCAAACTACCTTTCAAGTTGGAGCTTCAAAACAGGCTCATAACTCGCCGCCCGCTGCTAGCTTGCCATCACCCCTCCTCCCGTTTAAAAAAAACGGAAAGTGGCAATAATTCAGGTGATAATGGACGCAAGTAGACCAATTAGAGCGCCCTTGTTTATGTGGGGTAATGGGCTCTATGCATAGTATCAGTATGCACACACAATAACTCTTGTTACTTCCGGGCTGTTTCCTATTTCCTTCACAGATGACACTAATTAAGGCTCTGTTCCATTTAGTGTGCAGTGGTTCTCAAACCTTCAAGGACCCCATAACTCTGAGAGGGTACAAATGGAACCAAATATTTGGTTCACTTTTGTACATATTTTGTACACTCAAGTTACACACCCGTACAGGGCCATTTGAGACCCACTTGTGTAGCAGAGTGTTTCCAGTGAGCCAACATGCACAATTGCATGACCCTGACTCTGTTTGACCAGAATAGAGTGTAATGCGCATGCATAAAGTCAATGGCAAATCGAGTGGCAAAGTGAGTTTAACGTTGTTTAACATTGTTTAATACAATCAGATAAGACTTTTCTGTTTGGATGTACAGGCTGGGCTGTCAAGGCCAGAAAGTAGTTTTTTGCCACTCAGTAGGCGGTCCGGCATAACTTCCGGGTATGATGATGATGTCACGCGCATACCCTCTATAGAACAGAGCCTTCATTAGTATCATCGGTAACACCTGTGAAAGAAGTAGGGAAGGGGCCCAAGTTCATTCCAAAATGCTGTGTGTGCATAGAGCCCATTGGCCGTTCAAAACGCAAGGCCCTGTGATTATAGGTGGAAATTGATTCAAGATGATGTATTATTATTATTGATTCAAATTATCTATTGGTCAAGAGTGGCTGAATTTATCTTTTTAGATCTCATAGCAGGGTCCATCCAGAACTGTTTTGTAATGAGTGAGCAGGTACAGTAGGGGTTCTGTTTTGAGTGTCACACTTTTTGCTGGTGGCTATAGGGCATAGCAGTGGGCGTGTTTATCTGGTTCCCCTGCAAAATTGGCCATACATTTTTCCCATAGAGATTTACAAAACATGTCCCATAGAGATTTACAAAAATATTTTAAGCCTAGAATCAGGCCATCCAGGATCCGGGTGAGTCATGACCATCAGACATTTGATACTGTGAAAAAATATATATATAAAATGCCAAACAATGGGTATTTATTAAATGTAGTATATCATATAATTAAGTATTCAATATATACATAAAAAAGTATATATATATTATTTATTTTTGTCTTCACAGAATCAAAGGTTTTATGGTCATGATTCACCAGGATCTTGGATGGCTTGATTCTAGGCTTAAAATTGATATAACTTTTCTCTGAAAAATCTCTATGGAAAAAACCACGCCCACTGGTATGCCCTATCATCACACCTGTGACCTGGGAGGTAGCATCCTGCTGGATGAACGGGTTCTACAGTAACAAGGAAGAGGAAGAACATCCGCACACCAGTTTGTAGAGCTCCGAGACTTACTTTATTTTAAGGCCTTAAAATAAAGTAAGTCTCGGAGCTCTACAAACTGGTGTCCTTCCTCTTCCTTGTTGTTTGCCTTGACGCCTGACATCCAGCACCTGGCCTGAATATAGGCATTCAAATCAAATCAAATCAAATCAAAGTTTATTTGTATAGCACATTTACATTGACCGAAGACAAACCAAAGTGCTGAACAAGAGCATGTAAACAAGAACAGCAACAACAAGAGCATGTAAAGAAAAGAAAGAAAAACAAAACAAAACAAAACAAAAACAAAGCCACAAGTGAGACCGGAAGTATAAACAGACATGGTATAAGAAGGGTATGCGTTTTCAGGCAACATTAAAAGCCAGGGAGAAAAAGTGGGTCTTTAGGAGAGATTTAAAAACACCCAGGGACTGGGCAGAACGAATGGGAAGGGGCAGGGCATTCCACAGTGTGGGACCGGCCACAGAGAAGGCTCGGTCCCCTCTAGTGACACATGAGGTTCCAGGCACAATCAAACGCAGTTGGTCAGCTGACCTCAAGGGTCTGGCTGGGACGTATGGTTTAATGAGCTCGCAGAGGTAAGGGGGGGCATGCCCATTTTGGGCTTTGAAGACAAACAATAATAATTTAAAATCTATTCTAAAGCGAACTGGGAGCCAGTGTAGGGAAGCAAGGACAGGTGTAATATGATCGCGCTTTTTCTTTCCGGTAAGGAGGCGGGCAGCAGCATTTTGGACGAGTTGTAGGCGTCTGATAGCAGATTGATCGATTCCAAAGTACAGGGCATTGCAGTAGTCAATCCGCGAGGAAATGAAGGCATGTACAACTTTCTCTAGGTCTGAGGGAGGTAGATAGGCCTTGATCTTGGCCAGCAGCCTTAGTTGGAAAAAGCTAGCTTTGACAACGGCACTAATCTGCTTATCAAGTTTAAATTTGTTGTCAAAGAGCACTCCTAGATTTTTAACAAAGGGGCGAGTGTTGATGCTGAGTGGGCCAAGGTCAGCGTTGGGATAGCTTGGGGCATGATCGAAAACCAGCACCTCAGTCTTTCCCTCGTTGAGTGTTAAAAAATTTGAGGCCATCCAAGCCTTAATATGTGAGAGACAGTCCAACAATGGTTTAGTTGAATCACTGGTTTTTGTGTTTAAGGGTAAATAAAGCTGTACATCGTCGGCATAGCAATGGAAAGTCATATTATGTTTTTTAATGATTGTCCCTAATGGCAGAATATACAATAAAAACAGAAGAGGGCCGAGAATGGAGCCCTGGGGGACGCCACAGTTAAGGGGGGCAGGACTAGAGGAAAGTTCACCAAGCTTGACTGTAAAGCTCCTGTCGGTGAGGTAGGACTTGAACCACTGCAGAGCAATGTCAGTGATGCCGATGTAATGTTCTAGTCTGGATAGCAGGGTTGGGTGGTCAACAGTGTCAAATGCCGCTGTCAGGTCCAGGAGCACCAAGGCAGCGGGGGAACCAGTGTCAGCAGTTAAAAGTAAATCATTGAAAACTCTGAGGAGGGCTGTTTCAGTGCTGTGGCCTGTCCTAAAGCCTGACTGAAAGGTTTCATGGATGCCGTGGGTAGTTAGAAATGATTGCAACTGGGTATAAACTAACTTTTCGAGAACCTTGGATAGAAATGGGAGTTGTGAAATGGGTCTAAAATTTGAAAGAACGGAAGGGTCGAGATTCTTTTTTTTTAAAAGAGGCTGAACCTCCGCATGTTTAAAAGCAGCAGGGACATGGCCAGAACTGAGACTGGCATTCATACATATTAATACACTGTTACCAACAGAGTCAAAAACATCTTTGAGAAGATTAGACGGGGTGACATCAGAGGCACATTTAGTAGGACGCAACTGCATTACAATGTCTGTAAGCAGGGTAAGAGAAACAGGCTCGAAATGACTAAAGGTGGCACTTAAGGTTGATGAGATGGGGACAGCAGCAGCGGGTGAGTGAGCTGCCCTGAGGGCAGTTATCTTATCAGTAAAAAATGTTAAGAAATCTTGGCATAGGGTGAGGGAAGGTACGATGGGGGAGACATCTCTAGGATTAATAATTGAATTGAGGATACTGAAAAGAACCTGGGGTTTCTTGCTGTTTTTGGAGACCAGGTCTGATATAAATCTGGTTTTAGGCATTGAGATGTGCACACAATCTTCTCTGTGAACTTCCACAGTATGTACACACGCCATTTTGGAAAGAACTTGGGCCACTTCCCGACTTCCTTCACAGGTGTTACTGTTACCGATGACACCAATGAAGGCTCTGTTCCATTCTGGTCAAACAGAGTTAGGGTGCTGCTGCGCGTGCGCGTTGGCTCACTGGAAACACCAGTGGGTCTCAAAGTGTCCTGAGTGGGTTCCAAATGGCCCCGTAGGGGTGTGTAACTCTGAGAGTGTACAAATGGATCCAAATGAAGGATGCATTTGGTTCCATTTGTACATTCTCACAGTTATGGGGGTCCTTGAAATGAAAAGCTTTCTGTGTGCATATAGAGCCCTTTTTCACAAAATGAATCCGAATGAAGTCATGACTAAAACCATGACTAAATATACAGACAATTTCTTCAGTAAATAAAAACTAGATGAAAATGTTATGGAGAACTAAGACTAGTTATAAAATTGTACATAAGTACAGTAAATGTACTTTCAATGTTAATTTCCACCACTGGAAACGGGGCGACTGACAGACTTCCGTGTGATTCGCAGGGTGAACGTGGTGTTCTTGTACAGTTACAAGGACGACTACTACAAGATCCTCATCTGAACGCCGAGAGACCAGCCGGACGGACCCGACCGACTGACCAGCACACAGTCCAGTAGTTCTCCAGACTCCACAACACCACGTCTCTTTGGCAGCACTTTTTCAACACCAAGAGAAATGGTATATACACTTGAACAATATCAGATTCCTCCTAATTTATTTTTTACTCCAAAGACAAAATAATCATGATTTTTTTTTGTTTCGCCGTGTTGAACGGCATCTTACATTGAGCGGCTTCTAAACTAATCTCTCCGGTGTTTTGTGTTCCTCCTCATACCAAGTTAGGATTGCTCGGTTTTACTGGACTTTTACTGCCTTAATATAACCGTTGGCTTCGAAAGGAGAAAGGGCTTTCTACCGAAAAGCACGTGTCGCTACGACACAATTTGACATTTTTTAATGTGACGGGATGGGATATCTGAAATAAATTGCTATTTTTTTTCCTTGCTCGAGCTGTGGTTTTTCCCCTTGCGTGTGTGTGTGTTTGTGTGTGCGTGTGTGTGCGCGTGTGGTGCGTGTGCGTGTTGTGTGAAAACAATACATGCATTCATTAAACAGCACTGGCCTTTGGACCAGTGCTGATCCCCCTGACGTTCAGCAAAGCTTGATATCATCCCTATTACTGTAATAATACACAGCCGTGTGACCCCAATTATTGATTAGTCCAGACCGATGATGCAAATACATTACAAGGATTCTCTGAGCTAAACTAAATTAAATGTTATTACTTTTTACTGGGAGTCTCTCTACATGGAACAGAGCTCGCAGTGAGACGTCTGCCTCTCAACCAGTAGTAGTAGGGCCTGGGAAAACCAAAACGGGTCCATGTGGTTTACTTTATTGATCTTTCCAGAGGGACTTCCGCACCTTGAAGTTTTATTGGTTGAGCAGCGGCTGACGAACAAGTTGAAACAATGGCACGACCCACGTGGAGGATTAGCCCGCGTTTTCCGGGTCTGGACTGCAAAAGCTCAGCGTTTTTTATGGGTTCCACTCACTGGAATGAGAGGTCTGTGTAATAATCCACTCACTGCAGATCTGGAGAGCAAATCTTTCAAAAGGAACACCTCACCACCTCCTCTCCCGCAAAGACATCTGCTTGTTAAAACACCGATACAGGAACAGCCCCGGCGAAGGGGACCGAACAACGATAAGCCTTAACGAGAACACGAGAACATTGATTCCCATCAGCGGCGCGAGGACAGTGCCAGATGTTTTGTGATCCTCGGGGGGTCTGCCCTGGTGTGTGCAGCCTCAAAACCACAGATAGCATCTCCAGTGATATGTGGTAGAGAGATGCTCAGCTACCGACGACGCGCCCAATCTCAAGTGATTATCTCTCTAGACCATTCAAACTGGGGAAAGCATCTGTGACATTTTAGATTTTAACCACTTTAACCTTTTGTTTAATACTTTTCATGGCGACCATGTTCAACTCAAATCTTTGCTTCTTGGGGTCCCTGGAACAAAATACTTTGACATGGGTGTCAGTGGCTAAATTCGTCGCTGTCCGGCATAAACCACAAAACTCCATTTTTCAGGTTGTTGATACCCCCAATCCCAATTTTTGACTCAAGGTTTCAGCCTCCAGGAAGAAACCCTAAATACAAACTAAGGGACGTCATTGCACATAACCACACCAAGGATTCTATTGAAGTACTGTCACCTCATAAACACATGAAAAACTGGAAGAAAGAAAATACAAAGTGAACATGTTCAACTCAAATCTTTTCTTCTGGGGGTCCCTGGAACAAAATATTTTGAGATTTGATTGCCTTGACATGAACAAGTTTAAGAAAACTGTGTTAAACAGACAGACATCGGCCCCATGTTTTAAGGGGTATTTCACTTTCAAAAAACCTTTTGGCCATTTTATTGTCTACTCAGACTCGCTTTTCTCATTCTTTCTCAAAATAATCTCCTCCAGGAGGTGGCCGGAGGAGACTAAAACATCTGAAAGAATTATTAAAAAATAAATGAAAAAACACGGCCCCTGACGTATTAGGATGGCAGTATCAGTCACCAGAAAAAAGGACAGGTATTTTTCGATGAATCTATCATGGTTAAAATGGAGTTTGAAGTTATAATGGGTTTGTATAAGAAGGGGGTGTGGCAGTAAAATGAATATCTAATTACTGCTACTTAAAAACAGTCTGGGGTTTTCACATAAGCCTGAGTAGACGATAAAATGACCAAAAGTTATTTTGAAAGTGAAATATCCCTTCAAATGGGTTAGGGATTTGACCCATTAAAGTGGCTCCAGTTTGGTTCACACATTTTATTTTTCAAAATAAGTGTAAATGTTACAGTTCATCATCTAGGAAACATATTTACAAGGTTTTGCGACACTGAAATAAATAAGCTTGTATATAGAATAAAGCGGATAGAAATGGTAAATGGTTTACACAGTATCTAAAATGTACAGCGGCTTTGGCTATCAAGGTTCATTTTTGCCAAAACAAAAAAACAAAAAACATCTCAAACTATAGTTTTTTTTAGTATTAATAAATAAAGCTATGTGAAAAAATAAATAAGGTACTCTTCTGTCCTACTATTTTAAACTACCGTTCTTTGCTTTACTTTACACATAGAAGAACACATAACTGCATAAGCTTTTATAGGCACCTCTTCACTTCATTTTAAAGCACATGGTCATGAATCATGATAACAGACAGACATCAATCTACCGAGTCACTTACACTTCAAAATAAATTGGTCTCCAACCTATTCCGGCATCACAACGTTGTATTGAGAGTTAACGAATTCCCATTCCGAATGGGATCCAGAATGTTTTCCCGTGGAACCTTGTTTTGTATTTCACATCCCGTCTTCTTTTAACCACTTAAACCCCATATACGTAGTTGAATCTACAATGATCACAACGCGCCGCCTCGTGGTGCATTGTGAGCTTGTAGATCTGCTCTTTTCGCTGAAA
Organism: Electrona antarctica; assembly: GCF_951216825.1. Taxonomy (NCBI): domain Eukaryota; kingdom Metazoa; phylum Chordata; class Actinopteri; order Myctophiformes; family Myctophidae; genus Electrona; species Electrona antarctica. The sequence goes on from NC_136799.1 coordinate 37,299,132, forward strand.
GTTTGCCTATTTACGACACACAAACGGAATAGGGATGCTAGTGTATATAACCACATGAACCCTAGTGTGTCTGTTCTGTGGGAAAACATTCTGCTCTATTCTAAAGCTGAACTTTTCTGACCTTTAGTCTGTGTTTGTCAAAGAGATGTATAGATTATATAACCCTTTGGGGGACTCCGTCCAGTAAAGAATATATATGGTTTAAGTGGTTACTGTAGATCAGAAGCTGAGACGTTGCTGCAGCAGCCTGTTTAACCCAGTCTGGGCGGGAACCCCTTTTGGTGTTTTAACTATAAGCACAATGTTATACTTTAGCTATTGAAAAATAGCAGATCTAGGTCTGCTATTTTTGAAAAAATGTGGCACAAATCTTTGAATATATATTCTTTCAGAGCGAACGTTTTTTTTATTTCGACGTCAGGCCTAACTGGGTTAATGTTGAATGGTCCAACAGCTCTGTGTGCCTTAAATATGCCTATCAATTCTCAGATTTGGGACCGTGTCCCCCCCCCCCCCCCCCCCCCAAGAATCCTACAGCGGGCAAAAAATAAAAACACTGTCTCCTAAGGAAAGTGCTGTCTGTTTTAACATGCTCCAATGTTGTAATGTTTGTGTAGCGTTACTTACACGTATTATTAGCATGCTCCCCATGTCACATCATTGACTGGTTGAAGGTGATGGCTGGAACCACCAGGGACTAGAACGCTATGCTTGTAATCTATTCATCCCAGTGAAGAGTGAATAATTATGTTATATATTTTTCCTTAGATTTCTTGATGTCGGAAAAGTATGCAAGTTATTACACCCCACGCCGTCCCTATTTTGAGCATGTCGTTATTAAACACACAAACCAAAACTTGACTCGGCGCTGTGCGCTTGTAGGTTGGCTATTTTCACAATTCCCCGAGTATTTTCTGCAACACAATATATAGGGCTTAACTCACTTGGGTGCCAAAATCGCACCTTTTCCACGCCTTTTTGAGTGGTGCAACCACTCCTATAGACAGCTATGTGTGTCCCTGGGTCCCTGGCTGGCTGGCTGTGTCCGAGCACGAAAATAGCGATTGGGTGGTTTTCACCACCAAGTGTCACTGTTGCGCACACATATTAACTGTATATATGATGATTTCGGGTGTGACACAGTACAGTAGGAGTAGAGGGACCCCCTGGCGACCCCCACACGGTAACTGTCATTTGTGATATGATCCTAGCTTACAAAAAGTATGTTTTGGGTGGATTAAAATGACAATCGCGGGACTTGTTACCTAGTGGATTTTTGCTTCCTGACTCGCAGTTTCCGACCAAATCGGCTTTCAATCTAAGAGTCTCGCCCATAGAGTTACATGGACGGAGCCAACCACCAGATGGCCATGTGGCGGTCAATGAGTAAGTGGTTAAATGAAACCAGTGATGGAAAGTAACTAAGTACATTTACTTGTACATTTACGGTACTTAATTGCAATCTTAAGTACAATTGAGGTATTTTTAGATTTTCAATAATTCTACTCCACTACATCTCAGAGGCAAATATTGTACTTTTACTCCACTACAATTATTTGAAAACTTTAGTTACTTTGTAGATTTGGAGTATTATTATAAAACATACAGTAACCACTTAAACCCTATATACATTTTGAAAATAGCTGATCTACAAACTCACAATATGTCACATCGCGACGCATTGTGAGCTTGTAGATCTGCTATATTCAAAAGCTTTTTATACATTTGAAAAGTGTGACATTCTGCACAATGAGTGCTTTTACTTTTGGTACTTTAAGTACATTTTATGTTGATGCCAATACTTTTGTATCTCTATTTTGCAGTATTGATACTTTTACTTAATTAAGCAAAACATTGTAGTACTTTTGAATTGAAACTAATGACATCGACAGAGAACACATGTAAGGCTGTGTGTGAAATTGTGAATGAAGGCATTAAAAAAAGAAAAAAAAAAAGATTTCCGACCATGGCTAACATTCTGCAGGAACGGTGAACTCCACGTTGGATGGAGTTTAATGCAGAGGCTTGTTATCAAAGAACATTCCCCCATAAAGTCCAGTAGGAACGAACGGCTCTGCAGCCTATACGAAACAGCGTTTCACCGCCAAATGAACATCACCCCAAGTCCACACAAGAGTCTGCCTGTGTTGTCGAGATGATGGAAGTAACAGCATGCTGCCGTCCGCTGTAGGAGCCAAGTCTGGATGAGTGATGGGACGACGGCCATTAGCAAGAGTATCGCAGAGACAGAATTACAATCGCCGTGTTTCCTTTCCGAGTTGCTGTGGTCTCGTCGGTTTAAGGAGAAGAATTTCTGAATGGAATGACTTTCGGGTCGTGTGAAGGTAACGGCATGCAGCAGTTCTGGAAGCTTGTCCCTTCCTGCGTCTGACCGGTGGGGAGGGGTTGGGTTGGGTTTAGACTGGCGTTTTAAAAAGAAAAAAATACGGCCACCATGGAGACATCCATAACAAGAGATGTCCAAGAACAACACTACATCTATTACGAATACTGTAGAAATATACAAAAAAAAAAAAAATAGAAATAAGCTAAGATGGAAACCACACATTATAAAGGCAGGGATTTGGGTCTGTGAAGTCTGCTGGCTCTTCTGAAGATAAATGTTAGTTTGGCTATAATGCCTTCTGTCCAACTCTATTCACTCAGGACTGGAAAACCAATTCAACTGGCCTTCTTTTCCCCCCAACAATTATAAATCCACAATGCACTGCCTCATTCACCGGTCCAGCAGCCACTACGACCATTTAAGCTAAACGACCCCCGATCCCTCAAATTCTAAAGCTTTTTTAAATTATTATTCCTATTGATCAGTTCCAGTTTCCAAGAAGGCGATAATAAGCGATGATGATATTATAACGTTCACAGTCAAAAAAAACGCTCGTCTCTGGCAGAGTAGAGCCGTCGCTGTCTGTCCGTCTGCCAGAGCACAGCCTCAAGAGGCCATGTCCTTTTCTCCGTCCGTCCGTTTGTCCATCCGTCATTCACATCCCACCCAGCGTCTCCACACTTCTCCCACTGGCCATGGTAAAGGTCCAAACACAGACTAATGTAGTAGACATGTAGTAAAAAGGAACAGAGGTCGCTTGCCGCCCTTCTCCCTCATTTTGACTGTCACACAAGAGAGACGGGTGGGTGCTAGGAGGTACAGTGCATTGTTTAATAGATCTCCTAGGATATGTCAACGAGAGATGGAGTAGGAGCTGGGTGTGTCGGTCCGTTCCACAGGGGTTTTTTTATCTTGGGGGGGAGGGGGGAGGTTGGGTACACCGGGCAGTTAGCGCGGTGCCCTGCCGTTGCCGTTGGCCAGGTTGAGCTTGGCTCTGGGGATGGTCATCCTCTCCCCGCAGGGAGGAGAGCTCATGTCTGGGGAAAAGTTAATGATGCCACAGTCGTTCTTCACGCTCTTGAACTTGTTCTCTTTGGACGGCTCCATGTAGACAACCGAGTTCTTGTTCACATGTTTCTTCAGGATCACCGTCTGATGGGGGAAAAACAAACAAACACGCGTTTCAGACTCAAAGGCCTTTCATAACTGGACACTGGACAGCCTATGGCTTCATTCATGTTTAGTTTGCGGTGTTGCGTAGTTAGGGAGTTGACTGCTCATACAAAATACTTGACTGCCTAGTCGGGGAGTTGACTGTCCATAAAAAATACGTGACAAAGTACCATTTTCACAGCCGCTTCGGTGTCATTTCATGGGGGAATGGTAAAACGATCAGATTTTATGAGACCTCACACATTTTGATCCAGTTCAAAGAGCGTTTGGAGGAACTGTACCGCCTACTTAACGACTACTTGAGGACCAGGCTACATTCTCACAGTGGCCATTTCGTTAATCCTCACTCGGGGTGGGGAAACCGCACCCCACCGCCACCGTGAGAAGTTGGTCAAGTAGAACTCATTCTGATTGTGTGTGTGTGTGTGTGTGCGTGATTAAACTCTACAACGGGACAGGGACACAGGAGACTCGTTTATTTAGGGTGGCATACGAACACAATCTCACCTTTTTGGGGGCGCTGTAGCAGGACATCTGCACCCACTTTTTCTTCTTGTTGATGAGCAGCGCGACGACCAGGAAGATGACGATGGCCAGGAGAAGACCGGCCAGGATCCAAGCCGCCGACTGATAGATGAGGGCCATTTCCGTCTGGCTCGGGTAGTTCTCGCCCAAGCCTGGAGCATCTGTAGCAAAAACAATCGCAACGTGTCAATATTACAGCAGGGAGGGATCCCTTCCTCATAACAAGCCCCACATAAATTAAACACCCTCTCCCTATCCAATATTTCCATTACTCCACCCCCCCCCCCTCCCCCGCCCCCATCTGATCAATCTAGATGAAAAGCAGCAGTTTGTCTTTCCCTGTGTGTTTCTGGCAGGCGTCCCAGCACAAACGCGTCACGCACAGAGAATAATTAAAGCCTGGGAATCCCCCCCTATATAACCGGTATTGTTTAGGGCCACCGCCACATTAATCATCATTATTAATCTAGTTTAGCATGTGTGTCACTGCACTTTCAGCTCATTTATCAAACTGTCCACATATTAAGCCCCCCCACCAATGTAAACACGTTGGGTTCGCAGCGGTTTTGGCACGGAGAGTATGAAGCGTGACGCCAAGCGACGCGGATTACAGCGTTATTACCACACTCGGTAGAGTAGAGGGAGGGGCACGTGGAGGAGTGGGTCGAGTGAGGGAGTGTTTGCAGAGTGTGTATCAGTGTTCCCATTTTGACATCCACTTAAGCATTTTAGTCCAGTCTTACTCTTTCTGCCACTGTGTGACTTATAGTACTAATCACTTTTTTTTTCTTTTCTTTTTTTAAATTTCACTTTGATTTTGTCTAGTTCAGTTACGACCAAAGTTCTGGTTGCTGTCAGTCTATTCAGTGTCATTTTTATTTTGTAAAAATGTAGTATGTAGTGCAATGAGTCTGCATAATATACTGTAGAATGTATTTGGTGCTGGCAAATTTCAGTTGACGGTAGTGGCCATCATAAAGTGCGAAACCACTGAACAACCAATATGGCCCGTTTGGGCTACCGAAACTTTGACGTGTAATGCATGAGGACTTTGAATAATAACAACTTGCCTCAGTTGACTCCTAGCCAGGGCACTATGCTTGGTCCGCTCCTTTTCCCCCACTCTACACCAAATCTATGCTGAAGACAGCTGAGCTACAAGCTCACAACGTATGGCAGCGCGATGCATTGTGACCTTGTAGACCCGCTATATTCTCATGCTGAATCTTCAGCCCTGACTGGGAGTGGTTCCCAAGGTTTTTAGCCCGTGACCCAAAAGAGTCCCTGGGTCTCCCTGGGACCCAAAATAGTGAAAATAACCGATCAACAAGCTCACAACGCGGTATAAATAATAAGTAATAAAATGTAGAGGGACCCATAAAAAAATAAAAAATCCACAACCCACAAATGGGTCCCACTGTTTGGGAACCAGCATGCTATAACAGGCTTCATCATGGCGGTTGTCATCACCTGTGGCAGCGATGATGGGCGGCACGGTGACGGTAGTGACCCACGCCACGCTCTCCACCGTGGTGACGGTGGTGACGCTGGTCTTCTTGGCCGCTTGAGTGGACACCATGATGGGGACTGACGTCGTCGTCAGTTCTGGACAACAAACAGAAACGTCACACGTCAGCCATACAGAACCATGTGATGAACTGTAAGACGTACTACAGATGAACACATATCATGGAGTGTCTTCCTTTTTTAACCCCCCCCCCCCCCCCCACACACCTATCAAATTGAGTGGCAAAGTGAGTTTAATGTCGTTAATCAGATAGGACTTTTCTGTTTGAATGTACGGGCTGTCAAGGCCAGAAAGTAGTTTTTTGCCACTCGGTAGGCTTTCCCGCATAACTGCCGGGTATGATGATGATGTCACGTGCATACCCTCTATTCCCAAATTGCCGTTCCAACGAGTGGTTGCGAGTGTTAAAAACTCATGGACCATTTTCTTTGTAAAACGCATCGGACTCTGTCTGCATGTGACCTACCTGGCCAGGTAGGTCACATGTCCGTACACAGACCCAAATATGTGAAAGACTTGGACATTTTTGATTTTCTTCTTTTTACACACCATTATAATGTTCTTATTTTGATCATGACACCCAGTTACTGAACGGCAAGTAACTGGTTTTCTTCAGAGTAATGTTTGACACAGATTGTCTATGACGGCACATTATGAGTCCTCTAGTTCTAGTGCTTCTCTGACGGCACATTATGAGTCCTCTAGTTCTAGTGCTTCTCTGACGGCACATTATGAGTCCTCTAGTTCTAGTGCTTCTCTGACGGCACATTATGAGTCCTCTAGTTCTAGTGCTTCTCTGACGGCACATTATGAGTCCTCTAGTTCTAGTGCTTCTCTGACGGCACATTATGAGTCCTCTAGTTCTAGTGCTTCTCTGACGGCACATTATGAGTCCTCTAGTTCTAGTGCTTCTCTGACGGCACATTATGAGTCCTCTAGTTCTAGTGCTTCTCTGACGGCACATTATGAGTCCTCTAGTTCTAGTGCTTCTCTGACGGCACATTATGAGTCCTCTAGTTCTAGTGCTTCTCTGACGGCACATTATGAGTCCTCTAGTTCTAGTGTGGACCCGTAAGGTTTAGGGGTCTGTGAGCAGGAGAGCGCTGCTTTCTTTGTCGATGTAGTATGTACGCATTTTATCGCTGACCAATGTGACCATCAGCAGTGATGTGGCAGTCATGTCCACAGAATAAGCAAAAAAATACTCCTTTAACTGACGTGTACCTCTTTGTAAAGGCAAAAACAAAAAAAAGCTGTTTTCCACCGGGGTGAAAAAAAATGAACAAAACAAAAGACCTCAGTTGCAACCGCTACAAATCAGGCTGAACAATGGCGGCCTATACGCCGAGGTTTTCCTCCTAAAGGAAAAGCTGACATGGGAGCTTTGCCTTTCCTGTGTCGCCCGCCCGCCGTTCAGAGAGAGAGAGAGAGAGAGCGCGGCCAGGCCGATTCAGCCGGAGACAGGAAACACGTGTTGAATGTGCGGATGCACAAGGAATGTTTTCACTCTGTGTGTGTGTGTGTGTGTGTGTGTGTGTGTGTGTGTGTGTGTGTGTGTGTGTGTGTGTGTGTGTGTGTGTGTGTGTGTGTGTTGTGTGTGTGTGTGTGTGTGTGTGTGTGTGTGTGTGTGTGTGTGTGTGGTGTGTGTGTGTGTGGACTGTGTACATGTCACATGGAATGTTGCACTGAATGAACGGGTGTTTGCCCATGTAGCGCCACTGTGGCTGGCTCTGGTGAGGCCTTCACCCCCCCCCCCCCCCCCCCCCCCCCCCACACACACACACACACACACACAGTGGTGGGGAAAAGTACTCAAATGTTTTACTTAAGTAGAAGTATCAATACTGCAACGTAGATCTACTGCGTTACCTGTTCCAAGTAAAAGTCCGGAAATCAAAAATGCACTCGAGTATAAATGTATTGGCATCAAAATGTACTTAAAGTACCAAAAGTAGAATGTACTCTTTGTGCGGAATGTGCCATTTCAAGTATTTTGAATATTTTGAAAATAGATCTACAAGCGCTCAATATGTCACTCATAGTGAGCTTGTAGATCTGCTATTTTCAAATGGCCGAAATGTACAGTATATAGGGCTGAAGGGGGTTAATGTATGTTTTGTAATAATCTACGTAACTAAAGTTCTCAAATAAATGTAGTGGAGTGAAAGTACACTATTTGGATCTGAGATGTAGTGGAGTTTGGAAATACTGAAGTTAAGCGTGTGTAAGAGCACACACACACACACACACACACACACACACACACACACACACACACACACACACACACACACACACACACACACACACACACACACACACACACACACACACACACGTACAGTTACTCATTCAGACCAACAACCCCAGAATATCATCCGCCCCCCTTTTTTTTGCAACATTCAAATAGAGTATTTTCCCTCAACAGACTGTGCCTTGTTGAAAGTAGAGAAAACGTCCTTTTAAAAGATTCACTCCGTAAGGTTCACGACACAGGTTCCACCACCGCGTCCCACGCCTCTCTCTTACATTAGATTTGACAATGTGGCTATTGTTTGAGCAGCTGTCATAGCATTGTTGCATTGTTTGTGGATCACATTTTGATGCAGTAATGATGTTTTTTCTCTCGTAAAAGTCCTTACATTGTCACTTTAACACAACTGGATGCTAATGACTATGAGTATACTTGTTTTATCAAATAAAACCGTTTGTTTACATGAATGCCATGTTGGATACAGCACAAAATCCAAGCAGGGCAACAGGTGCTCTGAGGCTTTTATTAGACAGCGGTCTGTTATAGAGCGGATCGGTCATTATCAACAAATAACACACAGCTGAATTCAGCCATTGACACCAAGCCGTATAATAATAAACCGTATTAACGTAACTCTTCTATGCAGATGGGTTAAAATAGCATTTCATTCATTCAAATAGATGCCGGATTGAAGCTTTAATGTATAATAAATAAACAAATATGGGGAGTTTTGCAACGCTTTCATCGTTCTTCATATTAGCATATGCAGCTGTTATATAAAACCACAAAGTTGGGGGGGGGGGGATTCGGGGGAAGCTACAGTTTGTAATGCATAATATGCATCTCTTAAATAAGTAAAAACACACACACACAGAGCTAAGAGGAATGTGACAATGTATGCCTTATGGTGCTTTTTTTTGCAAAGGTGAAATTTCCAGTAAGGCGGCTTGCTTTAACCAAAACACACCCACCCACTGAATTCAATTACCAAAACAAACACACACACACACACACACACACACAGTGGCGTGCACAGACATTTTGAGGGGCAGGTGCTCAAGTGGAAAAAAAGACACCTTGTGTGGCGTGTGGAACCACTGGCTGCCTTAATAGTGTGTGGGATTTATAGATTTTGGGGCATGATTAATATATTACCAGCTTTTAATCCAGAATTGATCGATGTCACCATGGGCCACATACTGTACACTGTACAAAACTAAACTGAAATTAACAAACTGACAAAAAAAAAAAAAACTTTCAAAAGGGCATATTTGCTGTCCAGGTGCTCTAGCACCACCTTAATGTCTATCTGTGCATGTCCCTGCACGCACACACACACACGCGCGCACACACACACACACACACACACACACACACACACACACACACACACACACACACACACACTTACCAAGACAGTGTGGACAGCACTGGCCCTTGCGCAGAACGGGCACGCGGCAGCGTGCGGCGGGGCATCGCTGGGAGAAGCACTGCACGGTGCCGTTGTTGCAGGTGCAGCTGGTGCACGCGTTGGCACGCCACGAGTCTCCCCGCCAGCAGCACGTCTCCGTCGCTCGTGATGCAGTACTCCTGTTGGCCTGCGGGGCTCACCGGCAGCAAGGGGTCCAGATGCTCCTCTGCTTCCATGAAAACAAACGCACACAACAATGCACTCAGCAAGGGGTGTAGAGCAGTGGCTTTTGACCCTTTTCATATCGAGGCCCATTATTTATTCTGCATTTGAGCCACCGACCACCATTTGATGACATTTAGACTCTCGGAGCTAAAACTAAAGAATATTTTGTTATCGTTGGATAGGATTTTGTCCACTATTCCATGTTGTATTGATGTTGGTACCATAGAAGAGAGAAACGTTGTATTGATGTTGGTACCATAGAAGAGAGAAACGTTGTATTGATGTTGGTACCATAGAAGAGAGAAACGTTGGCAGGCAAACGTTGATTAAAATGACAGGGGGGAGTTTCCTCGATTGGACATAGCGTGTCGTTATTCCAACCAGTTCCCTTTCCCCCTCCATCAGGCGCCCCGGCTGGCCAGGGGGGAGGCAGTATAAAAGAGACCAGGATTACCGCATGTTTTTTTGTGAGGGGGACCTACCCTAGGGGACACGGGGAGAACATGCAAACTCCACACAGAAAGACCCTTTCTGTGCTTT